>NC_090844.1:14154166-14470833 GCF_028021215.1 Eschrichtius robustus | reverse complement strand
AGCTGTTACTGTGGATTGAAATTGGTCAGTCAAATCGAAATCCCTGGTAAGGAAATGACCAAATAATGATTAAATTGTTTCAGCAACATTTCAGTTTTACGTAAATCAGTTCTATTGTTGGTCTACCAGAAACGTCAGATCATTTAGAATTTTATGGAAAATATTTACGGAAAAATATTTTGTTGAAAACTTTGAATAAAAACCTCTATGTGCTAAAGATGAAATCTACCGTGAAATATAAAATAAATAGGATCTGAGATCTACTTCTAAGAAATATATTTTTATTTTCTATCCTTTTACCCAATATATGGATGACATAGGAGTCACCTTTTAAGTATAATAATATAATTTGCATTGCTACATAGGAGCACACAGCACCTGTTTCACAAATACAGCAATGTCATTATGCCCTCAGATAAGACAGTTATAAAGCACAGGGAGAATATTTTTCAGAACTTCTGTTCTAAATGTCACCAATATTCAAGGTATAAAAATATTCAAAAAATTCAAGGTACAAGCAATCTCAGTCCAGAAAATCATCTCCAAACATTTAATAATAGAGCTCTAACTAGGAATATTGTCTATTCGTGTGTGTGAGACATTGGGTAGGATAGAATGGTGACACGATAGCATCGTACTGCACTTAGGTTTAACTTTCAAAGGAAAGTTTAACTAACAGACCTAGTTTTAAGTCAAATTTTATAAATAAAGATATCAGCCAAGGAAGTGATTCTGCTGTAGCAGAAGGAAAGGTGGACAAAGTCTCTCTTCAATTTAATTCCTGTCAGAGCTTTACACGGCAAAAGGAATTTCTAGAATTAACACAGTGAAAAGTCCTGCAGCAAGAAAATGATTTTACCTTAGTTTTTCTTGGGGGAGCTTTTAGAAGAACCAGGTGTGGAAATACCTAAGGCTGTACACTGTTGCCTTAGTGGTGGCACCATATGTGACAGGAGTCAGCCCCACTGGGAAGAGTGACACACAAACTTTATACCTGTACTTTTTTTCCCTCCATTAATAACCTTTTAAGGTGATATGCTATGAAAGATTAGCATTGTAAGTCCACTCCTGCACGACACATCTACGTAGTTATTAACGCAACAATTTTGAGAACCAGACGCAGAGCTGTAATCCCTATCCTTCAAGACTCTGCACCTTGGCTTTTATCTATTTAGGTACTCTTATTTTCTGCCACTTCCCAACTCAGCTGCTGGCAATAGCAAATACTTTGTAATTTCCCAAACGCACTATACCAAACTTTTGCAAAGCCCGTCTCCTCTATATAGACTTTTTCTTCAAATCTCCCCCGCAGCGGCAGCCGCCTGCCATGCATCCTTCAAAATCCAACTAGAATGTCTCCCCAGACACTTCCTCGCCTTCTGCTTCGGCTACATCTGAATCTTATGTCTGTAGTTCTGACTATTGCACCGTAGCGCATTTGTCTCTGCTCATGGGCTTCCAGAGTTTTACTGACCTCTGACTGTACTTTGTCCAGTGTCTAGAACTTGGCATTCAGACATTGTACTGGTAACCTCGAACTTGACTGTTTTCCTATTAGTTACCGTAAATATAGGCTTGACCTCGAAATAGAAGTCCTATTATCTATTATACTGCATTTGATCAGAGAAACTCAAAACATTTACAAACAGTGATGAGGCTTTAATTTCCTTGATATGAAATTATAGTTTCAAGATCACAATTGGATAAAAGCTATAAATGTCCTATAATATATCAGAATTTTCTCAAGGAAAAATTTACAACATGTAAGTTTTAAACAAAACCAGCTTAGAAGCTTTAATATCTAGAGGATGTTGTTTTTCTACTTATAGCTATTATAAAATTTGCAGGGGAAAATAAGTACAGTAAGTATCCCTATTAGAAATATACTCTAAAATCAGGTCATTTGAAATTAATGTTGAACTGATGATGATTAGCAGTTGATTATAGAAAAGTTACTTACGGAATTGTTTTCCAGACTAAAGCCAGAGGAAAGTAGAGGTCATGAATTGGGAAGAGACCAAAGGATTAAAATAAAGTCTACAATAGCAGAATTTCTTTTGATTTTCCTTATAAACCTGAAAGGTTACTGGTAATAACTGGTTACATTATACTTCCCCATAACTTGAATTCCTGGGTGACGGAGAGAATAGTATGTTAGTATCACTCTTGATACAGATATGCTTTTGGTTGTAGAGACTTCCCACTCTTTTTTCTATATTAGATGGCATGATTATTATTTTTTTAAAGCCTAAATTTTTATACCCTTTTTATGGAAAATTTATCACAATGTTGTAATAAAAAGTAAGAATGTATCAAAAATTACATTAAGAATTAATAACTATATAATCCCTCATCTCTAAGATATCCATCTAAAAAACAAAACTTGGAATTAATATAGTATGAATTCTTGTACATAAAGTAGCAAAGATTAGGAAATTTTAAATATCCAGATGTTAAGAATTAGAAAGCAAAATATTTGGTAAACCACTTAAATTCATATTTCTGGACACTTTTACACTATCTTCCAGCATTGAATTTTATAATCAAAGTAAGATATATAGCAACTCTTAAGTGTCACGCTGTCCTTTAAAGGTTTATTTTGACTATCTTCCAGCTGATTTTAATGTATAACATGCTAATTTAATAATAGCTAAAGTTGAAATTGGTTCTATGCATCTTAAAGACTAATCATGTTTAATCAATTATTTTTTTTTTATTGTTGGGCTTCTTTCAGGTTTTTTTTTTTTTTTAATTTATTTACTTATTTTTGGCTGTGTTGGGTCTTCGTTTCTGTGCGAGGTCTTTCTCTAGTTGCGGCAAGTGGGGGCCACTCTTCATCGCGGTGCGCGGGCCTCTCACCATCGCGGCCTCTCTTGTTGCGGAGCACAGGCTCCAGACGCGCAGGCTCAGTAGCTGTGGCTCACGGGCCTAGTTGCTCCGCGGCATGTGGGATCTTCCCAGACCAGGGCTCGAACCCGTGTTCCCTGCATTGGCAGGCAGATTCTTAACCACTGCGCCACCAGGGAAGCCCCTAATCAATTATTTTAAATTGTATATAGTAATTAGATTTCAGGAAACATGATTCCATAGTATTTCTGCATCATTTTTAAGATTTTCTATTTTAAGTAATTTATAATATTTTGAAGGCCTAAACTATATATAACTATGTTGACATTCAAATGAAATGAGTGAGCTCTTGTTGCATTTTATAATGAAGTATAATAGTACGTAATTGTATTAGATAATTTTTTAAAAGTTCCTCAAATAATTTAATCATAGATGTCTATTAAATTCTAAATTATCACTGCAAAGAATTATATGGAGATTTTCAAGATCTCTTTACAACATTTCTGAAAAAGTTAAGACATATACATTTAGCTATAAGGGAACACTTCTATAACTTTTGAGTTCTAAATATTAATAGATAAGAACCCTCATTCCAGCTTAAGCTCACTTAAGATGATCTTATTTGAATAAATGACAGAGAACCAGCAAAGAGAAGGTTTTACTTTGAATTTCAGCAACATGATATATCCATGTAGATCTATATTACACTTTACCCTAGTCTTCAGAACAGAAGTTTTGCCAACCAGGAATTTTAGCCAAAAAGACAGTAGTTTCCTCTTCCCCATACAGGTCTGGTATGCATAGATCCAGGATTAATTCTGCACCTTTGAAAAGCATTATTTGAACAAAAATCCAGAAAACGTTCTCTTTTCCTACCTCTAACCAAAGATCTCACTTTCAAAGAAAATTTTCCTACCTCAAAAAAAAAAAAAAAAAAAAAAATCTAGCCATATTCTCATTATATTTCCTAAATTTTTTCTCTCCATGTTAGAATTTAAGAAAATTTTATTTTTAATAAGAACATTATTTGAACATTTTAGTGATATTTTGGTTCTTTAATTTGCACTGTTGCCTACTTTTTAAATTTTTGATTTTTTGTATAACCTAGACATTCAATTCTTCTAACTTTCCTTTGAGATGTTTCCTCAACAGTTGGTGTAAATTGCATGTCAAAAATATTTTCTTATAATGAATTGTATCTTCTGCTTTAGGTAGGAAAGTTAGTCCAATCAATGTACAAATACTTCTCCTTTTTAGATTCCTTTTCCTGATCAATTTTTTCAGGAATGGCTGAACTTGAGAGTCAGCATAAACCTCTCAGGCTCCAAACCTGATCTTCTACTCAATTCCGTATCCTGTAGAGACAAATGTGGCTTTAAGGAATCCAAACAAACTGTAGCAAAAATAGGCTTCTAACCAAGAGCACTTGTTACAAAAATCCTTCAGAGTCCAAGCAGGGAATGGCATGAAGAATGGGAAACTTTTTAAATGTATACACACAAAAAATATGCAAATGAGACATTCTAAGGAATAATTGGCCATGCTGGAGAAAATGTATTAGTATAAATGTTCATTCTGTCCTCCTCTAACAAGTCCCTGTCCCTACTTCTAGTCAGGGGTAGTTAACTTCTTCAGAGACACTTAGTCCTCCACGAAGGTGACCATTGGTAGAAATAGCAGCCTCATTGATGGAAAGAAACATGCTTAAGCTTTTGACTGTGAGGGACCCATCCTCCACCTATGGACACGTCAACTACTTCTGCCTCTTTGGATCCTGTTAATATCAGATCTTAATGTTTTATAAGGTTTTCCTTCACTTTACGCTATTAACCAAAAAAATTTAAGAAAGCAACACTTGGTTGTTTAAAAGTGAGCTATTTCGTAGATTATCAGGATGCCTTCACACCTAATGATTTCAATTCTCTGTACTAAAGTTCACAAAGGAAAAGAGATTAGATAACAGTTTCAGCTGTTCTGGTGCTGTGTCATCTAGTGAACTGTTTGAGCACTTTCTGAAGCAAGTACACTTAATCTGTCAGATATATAATTGCAGTACAGTAAATACTGTTATATCCTGTGGGGATAAATAACTTTTAAAAGAACTTACCTCACAATATCTAGATTTGGAGACGTATATAGCATAGCATTACTAGTAGTGAAGATAAAAATTTTATAACCACTGAGTTCTTCTGGAACAGTGTGAATAGACTTGTGTTGTCTGATATACCTCGAGCACAGGCTTGAACCAGTTTAAGTAAAGGGAGATCCTGAGAGTAGCAAGTATGGGAAAAGGTACAGATTGCTTGGGCAGAATTAAAGTTACAGGGAAAACTCAGCTTGCTTTACAATAGCAGCTGAAACCTTGTAGGCACATAGCAAACAAGTCACTCTATTAAATATTCAGTCAGTAATTGTGGAATGAATGAATGGCTCACAGTTTCCCCCTCGATGTTGTGTTAATGGCAACACATTGATTACAAGATGTTGCTTGAATTTAAAGATCAAATGGTAATTGACAAGATTTTCTGATTTTTTTTTTGGAAGTCATGAAACTGAGGAGAAGGAAAAAAAGATGAAGATTTTAGAAAACGCTATTATTTTTAAAAATAAAATATAGTCTTCCTGGTGAGAAGCACTATATTTCTAACAATGATATAAAGAGAAATATAACCAGAAACTTAGATAAAACTCAAAGGACACACATCATTTAGTGAATAATTCAGACACCAAAAAAATTTGGTTTCTACTCTTTAACTTTCTTAAAGTCTCAGGTTATCATCACATTCATCAAACAATATGATCAACACTAAAGAGTAATTTTTTCCTTTTTAGATAAGTGTAAGAGAGAAAAGTTAAAACCTGGGAGTTACAAAATTTAAGAGGTTTACTTTAAGGCTTTAGAATATAGTTAAACAGAGAATTCAGTGTAGAAGAAGGTAGCCATCTGGGAGATCTTTTCAAATTAAAAACCGTAAGAATTGGGAGACCTTCCAAGGCCAATAAAAATATCTGTTCTGATTAAACTCAAGAAAACAATGAAAACCTGAATAACAAGATTTCAATAAACTACAGAAAAAAATTATTTGATTTTTTCAATCCAAAAGATATTAATAAGAAAAAATTATATACTTTGTGCTAGCTACTATCTGAAGAGCCTTACAGATGTTAATATTTTGTTGTTATGTCCCCATACAAAGATATTACATAATTGTGGACTGTATTTCCCATCCTGTACATTTCATACCTGTGACTCATTTATTTTACAAGTTTGTACCTCTTAATTTCCATCACTTGTTTTTTTCCTCCCCTCAGCTCCTCCCCTCTGGCAACCACCTATTGTTTCTCTGTATCTATGACTCTGTTTTTGTTTTGTGATGTTTACTCATTTTTTTTGTTTTGTAGATTCTACATGTAAGTGAAATCATACAGTATCAGTCTTTCTCTGTCTGATTTACTTCACTTATCATAATACCCTCTAGGTCCATTCATATGTGTCACAAACAGCAAGATTTCATTCTTTTTTTTGTGACTGAGTAATATTCCATTACAGACACACACACACACACACACACACACACACACACACACCACATCTTCTTTATCCATTCATCTTTTGATGGGTATTTAGGTTGCTTCTGTATCTGGCTACTCTGCATGAAGTTTACTCTGTCCTAGCTACTATCCCAAGAGCTTTACATATATTAAAGCTTCCTTTCAGTGAAGGATCTGGGAATTTACAAAGCTTTTAAAGGTATTTGAACTGGAATTTTCCAGAATGTGATCTTAAATTAGTTCCCAAAGAGGGACTGAATGAATAGCACATTTAGTTGCTCTTTCTTAGATGCTCTCATATCACTTTGTAAATTATATTCTTTTTTTTAATCTCATTTTAGTGAAGTTTTTTCTATATGTATCTAATCTTTCCATATGAAAGTGAACTCCATGAGGGAGCAATAGTGTTTTACTTCTATTTTTACCTGCATCATCCTGTCATGGGAATGGCCAACAGTAGATGAGTCTGGATGATTAACCTGAGTAGGATGCTGAATCAAATGTCAACAAATAAAATTGACACCAAGGAAAAGAAATGGAATCAAGGTAATAAAAACTGTATGTAATTCCACGTAACCATCATGAGAAAATTAATTCAGTCCACAAATCCTTAAACATTTGTTGTTTTGTTTTGTTATAATTTTACTCTTTGTTTGTTTTTGGTTAGTATGCTTTTCATGTATTGATAAAACACAAAGCTAAATGTCAGAGCAATCCTTTTTCAGACATCAGACTTCCTCAACAGAGGAAATCATGACACAACCAAAAATGATCCAGCTCATTTAAGCCACTATAGACTTTTTCCCCAGAATTTAGTCTCCTGAACAAGTTAACTATATGTTCATTATCTCTGACAATCAAGGAAACAATAAAAATGTGGGAAAGCACAGTTACCTCCTTTACCAGGAAAACTGTTACTCATTTGTTGAAAATATATCTGTTTTGGGAAAAGGGTTTTCTTAGATCAATAATTCAGATGACTGGTAACATATCCTGAATTCTTTGACAATGAACTTACTTAGAAACATGATTTTTTATATGATTTATGGTCTAAAAGCTGATTATATCACTGACTTCCTTTCCATCATAAATTTAATTTTAGAAGACTAACAACCAATTTATATAATTAATATGAATTTTTTCTTGAGTTAAAAAAAAACCTTCTTTCGGAAGTGCACAAAGTGCTTTTAATACATGTTAAATTAATTTTTAGATTTATTGGCAGCAGAGAGGAGAGTCATCACTCTAGTAAGTAAAAGTAAATGACAAAGCCATAAATAATCTTATTTTATAAGTAAAAGTAAATGAGAAAGCCATAAATAATCTCATTTTATAAGTAAAAGTAAATGACAAAGCCATAACTTAATTTGAAAATCACCTTCCTTTTGACCCAAAGTCCCAAATGTCGTCTCAGGGCCTCATATGGACAGTTGTCTGGTAAAATAATTTCACTTGCTCTATATATTATTATGTGGTGTATTAACACATCATGATCATTTGGAACCCTAAACTTTTACTTCCTTTGGAATGAATTGGGAAAACATACCCCCGAAACTCTGGTTCACTCTTTTTGGCACTGATATTTAACTTTGCAGCTGTCAAGAACTAAAAGATTATGATGATAAAATTGAGTTTCCTGGGGAATGTTCCATTTATGAACTGCCTCGTCTCCAGACTCCTCTGTCATTTCACTGCATCTGCTTCTAACCTGGCCTAGAAGAAGTGCTGGCTTCCATGGTCCAGATAAAGCCTGTGGGGTGGAGAGGACAGGAGCTTAACAGGAGGACCCCAATCCTCCAAGAATGACCCCCCCAATAGGGTCATTCAACTAAAAGAGTTTTAAGTTCAGTAGAAGCTAGGAAAAGTCACATGTTCTGATTTCCAACCAAAAGTAAAGCATTTTTTGAGAAATCTGTACACACTCTACGTAATGCATCTCACAGAGTGAGAGTATTTTATCTGGCCAACAAAACAGAATGGCCTGTTGTTGATTGACATTGAGAAATGTCACTTCCCAAAAGGTCAGATTACTAATTGGTCAGTGCGTTCTTTAAGGAAATAAAATCAGAATTGCATCTGACAAGTATAATGCCATGGACAAATGATTTTAAAACTATCCTCAAACTATATTTGCCCAACAAGCACATCAGAACCACAAGTTCATAACTGCTAAGTGACTCTAGAACATCTAGAGTCACCTGTCCCTGCAGCTGGGCTTGACCATACACTGACAAGATTCTCTAGCTCTGTTTTTTTCCAGACTTTTGAAGATTGTTGTCTCAGTTGTTGGTATGTTAATATAAGTTAGCTGGCTTCTGATTTTATCTGATATTGAAAAGAAGCTGTGATAGGGAAAACAGAGAATGAGAGAGATCCTAAGTTCCGGGAACAATGTAAGGAGAGACCAGACCCAAATACAGATATCAAAGTTGTAGTTGTATATTTTAAAATAATTTTTGAATTTTCATATCATTCATTTTTTTTCATGTACATCACACTCATCAAGGACCTACTATGTGTTTAGCATGGATAAAAAGATGAAAAAGAACATGAAACAGAAAGCCATTAAAAAAGTTTACAGTTTAGTAAAAGAGATGACAGGAACACTAATTATTATAATTAGAAGATGGAAGGTGATAAGTATTATAAGGAAGTATAATCAATGCATTTATTTCTTTCTTCAAAAGACATGCCCAGAAGTAACTGTCATATGATGTAGATAAAGAAGTTCTTTAACTGTTTTAAGAGATAAAGTTCTAGAAGATGGTAATAACTAGCTCAGGAAAGGGAGGTTTTTTAGAGGATCAGGGAAGATGACTTAAAGAAAATGATATTTGAATTAGGTCTTGAATGGGGTGGGATTTTGATAATAGCTTGCAAAAACAAGCTTTGTAGGCATCCTGAATTGTTTTACTCCACTAATTTATTTAGCATCCCCTCACTGCTTTCACATGCCATGTAACCTGCACAGGCGTCCTGTGAGGTAGGTACAATCATCACCATTTTACATGAAAGAAGAAGAAATGGAGCTTCCTCATTTCTTCCTTTCACCAATATGATAGGTGAAAGGCCTATCGTATTTTACTCATATAGGCCAGTTGTTGACTTTGAGAAGCATTTCATTCCAGAGCAGGGATAAAGGCACACCCAAAGATTAAGAAGTGAGAATGTTTTTAAGGATGTGGAAGCAACAGGTACAACTAGAAAATAAATGGCGAAGACTCCAGATAAGACAGTAGAAAGAAAAATAAAAGAGGGAGGGAGAAAAATGAAGAAATTTGTTTGTTTTGGCAAAGAGCTTAGCCTGTTTGCAGCCATGGAGAAAGCACCAGCAGGAGAGAAGGAAGGTGCTAGAGGAAGTAGGGCTTCTCCAGGAGCAGAGAGGGGGCAGCAAAGAGAGAGAAGACTCAAGGAAAAGGGATAGTCCAGCCTCCAAGGGAGCCGGGGAGGCTGGGACCTCAGGAGCATGAGCGGGAATTGAGAAATGAGATCAACTCCTGACAGCTAGAAGGGAAGTCTCAAAGGACAGTCTTATTACACTGAGGTATGTGTAAGGTCCAGCGTGCACGTGAGATGGAGTGGCAGCCTTGTCTTGTCCGCAGTGGCGAATGAACAAGGAGGCACAAAAGGTGAAATAAAAGCCAGTGGAGCGAGTCAGGAGCGCGGGCATATCGGGAAGGGCCCTGGCTCACACTCTGTCCTCCTTTATGTCCTCGCTCTAAACGTCCAGAGACACATTTTAAAAATTATTCATATAAATTCCTCTGACTTTGAATGACTGATGTAGGTGAGATTTCTCCAATCCAGTCCTTTGAATAGGAAGTGGGGTGTCATAGGCTGGGGACCGGTGTTTACAAGCATAAATTTTGGACTTACACGTTGCTGGGTGGGAGTCCTGGCTCTGCAACCTGCCTGCAGAGAAATAGACCAAGGTACAAAACCTCCCTGCAATGTGGTTTCTCCTCTAAAACGAGCATAAGCACGGCACAGAGCATTGAAGTTAGGTATGTTGTGTAGTGTATATAGCACATCATCTGACATCGAGAAGCATTCCATAAATGTCAACCACTACTGCCGTTTTCAGCTGTTCATGGATTGGAAGTTTATAATAGGATTCTCCTCCTAACCTGTGGTCCAGTTACTTAGCCTGAGTCCTCTAATGTCTTCTGACGCCATGCATATGCGTGTTTTGAAGGGCCATGGCTACTGAGGCTTTTCAGTGGGATCCTAGTCACCTCTGCAAGGTATATTTTGAAATCTAAGACTCATGAATCTCAGAGGGACTCTATAATGCTCATCCAGCAATTGATCAATTTAGGTTGTTAAAAGGTATGGAATTCAAGGGAGATCAGGTAACTGGGTAGATGGTGATCCTTTTAACCAAAATGGGAATGGAGAAGACCTTTATGCTTTGTTTTTTATGTGGGGGAAAAGACTTTGGATATGTTGGACTTGACACATTTGTTGGAAGCATTTAGATGAAGATGCCTAGTGGGCAGTAGGAAATACTTTTCTAGCTATCAGGAAAAAGTGAGGCAAAATCTGGAACAAATCAGGACCTCACATGTAGTCTAATTCAAGATAGGAATGGACTAATGACTGTATAAAGCCTGAGACTATATTTCCTTTATTAATATTATATTATTACCTCTGTTACTAGATTATCTCCACTGAAGCCATTTTTCTGACTACAACATGTTCAATTAATAAAAGTTTATAATGATGTCTTTTTAGCCACTCTACAGAAAAAGATCCACATTTTGGAAAATGTGTTTTTGTTTTTTTTTTTAAGTCATTGAACATGGTTGTTAAGTATACTTAGGTCAAAATGTCTAAACTGCCTCCATCATTTTTTTCCCTTTCATCTCACACATGAATTTTAAAAGAAAATAATAATTTTTAATTTTCTTATTCATTTAAAAAAGATATGGTATTTGGCTAGTCTAAATGCAGTTATTGAGAAGAAACAATGCAAATTAACAAACACTGGCCTATTAGACCAACATTAGTTACTTTGTGTAGTTTGGTATTGAGCAAAAGTTATTTTTCCTATTGAAGTTATGAGCACTACCAATTTACTTTTCCTGGGAAAAGTAAATAAGGATTAAAAAGATAAATTATCTCAAAGAGTTTTTGAGGCTTAACTGGGTTATGCATGTTAAGTGTGTAGAATGGGGCCCAGCATGTAGAAGATGCTCAAGAAGTGTTAGAAAGTATTATTAGCAATCATTTTTTAAATAAATTTATTTATTTATTTTTGGCTGAGTTGGGTCTTTGCTGCTGCGTGCAGGTTTTCTCTAGTTGCGGCGAGCGGGGGCTACTCTTCGTTGCGGTGTGTGGGCTTCTCACTGCGGTGGCTTCTCTTGTGGAGCATGGGCTCTAGGTGTGCGGGCTTCAGTAGTTGTGGCACGCAGGGTCAGTAGTTGTGGCTCGCGGGCTCTAGAACGCAGGCTCAGTAGTTGCAGCGCACGGGCTTAGTTGCTCCGCGGTGTGTGGGATCTTCCCGGATCAGGGCTCTAACCCGTGTCCCCTGCATTGGCAGGCAGATTCTTAACCACTGTGCCACCAGGGAAGTCCGCAATCATTTTTATATAAATGAGTTAAGTAGAGAGGCATGTGCTGTGACTCTCCAGGCTGTGCAAGTTCAGTGGTGACTAGCCAGAGTCTTAGCTCTTGAGAGCTGTTCACAGTCTTCAGGGTTGAGGGAGGAGAAGCTAATGATGACCAAATAGCATCACAAATACCCATACAGTGGTGAGCAAGCACTCAGAATAGGGTGTGAATGATCACCCTGGAAGATCTCAGAAGTGTGCAAGGTTCTGGATGGAGAGAACACCATGTACAAATGAATGGGCATGAAAGAACGCTGGAGGTGGGTTAGTGGATCTGGAATGAGGGAACCATAGGGAGAACCAGGCCTAGCGTGGGGTGCGGCAAGCACATGGGCTTTGCAGTCACACGGACTTGGATTTCTTTTCCAGCCCTGTGACTGCTGAGTATGTGGGGACAGGACCCCCAGCCTCTCTAGATCTCTATTTTACTACCTTCAGAGCAGAGATAATAGCACTCACCTCTGAGGATTAACATTGGGATTAAATGGGATTATTGTAAATGACTGGCATATCACCTAACACATCAAAAACACCGGAGGAATGGTAGCCACACCACCAGCCTCAGGATCAGCCTTATGATAAAGTTTGGATTAAATCTTTAGATAAAAAAGAGAACCACTGGAGTTTCTTTTTTTTTCCTTAACATTTTACTGGAGTATAATTGCTTTACAAGGGTGTGTTAGTTTCTGCTTTATAACAAAGTGAATCAGCTATGCATATACATATATCCCCATATCTCCTCCCTCTTGCGTCTTCCTCCCTCCCACCCTCCCTATCCCACCCCTCTAGGTGGTCACAAAGCACTGAGCTGATCTCCTTGTGCCATGCGGCTGCTTCCCACTAGCTATCTATTTTACATTTGGTAGTGTATATATGTCCATGCCACTCTCCCCTTCGTCCCAGCTTACCCTTGGAGTTTAAGTGGGAAAAAGTAATGCTCATGTTTGTGTGTAAAAAAGATACACCTGGTAAGAGTCTATCAAATTAAATGAAAAGAGCAAGAAGTGGTTATAGAGAGTTTCAACATCTGAGGCAAGAGAACAACAGGCATGAATGAAAGTGGTGGGTCAGGGAGAAAAGTGAGGGTTTTATAGTCAAGATTACTATACAGCAATGAACTCTTCTAAGTGTTTGGAATGCATCTCAAACAGTGACTGCTCAACAGTCTTAAAAATAGGTGATTCTAATTCAGTGTGGTATCGCATTCATAGAGATGAAGGACATGCACAGGATCTACTTTGCTTGTGCACGAGCTCCCGAGACATCACTGAGGAAGAGTTTGGGGTATAAAGAATACGTGGGCTCTTGCTTTGGAACGTGCTGAGCCCCCGTGATTGAGAATCAGCATGTGCTAAAGCACAGAAGCAAGAAGGACATGTTCTGAGGACTGAAAGTCAAGTCGTTGGGTGTGGTTGGAATGCAGGGTGCTTGATAAGAGAGAAAGTAAAACGGACAAGCAGACCAGAGCAAGATTGTGGCATCATTGTTTCAAACTCAGGTAGATGAGAAGGCACTGAAAGAGTTCAAGCAGGAAAGTGAAATAATAAGATTTCCATTTTAAAACCTCTACTCTGGTATAAAGTACAACTGAGAAGGGGGGTGAGACTAAATGCAAGGATTTCACAGAGGAGGATGGTGTAAACTACAGGAAGAACACTGCCCCCGACCTTGATCTTTTATCTCTTAAGGATGTGAGATATGAGACTGGAGTCTCGGAAATTTCAGGAGACTTTGATTATCTGTGTTGAAATTTCATACAAAAGGGAATGCCGTACAATATGCAGAGCCCAGTGCAAGGTGAAAATGCTAGACCCCTTATTCAAAAATTATTGATAATTTCAAGATGATGACCACAGAGTATTAAACCCAGCACCTGGCCTTTCTAAGCACAGGGTCAGGTGTAAATGCTCAGGTCACAGGCCCATAAAGCCAACCCTGCACACAACTTGCATTTTTATTCATCATATGTGAACACTCTTGCCTTTTGTGCATCAAACGCAATGGACTTAATAAGATGATTAATGAGTTTGAGCTACTGTGGGGTATCTCTACTGGTATCTACTATCTCTTCCTGGCTGGAGGAAAAGCAGCTTCTCCCCAGGCTGGGGCCCTTGGGATGCATGAGTCCTGCCATACCTCTCCTATACCCCACACGGGCAGGACCTCGGTCATCAGAATACCATCACCCGGATCCCTGCATCATGTCGAGGGGGCCTGTGAAGTCCCCAGTGTGGGAGGGATCTGGCAGCTCCTCATTTTCCTCTACCTTCTAGAAAACCCTCTCTCCCCACCCCTTCCCATGGTAAGAGCACATTCCAACATGGAAGCAGAAGATCGAGCCTCCTCAGAGGATGGGGGAAGGAGCACTGGGTCAAGGAGGCATGATCTGGAATTCCCTCTGATAAGCCAAATAGCTAGAGAGTTTGGAGTGGGCTGATGTGTCTGCAGTTCTAGGTCCAGGCCAATGCTTGAAGACACGTTTGGATTTTTGTACCTATGGCCTTCTGTGAATGGAACTCCCCCGACCTTAAAAATGTCAATATAATGATCAATTTCAGACTTTCCCTGTAGTATGTTACATATGAAAGTAGGGATCTGCCTCATTGAATAGCACCAGGCGCCAAGACGTCCCCAGACACTCATGAATGTGAGTGCACCTCCCCCGCGGTCCCCCTTACTCTGGTCTAGCCTTGTCCTTCCTTCTCCTCCATGTGTCTCTCCATTCTCCTTTCCTTGTCAGTGTTGTTTCTTTATGTGATTATTATGAAAATCCAAATTATAGTTTGAAGTGCCATTTATTGTATTTAGTAAACAATTTTATGTTACTTATTCTTGGTTGCTAATTTTTAAAGGTCAGTAAATAACAGTATGAATTAAGTACTTTTTATGTTTTGATAGCCCATAACTGCTTTTCCTTTTGTATGAGCCTTGTCAAAGACAAGTTTTCTCCAATTCTGCACGAAAGTCCCTCCGATTTTTCAGGAAAGGAGGGAGCAGGCAGGGAGGAGCCTGCAGGGAGCCGTAGGGTAAGGTCCAGTCGTGGGCCTGCCCTTTACGAGGACGTAAGTGCTGGCATGTGACTTAACATCTTTCAACCACAGGTTTGGAACCAGAAAAATGAGGCTCTTATGCCGAGATCACAGGCCCATTAGTTCTAGTACATGAAATAATTCATGCAAAGTACCCACAGCAGTGCCTAGCACATAACTGGCTCTCAGTAAATGACAACTATGCTGTCAATAAAATTCTCCTGGGATGAAAGAGAAATGGGGATCTACCAGAGATCTTGACATAATAAAGCTCGACTGGGCCCAGAGCAAAAATTACATAATATAAGAATGAATTTCCACAATAGATAATTTAAAACTTCTAAATATAAAACCCACCAGACTTTCAATGATCACATATTTCTTAAACTTGAAGTTTAATTTAAAACTCAAAGAAACTTCTAGAAGAGTCTAACAACACACTACTGTATCTTCTGGTCTTGACTGAATTATATCACACTAAGGCAAACTATGCAGAGTATTAACTGCCAACACAATATTAGGATAGAACGAGGGAGATCACCATTTTTAAAGATCCTAATTCCAAGGAAGAGCCATCCTGCCATTAACTAAGCTAACAGAGAAGAATTTTAATTAATCCTACCATCCTAAAGTACTTGCTTCAGAATGTATTATACGGGCGTTTGCCAATAGATTTACTTGCTTAATTTTGTTTTTCTTGAGCTGATCTAAAATTAATCTTCAGGTCATGTGGTGTTGAGCTTTGTGATCTGCAAGGTTAGTTAGGAATGTAAAATAACCGTAAGTATTCTTATAAATAATAATATTAGCTACCATTCCCTGAATGCATACTGTGTCGGGCAGCTTGCCAAATTCTTTAAATACCTCACATTGACTGTACACAAAAACACTCTGATGAGGGTATTATTCTCATTTTACGGAAGAGGAAACTGGCTCTGAGAAGTTAAACATCTTGTACTGGGTCACACTTGTGGGGAAGGTAGAAATCAAACTTGGGTCGGCCAGATTCCAAGCCCTGTGCTCTAACATTTTTCTGCTTCTTTGTGGAAACTTCTGATTAGCAACATCACCCCCCCAAATGTTATAACTCACATGTTATCCTTCTCTATATTTTTCTTTGTGGACGCTATGGAAACATTTATTTACAAGACTACACCAAGTGTCTTTATTCTCAAAGACCAGAAACAACGCAACAATAGAGGTATGGAGGAAAAAAAAAATCTATGAGGCCAATAATGATTATTTCTTTGTGGTGAGATTGCAAATGATTTTTCTTTTCTTCTTTTGCTTGTCCATATTTTCTAAATCAACTTCCAGTTTTGAAACTTTCAAAATAAGGAGGTGCATATAGGTGAGGACCAAAGGAAATTCATGGGGCACCAATTCTGATGTTCTAAACATCAGAATTAGATGTTTAGACATCTAATTCTGATGCTACAATGCTAAGCAATAGGAATGAAAAACAAAACGAAACGAATCTCTGGATATAAATATTTTATCAATTCCCTCTTATTGTCATAATTCACCTCCACTTTAATTTGGGAGGTTATTTGGAATATGTCCCACTGGAAAATTGATCACTGCCATCTTGATTTTCTGTGCTCAGTGTCAGTGGGCCTGTTTACTGGCAGTGATGGTTTTACCTCTGGATTAAGAATGATTAGTTCTACTTTGGAACCAAATACAGTTCAACTGGAGTTCGAAAAGAATTAAGAACAATTCCCTTTGTCACACACACGTGGCTATGTACACGTGGAACAATTTCCCTTTGTAAACCATGGCACTGTGATCTAAAGAAGAAGGTGGCCACTTTGAGAGCATGTACTTTGGGGGAAAACAATCTTGTCTTCTTCACATTTTTAAGATAGTACGTAGTATGATAGATAGCCTGTAAGAGTCCTAACCTGTATGACAAATTACATTTCATAGGTAAGTCCTAACACACTAAGTGAAATAGATTATCCAGAGCATTTAAAATAAGAAAAATAAGGGGGACAAAACAATTCAAAAGATCATATCCAAAACATTTATTGTTCAATATACATTACATGACCTGCCTTGCCTGACTTGGTTCTCCCATTATTCCATCATTCACTTTTCATTGGCATTAAGTAAGCTTTTTCTATGAATTAGGCACTGTACTATATGAAGAAAACAGAAGGTCTTGCCCTTGTGGAGCTTATAGGCTTGAGGTCTATTTATACTTTGTATATGAGGCTGAATGGCTCAATTCATGAATGTATGAGCCTGTACAAACAAAACATATGATGATATGAAATGTGGAAAAGTTTTTTCTTAAATACTTACTGTATTCAAAAATATATTTACCAGTTGTTTTTCTAATATAGGTGATGAATTTATGCATACCATTGGATGATAATTAAATGGGGCATTAGCAAACTATACTCATTCTAATTTAAATAGATATCATTTTTTAAGTTGCATTGAAAATAAGCATACTTTTCAGAATTTTTCTTAGAAAAATCTTTAAAGCTGTTTATGAAAAATGCCATTTTAATAAGCATCATTAAAAGCAGCACATTGCTATGCTTTTAAATCACATTGACACCGTTTATTGCTTTTCCCCACACTCATGGTTTTCAACTCAATGTTCAAACTTTTTCAGAGGATAGACATTATGGAATATTTATAACCAAGCACCAAAATCAGCTCTTCTTTCCATTTGTGTGATGTGAAAGAGGAAAGCAATTTCAATGATACAGAATCAACGCTGAGTTACAAAAGTCGTTCATTTCAGGAAAATGTGATCAGGGAATCTTGAGTTCTGCCCTAAATTAATAAAGTCGGTTGTTAAGTGATAAAAGCATTTTAGAGTATTTATCTGTGAAATGAGAAATGCTTTCTACCCGCCCAAGGGACTATTGTAAGAATATGGAAGTTAACATTCTTGACCTTAAAATGTTAAAGTTTCTCAGTATAGAGGTTCCTTAAAAAACTAAAAATAGAGCTACCATATGATCCAGCAATCCCACTCCTGGACATATATCTGGAAAAGACAAAAACTCTCATTGTAAAAGGTACATGTACCCCAACGTTCACAGCAGCACTAATTACAATAGCCAAGACATAGAAGCAACCTGAGTGTCCATCAACAGATGAACGGATAAAGAAGATGTGGTACATATATATACACAGTAGATTACTACTCAGCCATAAAAAAAGAGTGAAATATTGCCATTTGCAGCAACATGGATGGACCTAGAAATTATCATCCTGAGTGAAGTAAGACAGAGAAAGACAAATATTATATGATATCACTTATATGTGGAATCTAAAAAATAATACAAATGAATTTATTTACAAAACAGAAACAGACTCACAGATATAGAAAACAAACTTATGGTTAGTTACCAAAGGGGAAAGAGAGGAGGGAGGGATAAATCAGGAGTGTGGGATCAACAGATACACACTACCATCTATTAAATAGACAGACAACAAGGATTTACTGTATAGCACAGGAACTATATTCAATATCTTGTAATAACCTATGATAGAAAAGAATCTGTATGTATATATATCATATATATATAAAACTGAATCACTTTGCTGTATACCTGAAACTAACACAATACTGTAAATCAACTATACTTCAATTTTTAAAAATGTTCAAGTTTCTTTTACATGAAGAGCCACCTGTCAGTGTGACTGGCTATGCAGATAAATGGAGTGAAATGTGAGTCCATAGATTTCTTGGCTCTTTTGAGGTGGAGATCATTCCAATTTTAGAGCTACGCAGCTACTCAGGTATCTTGTTATAATTCCCGAAGTTTATAGCCCTTATCCACTTGGGGGAAGCCATTAGTACATATCCAATAGATGAAATGACAAAGATACATTTATTTTACTTGTAGAGCCAGTGATTATCATGTAAGTGAGAATCAGGAATGTTTTAGTATAAATGTGTCTTTGTGTACGAGTGTGGGCACTAATCAGTACGTGTTAATAGACTGATTTACTCACTTCATTGTTCTTGTGTTTTATATCTTAGCCCAATGCTAGTTCCTCTCAGAACAAAGTTAACAAAACCACTGAAGCAGTGACTGGAGATAAGTAGTAGGAAACAAGACCTCGAACCTCCTGCCTCCTGAAGTGTGTGAAACTAGAGCCATGTTTCATCAGCCTAGAAATTAGCAAGGACCGTTCGTAAACATTTTAATCACTGTACGGAGATTGTTTTTTGTCGAAACAGAAATGGCAAACACAGCCCTTGAGGCACTGCTCACTTTGATTTGGAAACAGTGTAAGAATTTATATGTACATGAAGAAACTTGAAACTCAAAACTTCTAAATATACTAAGACAGTGAGAGGATGGTTGAGAAGCAAGAATAGCAGCAACATTACATAAACATTCCTCCCCTTGTATGTTTTCAAGATCCTTTAGTATTTAGAAAGGAGATTTATGAACTATTGCATTAAAAATCAAGACAATGTCAATGTTATGTCTGTCTTGAATGATTCTGTTGTAAGAAACTAATATATTCTGAAGGCACCACACAAATTTATCCTTCTATAAATAGATCTATTTATATAACTATATTAATATATCAATTATAATTATAAATGTAATTTATCACTGATTTGATACATTATATTTTGACAAATAGTCAAATTATTATGACTGTATTTTGAATAATTTCTGCATGAAACATGAAGGCTCTGATAACTTTGTATTCAATTAAAATCCAGATAAGATGAGCTACTGTGAATGAGAATGAGTTCTCCATGGAGATGGTTAGTAGAAGGTGGGCAGTACCATTTCCTATGAACAGTGAAAGTACCTAATAATCATCTCAGGGCAGCACAAAAGCGAGCTTTAAAAATGAACCTTAACTATTGTAAATAGTGCTGCAATGAACATTGGGGTGCATGTCACAGATGTAGTAAACGAACTTATGGTTACCAGGGGATAAGGCGGGGAGGGATAAATTGGGAGATTGGGATTGACATATACACACTACTATGTATAAAATAGATAACTAATAAGAACCTGCTGTATACCACAGGGGACTCTACTTAATACTCTGTAATGGCCTATATGGGAAAAGAATCTAAAAAAAAGAGTGGATATATGTATATGTATAACTGATTCACTTTGCTATATACCTGAAACTAACACAACATTTACATCAACTATACTCCAATAAAAAAAATTTTTTAAAAAGACCTTAAACTGAATTTTGAGGATACAAGGGGGAAAAAAAGAGCAATATTATGTTAACTGGAAGAATAAAATCATCACAACAAAGATGACTTAACCTGGTCTAAATCCGTACGTCAACCCTAACCCCAAAGAATAATTGGAGCCCACACCCCGGGGGTGCTCCGACACTTGGGAATCAGGTATTCACCAGCTCGTGTTCTTCAGTTTGTAGGCTGTGGCGTTTGTTACTACTTGAAATTTCCAGCACCTTTGTGGTTACCCAAAATAGAACATGGTGCAGAAGTCCAGTTTGGAGTCTCAAAGGTGTGTTCAAATGTGCGCAAGTCTTTTATTTTTTTTGAATTTTATTTATTTTTTTTATACAGCAGGTTCTTATTAGTCATCCATTTTACACATTTCAGTGTATACATGTCACGCGCAAGTCTTTTGAAAAGAGGCCAAGTGTATAGATCTTAATCAGGAACAAGAAAACAGAGTTCATGTTACAGAATGGTAGAGCCACTGCAATTTATAGCTCAGGTTTGGTTTGCCCATAGGTGATGGGCACTGTTTGTTAAGGCCTTTCCAATTCCTTCTTCTCTTACCCAACACTGTATATGCAAATCTAAAGGCAACCTGAATTTAGCCCTCTTTATCTGTCTTTGCAGGTAGGATTCATTACAGAGTATAATTGCAAAACTGGGCAAATAAGTGTACCCTAATGTAATGCTATAAAATGAACTCAGGGTTCCATTTTTTAGAAGAGTTTTACTAAGCAAGCCCTGCATTAATAAAAATAATTTCTTACTGAGAATTATCTCACTTTTGAGTCATTTCTCTAATTATCTTAAATGGTATTATTCTCCTTTGATAATTTATTGATTCCAAGATCACTTTATTCTACTTGCGTGTCTGACTATACCTGAATTAAAATATACCTAATACTGAACTTGGAAGCTCCAAATTTTACTTCTTCTCTCTTTAGGATATAGTCTATTAATTTCTTTCCACCACTGAATCCCTTCTTACTAGAATTATTGCAAACCTCATCTTCTCTACTGTTGATGTCTATTTCCTTTTATCTCTACAAACCTCTTTTGGTTGCAGTTGAAGCCATCACCTGATACTTTAATGAGTCTACTATTGTGGGTAGCATTCACCTCTAATTTAGTTCATCGGGGGTTGAACACAAGTTTCTATCAAAGCTGCTCCCAGGCAAAAGAAAGTAGCAAAAGTCGGTGATGGAGTAGCCCTGGCGCTCGTGGTACTGACTGACAGGACCCAGTGGGAATTCTCATCCCAACTTAGATCTAGAATCTGCTGCTGATGCTGTTTATGCCCTTTCAGCCCCACTGGGATAGAGTGTCTCAGACCCTGATCCTAGTGATTTTCTATAAAGTGATCCTCTAAATCCCAATTTTCAAAATATAAAGGGGATGAGTAGGTAGGTTTTACAATGTTCTTTCCAGTTATGATTCAAGGTTAAACGAAAGATAAAAACTATGGGAAGCCAAAACTGGTGCCCCAAATCTGCTGACTATACCGTTGCCGAGGATATGTGTGTTGTAGCAGAGACCTAGGATAAGGCCAATACATAGAGCCCGCCTCTCCAGGATCAGTGTGACTGGATGTAGGCATCAGACTTCTGAGTCCCCACGGTGGAGACACTCAGTGTAGGGAAGAGAAAATGTGGGAGAGGGCGGGGGGAATCAAAGAGAAATCAGAAGATCTGAGTTATACATAAAAACTCCTATGACTCAAAGAAGAAATCAGACAACAACTCACAGAAATCATGGACTTAAGGTCATTACCAACTTTCTACAAAGGAAGAAAATATAGGTGAGATGTAGAAATAGCCTTATTTAAAGATGCTATTTACAGTCCCCTCAGGTAGCATAATGATCACTGTGACAACCCTTCTCTGTTCCTTAGAGCTTATCTTTCCCTTCCAAATGTGTGAGGAAAAGGTTGTCTTTTATTTACTTTTTACTTAAATCTCTTCCCCAGAACAGAAGTTCGATTGGTCAATGCCTGTCTCTCTCAGCTCTTCCACTTAAACAAGTCAAGCCTTCTATGTATTATTGTGGTCGTTTCAGTTTCTCATGCAGGGTATCCCCGCCTGGTTTCATTAGATAGTCACTCAGTACATTCTAGGGACCGGACACTGTGCTGGGAACAGACGATACTTGTGTTTTTAAAGGGAAGCCTGTTCTCAAGGAGCCTACAGTCTAGCAGGAAAGTGACAGCAAACAGCAACAACAATACGTCAAACATCCTTCCACAACAGGTGCTTAACTAACTGGTTTTCACACAGTCTCATCTCATCCTCTCAAAAGGCTCCCCAAAAGGTAGGGGATATTGTCTGCAGTTTACAGATAAGAAAATCAAGGCTCAGACAGATTGAGTAACTTGCTAAAAGTGACAGGGCTTGTCACTAGGCAAGCTAAGCCTGATTCCAAACCTTGATTCTTTTTTCTTGCAATGTAATTATTGCTATAATAGAGGTACTTATACTTCAATTATCACTCATCAGAATTGTAGTCAATGGATATAAGTTAGTATATGTTTGTTTTTAGCAAAGATGGATAGAATTATAACTCTGTTCCTCCCACCTGCTAAGGGAATGATAGACGCTCACAGGGACTTACAAAGTCAATTCTTTTTTGCTTCTTCTGGGTTATTCCTTTTAATGCTAATATCTTTTCCTCTTCCACCTTCTACTCACCAAATAAGATGATGATAATGCTGTTGCTTTAAAGAGGAAAATATCAACCATAGAGAAAGTCATTAGCAAAGTCATTAGCAAAGATGGGAGTTTTCTTAATCCAGCTGTTTGACAATTCCATGAATGCTTCTTTAAAATTAAAAATTTTTTAAACCCCATAAAAGTCTGAACGTGAGCTATCTGAAATAAATTTAAGGAAATTAAATTCAGTATCTCAGTGTGTCCTATCCATTTCATTTTCCCCATCAGCAAAGTGAAAGTACACGTGTTTGCAAAGATCAATTAATACTTTTGCAAATAATTTAATTCTACCTGATTTTTAAAAATAACTGATGGTTACTGTGTGCCAGGTGTGATTTTCCATGCAGTATCTTCTTCAATCCCCTTAATAATGCTCTATGGTAACTAATGATATCCCCACTTTTCAGCTGAGGGAAGTGAGACTCAGAGAGCATGCCCAAACCAAGCAGTGAATAAGGGTAACGACCAGAAAATTAACTAAGGACTATTTATCCTCAAAGCCCATGCTTTTAACTACATGTCATGCATCATTGAGAAAATGATGGTAACAGCAACAACCAACACTTATGCCTGTTGTGTACGAGGCATTGTCTTAAGAGCTTTGCGTATATTAACTCATTCAGTCTTCATACCAATCAGATGAGTCAAGTACTGCAATAGTTCTTATTTTCTTAATGCGAGAACTGGAGCTCAAGGAGATTCGAGTAACCATGCTATGGGAAGCAGTGGAGTCAGATTTGATGGTGGCAGACAGCCTCCAGAACCTTCCTCTCAGCCATCATGTTCTTCACAGATATGGATAGAAAGATAAAATATTTATACGTGACTGCTTGTTATAAAATGGAATGTATTGCAATTTATATTCATTTCCTCAATGTATGGTACTTAACCAGAAGCCATGAGGCAAGAACGCTTAAAATAATTTCCACATTGTATGTGTATCTTGAGTTTTTATTTAAAAACTGGAAAATTACTGGCTTCCTAATCCAACATGCCTTTGCCTCAATTATGACGGAGAGCATTTACCATTTTAAGAAATCATAAGTAGAAATCTTTAAGGTCATTTAATACTCAAACTCAAGTCATCCCTAGCCTTGAATATTTTCTCAAAGTCACTTTTTCTGTAACAAGGACAAACTCCATCATTCAATTTAGATTTTGAAAGCTTGGTAAACTACATTGAAGTGACCCTGTTCAAAGTTTTCCGAACAATGCTCTGGCAATGTCCACTGAGAACAGGATAAACAATGGGTTCCTCTTTTGTATTTCCTGTATATTATTATGATATTCTTATTTCTCTTGATAACACTGATCATTAAATGTCAGTTTTAGAAAAAAGAGCCAACTACTTGACTATATTTATTTAAAGCCAAAAAGATTCAAATGCTGCAGCTCCAAGGGCTTCAAACATATCAGCTCTGTTTTTCATTGCAATTTTCAATCCATTAGGAAATGATAAGGGGCCTGAAACTGAACGCAGCAACTCTTGTGAGGGCTGACTGTTGATATCCAGAAGTACTTTCAGAACTTCCGAAACTATTCTGTACATGATATCTTTTTTTTTTTTAATATTTGTTTATTTATTTGGCTGTGCTAGGTCTTAGTTGCCACGTGTGGGGTCTTTTAGTTGCGGCACGTGGGATCTAGTTCCCCGACCAGGGATTGAACCCCGGCCCCCTGCATTGGGAGCGTGGAGTTTTAGCCACTGGACCACCAGGGAAGTCCCATGTACATGACATCTTAATAGCCGGCCTAATTGTCTTCTGCTATCTTTCAGACAGCCTGATGTGAGAAAGTTGTCCTTAGATGGTTGTGTCATGTATGTTTATAGCTTCAAGCGACAGATTACCTTTAACCAGGTGAGGGGTTGGTTTCCCTGAAACAACGAGAAGCCCAGGGTGGGTTCAACTCTGCCTCAGCAGGTGCCTCCCAGAAGGGCATCTGCGTTTCCATCAGCCTAGAGGAGCAATGCCAGGTTAAAGGGCAAAGGGCAGAACGGCCTTCTCCTCAGGAGGTTCTGTGTTATTATCGCGCGTGTGAAATGTCTTGCCTGTAGCCTATCAGCCTGAACAAACTGCAAGGGAATCTGAGAGGGCAAGTTTTAAAACAGACATGGTACCAGGAGTCTGTAGCAAAGTTGAAAGCAAAAATGGATCCTCCATAGGTAGAAAACTGTGTCTGCCAGGACTGTGTTACATTATTTATTTTAAAGAGTAATGAGTCTGGAAATAATGAGTCTGGAAATAGTAAAACAAAATGTATCAGAGGGAAACTTCATTCAAAAATGACCCTGAAAGAAACCCTTGCTGAGAAAAAGAGGAAACTCGCTAGAAGGTAAAAATGTGAGCATTTACTTTGACTCAGAGGTCCATTCCCCACCCCTCTGCCTGAACACAAACTACCCACTGCTGCAGGCAGGAGAGGCCCTCTAGCACCTTCCTCTGGAGACCAGGCCAGTCCTGGCTCAGCCTGGAGTCTGAACAGTGATTTTCTCCCTTCTTTGTAAAATTGAGATATCATTACTTATTTCTTGACATTTCTAACATGCCTCTCCCATACCATCTTATTTCTTGTGTTTCCTTTTTGTTAATAAGGCTATTGTTGCTATTTTTAGGAGGTTGACCTTGCTGGTTAGACCGTTCCCACCCAAACTTTTCTATATCTGGCACTGAGGTAAACAGAAGAGGTTGCTAATAGCCAGAGGCGACTGGTCCAGAAGCTCCAGCCGCCCCAGGTATGGCCTGGTCAGGTGACAACGGAAAGGATAATATTGCAGCAACATCTGTAACCCACTTGGGACACACCAACAGGTCACAGAAAGAGGTAGGAAGGTCTGCATTAGAGGACAGATAACACAGAAAATATTAACATGTTCAATATCTGAAGGTTGCCATTTCTAACCTGCATTCATTTTAGGAAGATGTTTTCCTTATGCACTTGATATAACGGATCTGTAGTTCCTTCTAACCCTTGAATGCTGGTCAACTCTTCCTTTTTTATTCTTCACTCATATTTCATCTCTGTGAGTTTCAAGAAAACTTTTCTAACATTTTGTGTATTACTTATGTATGACTGTCCTTGCAAAATTAACTTTTGTGGCCATAGTAACGATGGAAATGTGCCATGGATTGTTGGGTTAGTTAGTTTGTTTTTTAAATGCCTCAGAAAAGATACTTTTCATGCTGTGCTTTGATGACTTCAAAGTGTTTTACAAATGTATGAAAAGAATATACAAAACAGTACATCTTCAAACATGCTTAGGCCATAACCAACGTCCCTGTGCCCATGGTAGAAGAAAGCGTTACACAGCCTCTTCCCAGGCAACAGGGCAAAGACCAGCCTCCAGTCTCTGACTCTGCTCTGTAGCCCAGGCCACCCAAAGCTCTCCTTTCCTCTCCTTTGCCAGAGAACAAGATCACAAATCTCCCAGTTTCTCAATGGCTACTCATTCCTTGTGTGTTTATAACTAATGCACCGTATGGACATGAGAAAGGGTTTCAAGTCACAGGAATGACAATGGCCTGACCAGGCAGGGTTGTTGGTGTGATACTTCATGTCCGTCTGCCTGTCTGTCTGCTCACCAGGTACCATAAACAACATCAGGTATGGCTTGTAGGGAGCCAGGTGGTTATAACTGTCTAGCGATATACAGACAAATATGTCATTCTCTCCAACAACCCTAATCAAAAGAAATTTTGATCAGGGACCCCAAGTGAGTGATTAATACACCCTAATGGAGTATTACATGGCTCTGAAAAAGGTCTGGAGAGATGATGCGAGAATGCAGGTAACTTGATTTATTTCAAGCCTATTTTAGAAGATAAATGCAAATTATTAAGATAATAGAATATATTATATCCTGAGGGGGAAAACAAGTGCTATCTGATACTTCAAAAAGCTTTTAAATTAAATACGTAACTACGAAGCAATACAGTTCAGAGAATCCTCTTGGTTGGAAACAGCTGCTTAATTAGCATACAGAGTTTTTGCTTTTTACAAGATACTTTCATTTTACAAATTCTCGTTAATATACAACAAAAATGCCATTGTGTGTTGCTTAATGCCTTGAGCAGGACTTATTTAATCAAATGCACACTGAGCCCTTCCTCTGTGCAAGGCGCAGATACAACACACACGTCCGGGGTACGATGAGAAGGGGAAATCAGAGGAGACATACATGAACCAATCACTCAAGCAAATGCAACGTCTGATGTTGGAGGGAATGTGAGGAATGTGATCCTTCAAGAGTTAAAAACAGTATAATTTGAAGTCAGGGAGCCTGATTCCTCCAGCTCTGTTTTTCTTTCTCAAGATTGCTTTGGCTATTCAGGGTCTTTTGTGTTTCCATACAAATTGTGAAATTTTTTGTTCTAGTTCTGTGAAAAAATGTCATTGGTAGTTTGATAGGGATTGCATTGAATTTGTAGATTGCTTTGGGTAGTATAGTCATTTTCACAATATTGATTCTTCTAATCCGAGAACATGGTATATCTCTCCATCTTTTTAGGTCCTCTATTAACGCATATATGTGGAATCTAGAAAAATGGTACAGATGAACCTATTTTCAGGGCAGAAATAGAGACGCAGACATAGAGAACAGACATGTGGACATGGGGGCTGGGGGAAGAGGAGGGTGGGATGAATTGGGAGATTAGGATTGACATATATACACTACCGTGAGTAAGATAGATAGCTAGTGGGAACATGCTATAAAGCACAGGAAGCTCAGCTTGGTGTTCTGTGACAACCTAGATGGGTGGGATGGGGGGAGGTGGGAGGGAGGTCCAAGAGGGAGGGGATATATGTACACATATAGCTGATTCACTTCTTGTACAGCAGAAACTAACACAACATTGTAAAGCAATAATACTCCAAAAACAAAACAAAACAAAAAAGCTTGACCTTGGCTGGAGCAGGGAAACCCTTCCTGAGGAAAAGGCACTTCAGCTGAGGGCTGAAGGGTGCACGAATCCACTGCTGAGCAGGGCAGGCGGCCGGCAAGAGGGAATAATGCACGCACAGGCCCTGACCATGGCCCATCCCAGGAACTGAGAGAAGACCAGAGAACCTGGAAGAAATGGAGCTAGAAGGAGGGTAGGAGATGTGGGTGGAGATGTGAGAAGATAGCAGGTTGTGCAGAGCCTTAAATAGGCCCCTTTACGAAGGTTTATCTTAACGATTTTTCTACCATATGCAGCAACTGTTGCATATGCTCAATTTCAATGGCATATAAATATCAAGAAAAGCTTAGTCATGGTTATATAAAACAGCAGAGGCACTTGCTAAATACATATAGAGTTCAGACAGTAAGATTAAAAACAGTAAGGTTTTAACTAGAAAAGTGAGTTGTAACAAAGGTTTTAAGAAATTATTTCTATAGAATCTCTTGCATTTGATACTGGTTATTTAATCGTTCCTTCAGACTCTCACCTTATTTGGTAAAATTCAGTCCCAGATTGCATAATGGCACATGAGATGGCAAATCACCTCCTAAAACACATTCGCTTCACATCGGTAACCAGGAAGCAGAAATAAGTGGACATACGATTTGACAACTTTAGATGTAGATTATGGGGGCAAGGGGGAACGGTCAAATGGAATCTCTGTTAAGTCCAAGCAAAAGTTCAGATGTTCGAGTTAGGAAGGGGTTTATAGCTCAATTCTTCTCCCTCCCTTTCAGGGCACGAGTGCAGAGGGCTTGCGTGACTGGTCTGAAACCACTCACCTGTTGGGCTTGGGTTTCCCCACTCAGTGCATTTATTCACTGTTCCGCACGTATAACACTGAGGTTCCTGGAGATGGCCCTGCTGACACTTACTAAGGGCATGATGTTTCCAAGCATCACCAGTTTTGTTGAGCATGCTTCACTCTGTTTCATGTGGTCTAAGCAGACAAGTGTAAAAGATGTCAGTACACTTAATCTAGCCTTCATTTTGCATTCAACATGCCAGACTTTGGGGGTCTATCCCTTCCTTTGATCAGCGTTATCTGATGTCTATCGTCTCTATAGTATGAGAATCTGACTGCCCTTTCGGTACATCTTTGAAACTCATGCCACCGTTTCAGACGGTCGTGCTGCCTCTCCCTAAGCACTGAAATATTTGACTAAGAGAATGACGCATTGTTCTCCTGGAATATTAGACAATGCTACCCAACTGACATGGCCACGAAAACCTTCAAACATTTATACTGCAACTCACTTTTCAAAGGACTTCAGAGGGGAAAAAAAATGTAACCTAGAAAACAATATTCATGGGAAAACTACATTCACTTCCTTCCTACTGAGATCCTCTCAATTAATAGGAAGTGATGAGGAATCAAATGAGAATTCGGAGTTCTCTTGGGAAAAAAATTTAAACAGCTCTCAAAGAAGCCCTCAAAATACATGTACTCAAGAACCCATGCACATAAAAGGCCCTAGAAATCATCATGGTATCTGAAAACAAATTACTACATTTGGCCATATATACTAACCTGCACAGTTAGATTCTACTATATTTTAATTATTTAACCAATAATAGCATTTACAACGTGCCAGACTTTTCTACATTCCTTTCAAATGACAGCTATTCTAATCCTCACAACAGCCCACTGAGATAGGTCCTATTTAAAGAGGAGGAAACAGAGACACAGGGAAGTGAAGTAACTGGCCCAAAGTCACACGGAAGTGGCAGGACCGGGATTCAAACCCAGACACACTGGCTCCAGACTCTCTGCCGTTAAGCATTACACATATTTTAAAGTTTTCTGAAACAACGAACCAACCTGTGAGACATAAAGCTACAAATGGTCGCTGCATACAGAACTGGGAGTTTTAAATATTACCAGTGTGGGTCTGCATTCTCTCTTACAATGAGGATTTTATTTTCAGGAAGCCCTTTGAGCCCACAAGGCTTTGGTGCCACCTGAAAAAGTGAGAAGTCATTTGGCAAACTGGTGAGATCATTCAAAATAGTGTGCTCACTTATTTAAGGGTGGGGCAGAGGATCCAGAAGCCTCTCTACTCTAAAATACCAATCTTTCTCATGGTTCTAACAAGTGGAGTGTTATCTGAGTTAATAAGATCCTTTCTTGAGACATAAATACCCTCTAGCATGGTTTGTTCTACATCAACTGTGCCTTAGCTACATTGTTTTAATTAGACAAATACTTAGCGGAAAACAATCTCAGTTTTTCTTGTGTGCTATGGAGGGAGAGAAGGAAATGTACAGCTAGACTGACTTCCAACATTTCCATCCGTTTTTCCCCCTCTCCATCTCAGAAAGATTATTCTTGCTCGAGCCTCCGAAACCAATCCTGCCCTTTTGGAGAGTTTAAGAACCTGAGTGAACATGGCGGCCGGTCCCACTCATGCCTCGCACAAGGGTTCTTGTAACTAGGCCCTTATCTTAGTCTTTGGAGCCTGCATCTCTGCCGGCAAACTTGCCAAGTGTTCTAATTCCTCCAAGAATTAGTTGTTGACCCATGGACCACTCTTTTAAGTAGCATGGATCGAGACCAGTGGTTCGCCAAGTGTGGTCAAGAATCACTGGGGACTTGTTAGAGATCAGAATTTCAGGCCCCTTCCCAGACATACTCAGTCAGAAACGAGGGGTAGGACCCAGCATTCTGTGATTTGACGAGCCTTCCAGGAGACTCTGATGCTCGCTACAGTTTGAGAACCATTGGCCTAGATGGCACTGCCCAATAAAAATAGAATGCAAGCCACATTTGTACATTTAAAAGGTTCTGGCATTTTAAAAAGTAAAAAGAAACAGGTAAAATTCACTTTAACAAATTATCCTATTTAACCCAATATGTCTGAAATACCATTTCAATATATGATCAACAGTCTCTTTTTCATACTAAGTCTTCAAAGTCTGGTGTACATTTTGCACTTATACGACATCTCAGTTCTGACGAACCACATGTTAAGTGCTCAACAGCCATATGTATCCACCATATTGGATAGCCAAGCTCCAGACTTACAGTGATAATAGCATTAACGTTTATGCTTTCTATGCATCAGGCATTGCTTAGTTAAGCATTTTGTGTGCATCATCATGTAAACCCTCCCACAACTCTGTGGATTGGTACTGTTATTATCCCTATCTTATACAGGAGAAGGGTTATGCCAAAGCCCTATATTTAGTGCTTCACCAATATAAGAAGTCCAACTCTAATATAAGCATTTTCTAATGATTTTGAATCAATTTATTTGTAAAAACAAAAAAGAGAGAAAGAATATAAATAAAATCATTAACAGTAGTACAGTTGGTACAATTGCTAAGGCATTAATAACTTATAAAAGTCATAGTGGTTGCGAAAGTAGGAAAGTCCAAATTTACTGTCTTCTAACCTTTAAAACTATGCCTCAATCTGCACTCTTCTGTGACATCAAATCTGTGAAAAGGTGCTTATGGACAGGCTGTCTGGACAGTCAGGATCTTTGGGGAACAAAGGAGACCTGGGTGAGTCACCTGGCAGTGTAGGACTCATCCTAAATGGGGAGCTAGCAGGGTCATAACCTGTTCATTCAAGTGCAGATTGACATAAAATGATTAATAATAGTTAAACAGGAGGCAATGGGCTTCTCTCAGTATTGGTGTGAAAAGCAGGCAGTTTGGAATTTAAAAATTATGTTTGACTTAGTACTCAAATAGTTAATCTTTATCTGTTCCCTTAACTTCCATAGTTTCTCAAGGAAGGCCAATTTTAAAATGTATTTTCCTTTTCATTATAAACTACTATAAGGAGGAAAAAGTAAAAACAATTAAAAAATTTTTTTCTGAGGCTAGGCTTCCATTTTTTTTGCCAGAATTACCATTTATCATTTTGACCAAGTAAAGTAAATATCCGATATTAAACTGACAGTTATTTAAGACTTATTAAAATGGGACCGGTTAAAATAAATGAACAGAAAAATGCATTATTCTACAGAGATCTTTTTAAAAACCCTGCTGCATATTTTTTAAATAAGGTTAATCTTATTTTAAAATTTGGATTACATATTTCAAACGTAAGTTATAATTTTTTCTAATTTAAATATCTGCGTAGTCTTAACATAAGCATATCATTCCGAAAGATTTCACTATTTTACCGTAGTAGCTGAAATGGCAGTCGTGTAACTTTTTTAAAAAACATATCATGCATAGTCTTCAGTATTTTCTTTCTTTTTTCTTCCAGTTTTATTGAGATATAATTGACATACAATACTGTATAAGTCAAGGTGTACAGCATAATCATTTGATTTACGTACATTATGACGACCACAATAAGTTTTGTGAACATCAATCATCTCATATAGATACAAAATTAAAGAAATAGGGAAAAAAATGTTTTTCTTATGATGAGAACTTTTAGGATTTACTTTCTTAACAACTTTCATATATAAAATACTGCAGTGTTAATTATATTTATCATGCTGTACATTACATCCCTAGTACTTACTTTTAACTGGAAGTTTGTACCTTTTGACTGCCTTCACTCAATTATTTTTCCTCCAACCCCTGTCTCTAGTAACCACAAATCTGACCTCTTTTTCTATGAGTTTGCTTGTTTGTTTGTTTTTGGAGTATAATTGACCCACAACACAATGTTAGTTCCTGTTACCCGGCATAGTGTAACAGGATTTCACATTTCTATACATTTCAAAATGATCACTACAATTAAGTCTAGTTGCCATCTGTCACCATACCAAGATATGACATAGTTATTGACTGTATAGATTCCCCACACTGTACATTTCATACCTGTGACTCATTTATTTTGCAACTGGAAGTCCGTACCTCTTATTCTCCCTCACCTATTTCTTTCCTCAGTATTTTCTCTAATCAGTGGCAAGGAAAGAGTTGAATTTGATCTGAGCCTCTGGTAAGCAACCTTCATAATATTAACTATAAAATATATCAAGGTGGTTTGTATACTGGTCTAAGATCAGAGAATCTTCTTTCACCTCTCCACAGTACTTCCTGACTGTGCAAGGCTTCTCTTTGTTATGAAGAAAAGGGAATTCAGAGGATTCAGGGATTTCATCTACATAGAATAAAGGCTTTTATAAAAAATACTTAAGCATTTCCTTGGTAGGAAGTAACTAATTTTCCTTCTTAGGGGTGTTGCAAAAGGCATAATGAAGCAATGGAAGTCAGGAGTCAGTCAGATGACACATATCTTCCTTCAGTCAGAGTAGAAAGAGATCTCCGTCTCCAGTTGCTATGGTTTGAACAGCCTGTGGAAAAGAAGCTGTAAAAGTCTATAGCAAAGTCCGTCCTTATTCTTGCTGTGTTTGTGTGCTGTAAGCCTTCTGAGGCAAAGACATTGTTAATTTTGTCCACTATTGTATTCTCAGAGTTCTCGGCAGGTAGTAGACTCAGTACTTGCCACAAAAATATTTGTTGAATGAATGAATGAATACAATTTGTAGATCTTAATTCATCATTCTACAAACAAAATGAAAGCTCAGAGTTTGCCAGTCATTGTTGGTGACCCAATCTGAAATATTTCTTCGTTGGCCTTTGGAGGGAGAGTCAGGGGACGGGTGCCTGTCTGCGTCTTGTCACTGAATGGACCCCAATCTCTGCCAACAGATAAGAAATGTCAACAGCTTAACCCAGTAGCTGTCAAAAATAGCATAGTTGATGAAACTGGAAATTTGGGTGTGGGCTAGAAATAAACCATTTGTCTTCAGTCTTAAGAAGGATAGGATGATAACAGCTATTCCTCCCAGAGAGATCTAAAATATTTTTAAAGAGCCATATAAGCAAGCAAGGAACTATCGGAAGAAAAGTCTTTCCTCTCAATAAGGCATAAATAGAACATCTTATTTTCAACAAACCAGGTAGATCATTTTGAAAACGTGAGGATTATGGCAAAGCACTATGTTTCTTTAAGATTTCAGTTGAAATGTTTTAGTGTGTTTTGTTTTCAATCGTGCTGGCAGTTTTCCTCAAAATGTAAATGAATATTTGCACAGTGAAGCAAGTTGTTGTGGGTTTCCTGGTTTGTGTCCCGCCCCCCTTCCCCGGAGGGGGGCTGTGGCGATTCGGCAAGGTTTTTTCATCCCTTGCAGACAACCCCGGCTGCTGCTAATGCTGAAAATAGCTCAAACGCTCTCAGAACAGTAGCACCACCCAGCAGCTGGGATTCTTTCCGTCTCTCATTTGCCTTCTCTCTTGCCTTTTTTTTCCTTCAGACACTTGGGTTGGACTTAATCTTAAACCTCTGGAGTTCAAGACCTTTTAAAAAAGGGCTAAATAAACAATCTCCACGTGTAAAAGGCCAATGACTCCTACCTCTCTTCAGAGCAACTGTTGAACCCGGCTGCCTGTAGGTAAGACTTTTCTTTAATTCTGGAGTGATGTTATTGGTTTATGATATGTTTATGACTAATGTTTTTTAAATAACTTGTTAACCGGGAGAATAAACTGGGGTGCTGAACGATTTCCAGGTAAATACGGTGTTCCAGGATACAGGGGTAGCATCTGTGCATTTCTGTGGCTGTAATTTTAAAGTGTGCTGAACGCACTCTGTCATGTTGACCTGCAGTACAGACCCGCCTGTGATTGAGCTGCAGCAGAACGCTAATTAAGCCTCATTGCCAGAGTCGTCCAGAGCCTTGCAGACATCCTAATTTTCCTGTTTAGACGGCTTACTTATTTTTAACTTTCTAAGGGCATTTTTTTTAAGGAAAAAGATGCAACTACCTGAGGAAAGGAGATATATTAGTAATTATTTTAAGGACAAGGAGATAGCTCTACCTTAGTACCTTCTTTCATCACTGTGCTGTTCATTACTAGCGTAGAATGAGAACAGTTTTTATTTGTTTTGTTTTTTTGTATACTCCTAGCACAATTTGGTGACTCGGTTTTGAGAATTCCTTAACTAGCTGACTGTCTTCGGCTAGCAGGTTTCTCCAATGTGACAATATAATATTTTGGAGAGTTTTCTGTGCCTCCCCCTCCCCTACCTTATGCTTGGTCTTGACATTCTGCAAAGTACTTTGATCTGTGGACTTTAACTTCAAACACAGCATTTACTTTCGTTATGAGTATTTACTATGTTCAGTAAAAAGTCTTTTTTTTTTGGTTTAACGCTTTTATATTATTTCTTTTGAATAATCTATTGGGCTTTGGTTTTCTCTCACTGATATGTGTTAGGTTTTATTAGTACAGGGACCCCCAACTGAGAGGCCAAGACTATTTTATGGCAAGTTTCTCTGACCATTATAGACTTTATGATAGCTCTCTGTTCCCCTCCAAGCAGATGTCTAAAATCAAGCAGCAAATGATGGTGCACAGACCAGATTCTATCAACCCCTCACTTGAGTGCCTCCAAATTACCATGTGCCTCGGGGCCTTACTGTTGCTTTTTAACACGGACACTGAAGTCCTTGGAATTTACAGATTCTTGTTTCCAAAGAAGTTTATTGGTGTCACACCATATGTCAAAAGAAAAATGCATGTTAAACACACATCTTCCGGGTAACTTTTTTTAAAAAAAGAAAGAAAAAGAAGAAGAAAAATTAAAGAGAAAAAAAAGAAAATTAAAAAAAGGAAAACTAGAAAAAAAAAAAAAAAGGAAAAGAAAAATCCTCTGTAGCCAGAAGTGTGTTATGGTAGTGAAACTTCTGCTGAATGAGGGATAAGGAATGAAAAAAACGTATTTCCTAAAATAGGCAGAGTGTAGCGCTTTCTAGCCATTCAGTCAGATTCTTTATTTGGGAGAAAATTCATGTGTTATTCCATTTCTTTGTCACGCTTTTCTTCTTCACCACAAGCAAAGGATATTTTCAAAGTCCTCAGCCGGATACTGAGTTTGATGTTCCCTGGCAAGCTGTCCCCATGTCCTGGGGAAGGTGAAGAGTGGAGCGAGCCTGACCCTGTCAGGATTCTGTGCAAGTCCCTGACTGTGGGGACTGATACACTGTGCTCCGTGCTCTGCACCTTGCTGACAAGGGAGAAAGCCAGTGGCTGCAGGACTCCTGTTCAGAGGGGTGGAGTAGGGAGTCAGCTATGGGAGACGTCCCTCCAGATTAGGAGCAGATGCAGTACGATCTCTAGAACTGGGAGTAAGATAGTAGGAGAACCTAGAGCTATTCAGTCTAATTTTTTATTTCCAAAAGCTGGACATTTAATTGCTAACTTTCTCCCTTCAGATCTGCATAATATGGAGCTTTTTAATCATCCCATTTCTGTGATGTGTGTACAGTCAAAACTTGAAATCCTCCAGTTATTTTGAGCATACACTTCCCTGCCTTGGGGGGTTCTAGAATACTCTCCTCCTTAATACTAGGAAGGCTTGATTTGGCATTGCTGAGGAGAAATTTATTGCTAAAAGGCAATACAAGTTCATTTGCAGAATCCAAAGGACGAAATGGGTTTGGAACATGATAGAGGCCATTAAATTCTTAGGCAAGCCATTTTTTTCGTGTTCTTTTGGGTTTTTTTGTTTGTTTCCCTCTGCCCCTTAATTTTACTCTGAAACGTTGGCTTGTTTGAATGTGAAACTCAAGGAGAAACCTCGTCAAAACCACTGAGTTTCACATAGGTTCCACATGAAAGAAGTATTCTACCCAGCCTTGCTTGAAACTTGGCCCATGTTTTGCCAAAAGTTTCATGAATGTCAGTGAGCCTGGATTTGAAACATAATCCCAAACCAGGTGACTTCTGGCGACTTTGAGGCTGTCCTGTAGAAGTATAGAATCTGTCAAACAAGGACACCCCTTATTTTCATATCTCTGACTAATTTCATGTGTATACACATTTTTCCAATAAACTTCCATTTGTTCTATGATGTTTTAAAGCCAGGTTCAATCCTAATATGAATTTTTATAGCTGTGGGATTGAAGCATTGGCAAATAGAAGTCTGCATTTAAAATTCCAACACAGTCTGAACCAAGTGGTGTGAACATGTTGGTATAATTCAGCTGAGGAAGGAAGTCCCAGGAGAGTCATGGAATGTCTTTCTTTGCTTAAATATACTTCTGTGCTTGTGTGGAACAAAGAGTAACATTTTGTCCAGGTCTATCTGCTTGACAGTATGCCTTTTGTTCGCTCTCCAAAGGTGGTGTCAAATGTATTGGTGGAAAAATAATAAACTTCCAGATATATATTTTTTTGCCTGCTTAACTGATATACTCCTAGGGAACATTGTAAGCATTGAAAAGTTCAGTACTGATACTTGTAATGTAATGTATACTGAGGATAAAGGGGTACTCAGCAGAGTCTATTTTCTTCAGAAAAGCTTTACCTAGAGCTGTTGTGTGACAGTCAAATGGGCTGGGTTGTGAAGGTGTGTGTGTGTGTGTTTTGAGTGGTTGGAAAGGAAGAGGGGATGTGTAAGCTTTGTTCAGCAAATATGTTACATTTAAACCAAAAACAACTGAGAAGAGGAAGGGGAGAAAGATGAGAGCAATGGAAATAAGAAGAGGAGACCATCTGAAGCAGAGGATGACGCATCAGGATGGTTCAGTACTGCCTTCTTTAACTAGGCTTTCTCCTAGAAACGAAAACTCTACCTGCAAAACACCCACACCTGTAATTTTATTTAATACTCAGGATTATCAGAGATAACAGATTGTATTTTTATTTCACCCAGTGCATAGGTGTTTCACATTCAATAACTACTTTGATTTCCTGGATCATCTATCTTAAGGTAGGGTGGTATTACTATTAATATGGGGTTGGTCATGCAGGCATTGTGTTCCCAATGTACAGGTGAGGACACTGACCCCCAAAATGGCTGCATCATCCACTTTACATTCCTAGTAAATAGCAAATGGCAGGTTGGCTGTCATGTCAAGAGCTTTCAAAGTGTACCATTCCACCCCATTGCAAAATACAAAGATATAAAACAAGTTAAAAATAATAGCCAAAGGACAGTAAGAAAATGACTGGTCCAAGCAATGAAAGAGCTGTTTTGAATCATAACAACTTCTGACTTTCTGTAATTCACTGAGAGAAAAACGTAAGCAAAAGAGGGATGAGGATTACGGAGAAAGACACACATGCGCCAGTGGTATAATGAACCAAAAGTTATGACTTGGTTGATTGAAACAAAAGATACAGGTCAGCAAAAAGAATCAGGTTAGTAATGACACAGCTTTAAATAATAATGTGCTCTCTAATGAAAGGTCAATTCAGTATTAGAAAAGATAGAATAGAAACATTAATCTCTTGTTCTGAAGATAAATTTGGGCTTGAAAAAAGAAACTGAATTTAGTTTAATGGAAAAACACATGTACATAATGTGTTTTTAAATGCTGTGTTTTGGCTACTTTGACCCGTTGCAAATCCTGGTCCAAGTACAACTTTGAATTGGTTTAATTCTAGTGGAGCCACTGCTCCTGACATGCATTCAGCTCAGTGGTACTTCTCTCGTTCAATTTTGCAAACCTAAGAAATTTGGTTGGTTTCAAATTAAGCTCCAAGCAGTGTTCAGAAGTTTTGTGTTTGTTTGATCTGACCATTTAAATATTTTAAAACTACACAACACTCAACCTTTAGAACAAATTCTTAATGCTAAAAACACTTAAGAACATTGAAAAAGTTATACATAAGTACATTGTCTGCAAATTTAATGAACAACCAAATATAGTTAACAATACAGTTTTGATCTAGATCAAAACTATTTTCTATTCCACATTTAGCTGTTTTACTATGAAAGTATTCACTTTTTAAAAAATTGTTATTATACTGAGATTAAAGATCATGGTTAAGAATGGAAAACTGGGAATTCCCTGTCAGTCTGGTAGTTAGGACTCTGCGCTTTCACTGCTGAGGGCCCGGGTTCAATCGCTGGTCGGGGAACTAAGATCCTGCAAGCTGCAGGGCATGGCCAAAACAAAAATCCCTGAAAAAAAAAGAAAAAGAAAAAAAAGAACGGAAAACTATCCAGAAACAAATATGGCTGTGTAAATGTGCAGTTAGAAGAGAAACCGCATCCTCGTGGTACCAGCAGAGCCAAGTGTTGGAAGGCATGATCTGGCATCTGGTTGACCTTCATGTGCACATCTGTGAATAGTCCAGAACGGTGGGCCTGTACTAAAGGATTCAGCAGGGGAGTGTTGGAGATAAAGGAAGAAGTTTTGTGCTAATTCAAGAAGGATGTTAAATGTCCAACTAAGAGATCCAGGCCTCATTCTGAAGTAAGAAGTGGTCATTATCCCTGACTGTACAGGGCAGTAAAATGATAACTTTGGGGAGAAGTAAATAGTTGACAGAGTATCACTTCTTAGTGGTTGAGTTTAAATAAAAAATCAAATTGCTTTCAATAAAAATCATTTTATAATTTGAAATATAAATTTTAAAAATATTTTTAATTTATTTAATTAAATAAAAGTTTTAAATAAATAAAATCTTATTCTATTTATTTTATTTATTTATAAATTGTGTTAAAATTTGAAATATAAATTGTTTTCTTATAACATGTAAACAATTGTTTACTATAAAAATCAATAATTTACTATTATTGGACATAAAATTAAATCATTGAAATTTTCTTTTTATATCAAATAAGATTATTTTCATTCAAGGCAGAATAAAACCAAAAGTAGATGTAAACAAGTTTCTAAACTTTATATTGATATCACAAAAGACTGTGGCTTATGATGAGACTTCTTTTTTTAAAAATTTATTCATTTATTTATTTATTTGGCTGTGTTGGGTCTTCATTGTTGCGCTCGGGCTTTCTCTAGTTGCGGCAAGCAGGGGCTGCTCTTCATTGCGGTGTGTGGGCTTCTCATTGCAGTGGCTTCTCTTGTTGCGGAGCACGGGCTCTAGGCACGCGGGCTTCAGTAGCTGTGGCTCGCAGGCTCTAGAGCACAGGCTCAGTAGTTGTGGCGCACGGGCTTAGTTGCTCCCCGGCGTGTGGGATCTTCCTGGACCAGGGCTCAAACCAATGTCCCCTGCATTGGCAGGCAGATTCTTAACCACTGTGCCACCAGGGAAATCTTGATGAGAGACTTTTAAAAACCAAGTAAAAGACTGAAAAACTGAGTGAAATGGTAAATTCAGTAAGAGTTAGACGATTTTTGTAGAAAGAATAATGAAAGTTGATTTTGTAAAATAAAAACAAGAAAACTGTTTTTTTTAAGATGACTACTGGTCTTCAATATAAAATACAGTTCATTTTAGTTTGTGTTTGAGCTACTTTACTTTAAAAATCAATGGATGAATTTCATATTCCAAAATTAATTTAAAGTTGGCACTTGGGCTTTGTCTCATGTGGTGAGATCCATCACTTAATCGCCACAGTTTGTGTAAAAACTTGTCTGGAAATAAAGTGATAATAGTTATGCTAAGGTGAGAAGTTTGATTACAGTGAGATTTTTATCCTCCTTACCATATTTTATCTATTTTGGATATTGAAGTTAAACAAAAAGCATTAAGGGTTAAAAATCACTTGTGCTTAAATCATAATTTTATATATTCACTTACATTCTTTTCCTAATCAGTGTTCTGAATGACTATATAAGAGCATACATATAAAAACACTTGACAGAAGATCAGTTTTTATTTCTCAGTGAACATTATAGCTTTGTACATTTAACGCTTGACTGTGCTTATTAATTTAAGAAGAATGATCTTACATATAAATCAAAAAGGAAGGAAATTAGGAGGTTATTAGTAAAACCAAATAGTGTTTTAAGTGATTACTAATAACTCCTTTTTTTTTAAGAATTTTTTTTTTTTTTGATGTGCACCATTTTTAAAGTCTTTATTGAATTTGTTACAATACTGCTTCTGTTTTATGTTTTGGTTTTTTTGGCTGCGAGGCATGTGGGATCTTAGTTCCCCAACCAGGGATCGAACCCACACCCCCTGCATTGGAAGGCGAAGTCTTAACCACTGGACCGCCAGGGAAGTCCCCCTACAAATAACTACTTTTAATACCCTAAGCATTTTCATATTTACTGAGTGAGTATTTTCGTAAGGATCTTTTTCTATTGCTTCAGTCATTTACTTCTTAAAGGCTCCCTTCACCATCATATATGAATCATATGGGGCTTGAGGTTTAAAACTTTACAATTGACACAGACTATAGATCAATCTCAATGCAGAAAACATTGATAAAACCCAAAACAACTTTTCAAAATAAAAATTCACAACCAGACACAGGAAAGAATCGCTTTAACCTTAAAAAAAAAAAGCATCAATTAAAAACCTATATCATAAAAGTGCACTGAAAAATATGAAACTCAGATACTGGTTACGTCGGGGGAGTTAGGGAAGATATTTCAATCAGAGGCGTGTATGATAGGCTTTAATTGAACTCATAATGTTTTTTAAAAATTTTTTTAGGACTCTGTATTTTATTTTATTTTTTTATACAGCAGCTTCTTATTAGTTATTGAATTCATAATATCTTATATTTTAAGATGAATGGTGGGTACATGGATATTTGTTATATTATTATTTTTATCTTTTGAATGTCTGAGTAAAGACCCGTATCTCCCATGCCTTAAATTTAAGATACATTGTATATACCAAAAAAATTTTAAATACATTTCTCAGCTGATAATATTGAAAGACAGTATTAATTTTAAAGCAGAGCAGATTTTCTGAAAATTTACGAAGAAGCCATACAATAGGTGGTGTCTTGTTTAGCCTATATTTCTATATTTTTACCTAGGGCCCAAAACTTCCATAAATGGTGAATTAGAAAAGACAATGAATTTAGTTCTTTTGCATACAAATGTCTATTGTAAACCTACATTCAAGATCACTTTTGTAGGGTGTATTGTTCCACAAGGCATTGTTACATACAATTCTTAGAATCTATTAAATGTGATATTTGCTCTTTAAAATAGTGAATAATTTGTCATTTTGCTTTATGAGAATTTGCAATGGGGTTTGAATGTAGCAGTGAATAAGTATATTTTAACTTACCTCTTTAACATTGGTTTTAGGATAATATATTGAGATGAAAGGATTTCTGTTTCAAGATGCTCTATGCAGTAAACGTGTGAAAAGTGATTTTATAACATATAGGCAATCCTCTCAGTGGCCATGGGACCGGGACCATGACCATGGAAAGCAATAACGTGGTTTGCTATGCCTGAGTTTCCAGTTAATGTTATCCTGTGCACAGTGAGAACTACCTATATTTAATATAACGACTTCACCTGTAACTTAATAACACATTTCTTAAAATTTAATTTATTCAAAAAATTTACATACACACAACTGTTCCTTAATTTTCACACTTAACACTTCTTTGATATCACAGGGAAAGAAACCTAGTGATTTTTCATTATCATTTGACAGGAATCAATGCTTAATTTTGAGAATTTTTATTCTGATTTTTTTTTGTTTGTTTTATTCATAGAGTTATCCCAAAATGCTAAAATGGAAAAGCTGGCAGACATCACTATTTTTTTAGGGGGTTTGATAAATGATGGATTATACTGAATAATTTTTTTCCTTTTTTTCATTACAAGTAATTTTACACGTAGTCTGAAAATTCAGTACAAGCCAAAGGTTCCTTATTTTAAATCATAAAATTCAAAGAAAATATATTTCCTAGGTTTCTAGGTAAAGTATGTCAAATATTTGAATGGTAAACAATAAACACATTGAGGAAATTGTGCAGTTCTAATAACACAAAGAATTACTTTGAGTTTCTTCATGTCATTGTTACTAAAGCTGAGAAACCAATTATTACATAATTAACACAAAGTAATATTTGGAAACAAATGTGAGAAAAAGGCTTTCAGATTACTGGCATTAGGCACTGTCAGCTCCCTGACCATTAAAATCTCTTCTCCTTTGCCTTCTGTGACACTGGAAGATTTTCCTTCAATCTCTCTGATCACTCCTGAATCCACTTACAGGTGCCTCTTTCTCTGCCTGACCTTAAAGGTATTCCCTTGGGTTCTGTCCCTCTTGTTTAATCTCCGCTCAATTCACCTTTTCCTCCTTTATGAAAATCTTAAAATCTATGTCTCTATCCCTGATCTCTCTCATCAGTTCCAGACTCACATTTCCAAGTAACTGGTAAACATCGCATATGAATATCTTCAGTGTACTTCAAACTCAAAACTTCTAAAACTCATCATCTTCCAACTCCCAACCTGCTCTTCTTCCCCAGGGCTATATTTTAATATAATCGTGTCACCCGGTTACTCAGAATTAGAATCTTAAACAAGCCTTCAAATTTTCCTTCATACCAACTTAGTCACTGTTGATTCTATCTACACATGCAACATCAATATTCCCCCTTGCCCTAGCTTAAAGGCTGCTGCAACATTCTTGACTAGGATTTCTCAATACTGACCCAATCACTCTTGACTTCCATTTTCTCTGCCTTCCAGTCTAATCCCTTGAAACCAGAGTTGTTTTGTCAAAATAAACAAGCTTTGCATGTAGACTTCCCAACTACCAAACTCCCCCTATCATATAGCAAGTACATTCACTTTGCTTTCTTTTCAGACTTGAAAGACCAGGAATGGTGACCATGTTAACCAATGGAAGTAAATTCAGTACATGATGTTCGGGCATAAATAGCCCTGTGTCTTCCCAGATAAAAGGCAGAGCTGGCAACCTTTCCAGACTCATTAGTAGAAAGGGTGTGGCTCGCTGTGCCAGCCATGGAACAGAGATCCAGTATCAGTCCTGTTACTTCTCTCAAAGAACCCTTTTCCTCAGACTCTCCTTCTAACAGAGTAATGACAACATTCGCCAATCACCTGTTTCGTTGCCACTTATTATGTACCGATGTGATGGTTGTAGGCAAATGCTAAATGATAAATGTTTTGTTTAAAAAAAAATCGGACCATAGTAAGAACACAAAGTTTTAAACCAGAAACTCCATATGATTCATATGTGACAGTGAAAGAAGTCTTTAAGAAATAAATTTTTTGAGGAACCCCCATACTGTTCTCCATAGTGGCTGCACCAATTTACATTCCCACCAACAGTACACAAGTGTTTCTTTTCTCCACACGCTCAACAAGACTTGTTATTTCTTATTTTTTGATGATAGCCATTCAACTCTAAAAAATGTGAATATCTTCAAAACTGAATAGAAAAAAAAGAAATGACTGAAAATATAAAAAGATCCTTATGACAATATTTCACTCAATAAATATGAAATCGCTTAAGGTATTTAAAGTCATTTTCCGTGGTCACTTAAAACACTAATTGGTTTTACTAGTAAACGCCTAATTTCCTTCCTTTCTGATTTATATGTGAGAATACTCTTCTTAAATATAAGCACAGCCAAGGGTTAAATGTACCAAGCTCTAATATTCAGTAAAAAATACAAAAACAAGGTATGGAGTTATATTCTGGAACAGCATAAAGGTCTCACTCGTTGAATTATTGCCATAATTTCAGTAAATGTAACTTTATCTGAAAAGCATAATATAAAGGGTGAAATTCTAAACACCAATCTTCTGGATCTTTTAACATTTATGGCACCATTGGTCTTTATGTCATCTAGTCAATAATCATTTGTTAAGAGTCTACTCAGGGCCTTTTCTCACCTTTTTTTTTGTAGTCCTATTTTTAATTTATTGAGAAGCCTTCATACTGTTTTGCACAGTGGCTTCACCAATTTCCAATGCCTCCAACAGTGCATGAGGGCTCTCCTTTATCCACATCCTCACCAACACTTGTTATTTGTTGTCTTTTTTTTTTTTTCCTCACCTTCTGAGATGGCCCACACTCTATGGAGTGTGTTTCTCTCTAAATAAATCCACTTCATAAAAAAAAAAAAAAAAAAAAAAGAAGAGTCTACTCGGTACTCTGTTCTAGCCTCTGTGATAGTCCCCGCGGACTAGTCATCCCCGCCCCCATCCTCGTGCTGTCGGAGATAGTTATTGAAAGGTAATTGGCCAGTCATGTAATTCAAATTGTAATAAGAGCCATGAAAGAAAGATAAAGGAGGCTAGAAGAGCAGAATCTACAATTCTGAGAACCAAGGGTCAATGAGAAAAAGACTGCTAGATTTGGAATTTAGTGAAATTATTAGGAAGGTTAATTACTTGGGGTAGCAATCAAAAGAAGCATTTCCTGTGCCAAGAATGATGGCCCCTTTTATCAATTACTGAGGGTAAAGAATAAAGAGATGTGGACAGGATTCCTCCAAAAACAGGTATGTCAGGCATCACTGTGAATATCCACCCTCTAAATGCACGTGAGTTTATGTGATGGACTTTGTCTCCTGTGGAAAATATCTTTAGAATGATAGCTAGCTGTGCTAGTATATATAAATTCTCCATGGGTTATGGAGATAGTGTTGTCTTTGCTCCTATTTAAATACTGAAGGAGTATGATTTCTGAAATGATCTATGAAAGATGAATGTGACTTTGAGAAAAACTTATTTGAGCTCTGAGTAGGATTTTCAAGATAAACATCCAAGGGAAAATCTAACAAGAGGGATATGGAAACGAAACTTCTCAATGAATAAAGACCTTACTGATTTGCAGCTATGAATTCGAGTATTTTGACATATGTTCAGGTGCTTGCTTTGAGGCATGTAAGGAGTTAAAAGTGAAAGAAGATGTTTAAAGTTTTCTTCCTTACTTTGAACTACATTTCAAAGAAATATATAATTTCAACATAAAACATATATTTCCTCCATGGACCAACACAAATATGTGTGTGTGAATTAAATCTTGTGGTTGGGGTTATTCCTGTTATTTTTATTATGTATCTGAAATGGCAATTATTTAAAATAAAATATTTTCTGCTTTAATAGTATTATTCAGAGTAGGATTGATAACAATTTTTTCTTCTGCTCCTTATACCCTCATTCACATTTTTGAAATCAGCAACATGGCTAATTTAAGAATTTCAGTGCTTTCAAACAAAAATATCTGCATGCAACTAAAAATAGAGAAACATGGCTTTTAATGCATTACATGTTTTTATTTTTCTGGAAATGTTCATGACCTTATATTTGAAAAGGTAGCTGAGCACTTTTCTGACATTTCTTTTCCAGGGATCAGTATTGCCCTAGAAAATGCTGTTCGAAATCACAAAGTGGGTGTCTGTATAGATATGTTTTAATTTTTCAGATTATTCCTTCCTCATGTTTGGCTTAACCATGAACGGTAACAAAAGGGAATGAAAGAGAGTAATAAACAATGAGTATTCCAATTCAATGAGTATTATACCAAGTATTAAACAAAGCACTTCCAATTCAATGAATATTATATTCCTGATGTAAGAGCTGAACTCGAGAGCTGGGAAATCTGGGTGATAAAAATATGTTGAATAAAGGGGAATCAAAACATTTGTTGGAGGGCCCTAAGCTATCCTTGAGTATATGCCATTTCAATGAGCCAACCTGCAGTGGAAAACAGAAATTTGCTCCATAGGAATATGAAAGTGCTGTGGCATAGAGTGGTTTATAGAAGTTGAAGATCTAACCTTAAGTGATTGCTGAAGTTGACTTAGAATATTGATAACAATACAGGATTTTTGCAAAATGTGATAAACTTTGAAATAATTAATACAATAGTAACATAAGACCATGAAAGCAATTACAGAATTATTACTATAGAATATAGATTTATTCTATTGAATTACCATCTGAAATATCATCACCTATCTTTGCATACTTATCTTAGAGCATAACTTCTAAGAGCACTCGTGCAAATCGCAGCTATATTTTATCAAATTATTCCATTTTTCACATTCCTTAAAAATTGTGAAGGAAAATCTTTCAACCCATAGGAAATTCAACTTTCAGAAATTTCTTAGGTCTTCTCTACTTGATTCCTTCACTATTATGAGATATTGTAAATTGTTATAACTATGTTCTCTCTACCCACTGTCATTAAATCTATCCTATCATACAGTCATGTAGCTCATCCCTTAGAAAAAGACATCCCCTCTTCCCTTCCAACACACACACACACACACACACACACACACACACAACAAACCTTATTCAATTTCTAGATATATCAATGGAAAACCTTACCCTGATTTATGAACCTGATAATGTGTGGTATTGTGAGAATTACTGACAAAAAAGCAATCAACCCTTTGAGGTTGTTGCTTGAAAGGTGCTTTCCTTATATTAGGCAAAAATAGTTTTAACTCCTACTTCATATCTTTAACCAAGGAACTGTTCTTTCCTCCGGCTTTTGGCATACCAGACTTAGAAAGACTGACCTCCTGATCGCTCTAGATATAGCACCACCATTCACTCACACAGATGCAATTGGAGCACCTTCTAAGAGCAAAGCACTGTTCTGAGTTCTTGGGACACATCAATGAACAACACTGATCAAAATTCCTAACCCAAAGAGCTTACAGTCCCATGAAAAGAAACAAACAATAGAAGATAAACATAATAAGTAATTACATAGCAGATAAGAAAGTAACAGAGTGCTTTTAAAATACAGCAGAGTAAAGAGGGTCTGGAGAATGTGTTGAGGACAGTGCAGCTTAGAACTTTAAATGTTGAGCAAAAAACTTGAAGCAGGTGAGGAGTTATCCATATGGCTCTCTGAGGGAGACGTATTCTAGGCAGAAGGAACTGCCCCTGCAAAGACCCCAAGGCAGCCAGGGCTTCCCTATTCGAGGTACAGCAAGGAGGCTGGTCCAGCTGCAGCCGAGAGAGAAGGAGAGTAACCGGAAGATGAGATCAGAGAGGCACTTACACTATAAAAGGCTTACTCTGGCTGCCGTGTTGAGAGGAGTCTGTAAGAAGGGGAGGGTGGGAGCTGGGGGACTAAGTAGGAAGCTAGTGCAATAATCAGGTGAGAGAGGATGATGGCTTTGGACAGGGTGGGGATGGAGGAGGTGACAAAAAGTGACTGGTTCTCCCTGGGTATCTAGATCCCTGGGATATTCCAAGGTTGAGAGGTCAGGAGGAAGAGGAGAAACAAATCAATGAACCTGAGAAGACGTATCTAGGGAGATAGGAGGAAAAGCAAGAGGATGCAGTGTGCTGGAAGCCAAGAGAAGAAATTATATCAGAGGAGGAGGAATGATCAAGTAAGATGACAACCGAGACTTGGCTAGTAAATTTCACAATTTGGAGATCATTAGTGACCCTGACAAGAGCAATTTGGTGGAATGGTATAATTCTGGAAAGTCTTTTGCATGATATTTAAGTTAAAAAAACTGAAGTGTTTTGATTGGTGGTTGATACCTCTTCGATTGATTTAAACTTCCACATTATTTTTACTCCACTTGACCATAGATTCCAAAGCCACTGTACCACTTGAGCACATAAATGCCCGTGTTTAATGAAATATGTATATTCAGGTCTGTAAACCAAACCATGTGACTTGGAGTGCTTCCTGCAGACGATTCTGATTGTTGAGCATTTACATGGACCATGGCGATACCCAAAAGCAAAATGCTTTTATATTTGTAGATTACTTCATTGAACTATATAAAATGGGTATTGATAAATGCATTTACTCCAAAAATGAAGCATAACACAAGCAGATTCATGCTGATTTACTGGCAATCTGTGAATTGTTGTTTAGGGCCTGAGAGTTTCTGCATCACCAGTTCTTACTAACTGTATGAAAAATTACATGATATTCTGGTTATCAACCTCTATGTTAACAATCTATAGCAGTTTCCATGTATTACACTCAATCATATCAGTGAACCAACCAATTCGTATAAGCTGTTGCTTGCAAACAACTCTTATAATAAGAGTAAAATAAGAAAGCCACCATTAGGAAGATCATTTTTAAACACCTAAGCCTGATCTTTACCATCTGGTTGTATAGATCTAACTGGAAGGAAAGCAGATATTTTAAGGATTTGAAATAGCTGAACTAATTTATACTCTTGTCTCTGTAGTTAATACAGTGGTTTAATTTCTAAGGACTCAGAATAATTGTTAAAATAGAATTGTGATGTTGGTACAAAGCAAATGACATTAAAGATAAATGCTATTTTCATATCGAAATTATTTTATAAAGACACTGGCTTCTGAATTCTATTGAATATCAAGTTAGCAATGAAAAGGAACATTAACAAAAATCTCTAAAAGTTTATATTTAGTCTAAATATAAAATTAAAGACTAAAATTTGATATGAGGTTTAGTTGTGTGTTTTTCTTACCCAGAAATCAAAATTTGAAAAGCAGTAAGGGTATTTTGCCCTGCTCTGTGTTCTTCACTTAGATGAATTTCCTGTCTCATTTCTGAGGCTAATTATGAAATGACAGCATAATCAATCAGATATTACTCTTTGTCAAATTATGTTTCTTGAAGGGGCTTTGCATACTCTAAATATCTTATGTTGTAATAGAAGTCACTGAAGTCCAGAAAAGTGAACTAAACTTGACAATATCTTAAAGTCTTCTAGGAGAAGATCAAGCCCCCTGAGCAGTGCATCTCCTGTTTTTCCATGCAGTTCAATGAGGAAACCATGCCAAAAGTAGAGAAATGGAAACCCTCTTCAGGACCCAGCCCTGGGTGTTACCTGTATTACCTATAAGCATATGTAGCAGATAAATTTTTGTAGGCTGACCACATGTAGTTAAAGTTACGCAGAGTTCAGGCCACATTCAACAATGAGTAAGCCCTGAGTTTTTGGATGGCTTAAATATATATAGATATAGATATATGATATATACACACTGATATTTACTTCAGATCTATTTTCTAACATTCAAAGTTAAATCTGTTCTTTTAATAAATGTAACTGGGTATGAGATCAGGATCAGTGAGATGAACAAATAAAAGACTTTTACCCCATGAGATATGAGGAATGAGAAGCCATTTCCTTCTTTATATATAATTAGAAGGAAAGGTCTCGAAAGAATGAATACGATTGCTCTTAGTCCAAAATTATATTGATGGTGGGTTCTGAACAGAGCGATGTTTGCTGAATGATAAGAAGTTCCAAATGAGAACTTTAGCCCTTGTGATCCAAGTTAATGGATGCTTTAGCCCCTCTTGATAGTCACATCTGGTTTTTCAAGACTTTGTGCTACTTCCAAGCTCTATGACAATTTTCATCATAATGTCTCCTCTGATAATATCTGCCAGTCAAAATGTGACTGGATGATTCATGATCTGATATTTATACCAAATTTCAAGTTGTGTATTTTTGACTGGAAAACTGTCTTTCATGTCAAACTCCTCACATTTGTGATATTTCTGGTGCCTACCATTTTCTCATGACTCTTCAAATACTTTCAAGGAGCATAATTTTGATATAGTTTATGAATAGCAGAATCTAGAGTCTCATTCCAGGTGACAGTGACTCTTCCCCATGTTAAGACAAAGATGCAGGGGACACTAATCCAATCTTTCTCATGAACTGGACATGACTGCTATTGGAAGCAAGACTGTCAATCACAGAAGGAAAGGAGCATGATTGCTTAGAAGACCGAGAGGGTGGCCTGGGCATGATAACTGACTAGGTCTGTTCCTAAATGACTGCCTGGAGCAGAGGCCTCCCACCTCACCCTCACCTCCCACCCTCCACTGACCTGCACTGGATATTTAATCTTCCTGTGTTAAGCCACTAAAATTTAGGGCCTGTCAATTACAGACATCAGCCAACCTTACACTGCTGATGAAACTATAGAGCTACATAACCCTACAGTGTAATATGTCAACATATCCTAATAGATTTTGTGATTAGATATGAAGAGATATTTCTCAAGGGAAGTCTTTTTTAAAAGATAGGTGAATAATTTCAGAAACCCAAATGCAGTGGTGCCATGATTTTAAAAGAATTTTTAAAATCATTGAATTTAACTTTTTAATTTCATTTGAAAATATTTTAGTTACATTTATGTCTTTTGGACAATGCTCATTAAATATTTCTGCCTTCTAAGAGGATAAGAGTTATTCTATCATAAGGAAGAATCCACAAGACATTCATTTTTTTAATTCCCCCAAATGAAACTGTTATCCTTTCTACTTTATCTGAAAGGAGAATTTTTATGAATAATCTTTAAAAACAGATTTGAATCCGTCAAGTTCCAAATCAGCACCCCAATTAAAAATTTTCAGATTAGATTTTTAGAAAGCATATGTTACCTTGAACTCCTCAATGTATTAAAATAAACAAAGGAAATCTAAAACTTTCTTATTACGAAGTTGTACATCTTATTGAATCTTTATGCAATTTATAGTTCTCTTGATAATGTGTTTTGTTTTGTTTTTTACCACAACCTATTTTTAAAAAAAGAATTCCAGACAATCCTTCATCATCATTAAATGACTTAGGAAAATGAAGATGTTAGTGCTGGTGTTAAAATGGCCCTAGTTCTATACCCACTCCCCCAAAACCTTTTTTTTTGTATTTGTGGGTCGGTGTCCTACAAAGCATAGTGGATAAAGAATTAAAATTCATTCATTAGGTCTAATTAGGATCAAATATATATTATGCACCAGTAGCTACACTGAGTGTATTTCCTATGCTGGAAATTGTTTGTGGCTAATGTGTTGTAGCAACCCATAAAGTACTCATGGCTGTGTTAACTGGTTCTGAGATTGGGTCCCCCCCTTTGTGGAATGTCTTTCATCTCAGTAGCTGCTTTCTATAATTTGGCTGGGGTTTCCCCTACTAGTCTAAATGTAGCATGTTAATGCCAATTTAAAAATCAAATATCATGAATAGTAGACATGCATTTTTTTGTCTAATAAATATCCATTAATTACCTCAAAAGGGATACAGATTCTTCAGGATATACATTTTTTCATGACTAAATGGGTCAGAATTCATTAGTAGTTTGGAAAGACAAATATAAAATGGGACCAGTAGCTGAGTTTAATTAAGTTGTCACTTCTTTCAATTTTTTCTTTAAGGCTATTTTCCACTCATTGTACCTGAATTCTTTCTGAAAAGGACTAAGCTCAGCATACCATTGCTTTCCATTGGCATGATTTTGACAGAGTATTTTCAGTCTAGTTTTTTAAAAGGGTGATGAAATTGAATACACGCTTTTAGAAGTCCTATAGTAAATGTATATATTAAATTCTAGCCACAATAATAATTGTTGCTTAAATTCATGTTTAGCAAATGCATAATGCTAACGTTTTCAACTGTGCGGTACTAATTTGCAACTAAGTAGTGTCGTTTATTTTCAGGATCGCGTTCCGTTTTTCCCTGGGATCCTCTAGATGAGGTTTCTCGCCCTGGGCCCTGTGAATACTTGGGGGCGGATAATGCTTTGTTGTGATGGACGTCCCTGTTTGCTGTTGGATGATTAGCAGCATCCCTGCCCGCTAGAAGCCAGTCAGCACCCGCCCCCCATCGCCCAGTTGTGACAACCAGAAATGTCTCCAGATTGTCAAATATACCTATGTCAAAATCACCTTGGCCTTACAGAATAAAACCGCTGCATTAGATAATAAAATATCCCTACATTTCACCTCCATGTAAAGGTGATTTTACTTGTTTGTAGACACAGACTCTAGTAAGAACCCTTCTCCAAAGCAACTTGGACTTGTCCCAATCATTCCAGTGCCTAAGCTTCTGGGGAATGTCAGGCATCCTTCCTTGGCCTCCTTTCTCTCCGTATTCCTGCTACTTTTAGATGTCCCAGCCTATTACATGCATGTGTACATGTGGACACACACACTTTGCCTCTGTTGTGGTCAATATGTATCTCCCGCATTCAGAAAGTCTCAGCTATCTTCTGAGGACCACTGGGCAGCTGCCTCTCCTGCCCCTCCCAGCCCTCAATCCAGCCTCCTCAAGCTTGGTCGGAGATTGACTTTGCCTGAGGATGCCTATTCTTGCCCCTTTGTCACCTAATTTAGCAAAAGGTCAAAGATGACGGCCGCCCTTCTGTTCATCTCACTTTTTCTCAGGCCAGGCCTATCTTATTTCAGTTTGTGCTGGTCTTCCTCCTCTCCTGGTTCTCAGCACTAGTTCTTACATCCAGATCGACTGTACTACCTACATGCTTTTCAAATAGTTCATTTTTGCCCTGCCCTCTACCTCAGTCTTTACTGGAAAGCTCACAGATTCCTCTCTTTTCCAAATTCATATAGTAGTTAGAGCTAATGGCATTCCTTTAAGCAATTTATTTAAGTGCCCATGTGATATAACAATCCATCCATGATTTGTGTGAGCACTTGTTTGCATCCTACATCACGATCTTTTCATGTGGTATGTTTTGTTTCCCCAAACAAGGCTACAAACTTTTTGAAAGTGAAACCATGTTGTAAATTTTTTGCATCCCTTGATGTGCCTTATGTACTGATATAATGCCTCATATATACTGGGAAAGTGATTGCTATTTGCTCTTGTGATTTGAATTTTAACACCCATGTAAGGTCAAGGAGAAGAGAGAGAAATGCTATCAAAAGGAAAAAAAAGAGAGAGAGAAAAAAAAGTTAAGCGCTCCTAAGTAGCTTATAGTTTACCCCCAAGTTTCAAAATATAAATAAAAGCCAAAAGACAAAGTTACGGGCCACGTTTTCTCATTCAAGTTCTCTATCACTCTTTAGCACTACTCACTACATGAAGAGGGAGCATTTCATTCTCAAATGAGTAACTCAGGAAATGTGGGTGAAAGTGGGGCTTGTTTGTTACTTTGGAATTAGTTCATTTATTTTCCACATGGTACAAAATGACTATGCAAAGAGTGCACCAACTTTATCAGTAAACTCCAATAAAGATCAAAAGCTGGGGCCTCCACGGCAGCCCCTGGTCCACTCTGCAGCTTTCTATTGTGCCGTATGATTGGGACAGTGTGCGCTGGTCATCTTAGCTATTAGGTTATGGCAGGTAATATGCTGCTTTTGAATTTTTGAGATCCTTTTCAAATACATGATTCAATTCTGAATGCAGATGTGCTCTATGTTCTTGATATTTTCCAGTGGGAAAGAGACAATATTGCTGGGATGATGAGGAAATTTAAACCCACAGTTTTTTTTTTTTTTTTTCTTAAACATCTTTATTGAAGTATAATTGCCCCACAATGGTGCGTTCGTCTCTGCTCCACAACAAAGTGAATCAGTTATACATATTAAACCCACAGGTTGATGGTGATGAAATGAAGCTGGATTTTATAATTTGTACTTATTTGATATACACAGTTGACACTTAGAATGATACTTTGTATCATCCTTTTCATTTACACATGAGGGAGAGCTTCAGAAGAGTTAAACTTTCTGAAAGTCCCAAGGCTAGTGAGTGGCAGAGCAGGGACTCTAGCCTGGGTTTGTGTGACACTCCAGCATCGAGATGGGTGCCCTGCGACGGGGAATCTCTCAACAGTATGGTGATAGGATTCAAGGGAGGTATTTGCAAGTAGCCATGTAAGTGGTTACATTTGAACAGTTTACTAGTTCCCCAGTGAATACACTTAGCAAGCAGCCCAACCAGTGTTTGTAGACGGAAAATGAAGCCATAGCACCCAGTTGGGGCAGCAGGTGAGCAACGATCCCCAAAGAATAGCTTCTGATTTTTTGTTTATAAGGAGCTTAATGGGTATACACTCGGTAGATATGCAGTTTCTTTTTTGGGTTGCATCAAAGGTTTTGATCTCCATTTCTGTATTTGTTTTGTCTACACAGGCAACAGAAAGTCTTCCATTAGATCTGTAAACTCCTGGCAAACGAGTCCACCCTGGCCCATCCTGCTTGTGCCTTGGCCACATCTCCAAAATTATTTCCTTATATTTTAATGCATATGTTAACTAATTTATCTTTACAGTTTCTTCCCTTCCTAAAATTCCACTGGCCTAAAAGTCCATTTACCCTAAGGTTACACAACTTCACACATTTGTCTCTGTAATTCTGACCCAGAATGGCCAGGAATCAGAGGTCCATGTGATTAATTAATTGCTATATAATTAGCTCTGATATCCAATCCCATCAAGATTTCAGATGAAAAAAAAAAATGTCTTTTTTCTTCTTTCTTGTTGTTGCTCAGTACAGCGTGAGGGCTCTGTCTCCGTCTCCCTCAAGGCTGACTCTCGGTGGGGAGGCTGGCTGTCGGTGGGGAGGCTGACTCTCGGTGGGGAGGCTGACTGTCGGTGGGGAGGCTGACACTCGGTGGGGAGGCTGACTGTCGGTGGGGAGGCTGACTGTCGGTGGGGAGGCTGACACTCGGTGGGGAGGCTGACTGTCGGTGGGGAGGCTGACTCTCGGTGGGGAGGCTGACACTCGGTGGGGAGGCTGACTCTCGGTGGGGTGTCAACAAGGCAGGAAGCGCAGAGCAGTTAAATCTCCTCTGACAGTCTCTGCTGTTCCCAGAGGTGGCTCAGAGCAGGGGCAATTCCTGGGAGCCCTTTGCTCTTGGCAACATCACGCCGTCTTGCCTCCTGGCTGTGGCGCTAGGGTCACTCCCATGATGCACTGTTTCCGTGTCCCTCTCCTCCTCAGATGGTCGGGAGCAGCTTCTGCCTCTGGGGAGGCTGGATAGTTCAGCGCCCTCAGCACCACCACCAGAGGTGGATTAATGGCAGTGGTGGCTGATCCTTACTGGTGACTGTAGAATTCCATGGCTTTATCAAGGATCAGTTTTATTTTAAAAGTCTTGCTCAAAGTTTCCTAAATATGCATTTTTTAAAGCCATAACCACTGCAAGCAGAGCCATTATTTCTAAACATCTTTTTGGTCTTTGCTCCCCTCTGAGAAAAGAACACCACCTTAGCTTGGAACTCTCTCTCAGTCTTCCTCAGGTTCTCTTCCAAGAAATGAGGGCTCCACCCCTCATTTCTTCAGGTGGAAAGATGCTGCTTCTTGCAGTAGGGCACAGGAGCTCATCAATAAATTAGGCTCCAGAGACAGCCCAGGGAAATCCTAGAGCTGCCAAAAGGTGAACCAGCTCTAATAATAAGCCAGGTTTGCCTATCATTTTTCAGTATGTTACTTGGATTACAGAAAACTGATGAATCAACTGACTAACAAAATCTCATAGGATCAGAAAATTACCTTGAGGTGGTGAACATATCAACTTTATGCTTCAAATGTCACTAATATCAAAACTGCGGATACAAAATCCATGATAAATCTCTCCCGCCCATTATCAGCTCCTTAAAATTGCCCCTGGGGCCCTGCCTTGATAGCCTGGACTGCCTGTGGAGGGCGCTCTTGCTTTAACGTGCAGGGGGACCGTACCAGTCCTTAAACGGTCTCAGCGCTCTGCTCCCCATCTCACTTTACTTCAAACCCCAGAAGCAAACGTCAATACAGAAGGGTAATATTGATGAACACTAAACTCTGAAAATATGTTCAAGAACAAATTGCAAAAATCAAAGCCAGCATGATTAGAAAGAGCTTCCCTGAATGACTAAGAGTCCTCGGGTGAGATTCGTGAAGGATTCGTATGAGGTCCTGAAAACCTAGCCAGTCATTCCCGTATCCCTGCTTCACACCCTGAGGCCCTGGGCCACAGTTCACTTCGTTGGAGCCCAGTCATCACTGAAGAGGCCAAGGCCACATGCTTGGATGTTGTAGGGTTGACGCTAATTTCCCAGTTCCACAGGGTCACCAAGAGCAGCCCTCTCTACCTCAGAGTGGACCGCCCCAGAACTCACAAAATGTGCCTCGAGTAGAAAAAACCTTTGTTACCAGCTCTTACAACATCTTAGACCAAACTGGGGAGAAAGGCAAGGATCCCTGGTCCAGGAGGTGGCAGAGATCACATCTTTCCCCCTCCAGGCACGGAGCAGCGCAAGCTGGGAGAGGACAGGGGAAAGCCATTGCCCTGATCACCTGTGAGTCTAACTCACCATCTGGGGCCCAGGTAGGGACCAGCAAGGGACCAGCAATGGCACAGTCTGGTACCTCTGGCTGTCCCTGAGAGAGGACAGAACGCTCTCTCTTCTATGGGGCTCTTACTGAACACACTGCCCATTAACTACCACCCTCCAGGCCTTTCCTATCAGATAGATCATCGAAAGCCTGTTTGAGCTCACATCCAAACACATGCGATAAATTCACATTACTGCAACACAAAAAGGTGCATCCCTTCCTTTTAGCTTAAAGCCTACAGGCTGCAACTAGTTTAGGAGACAGTCTGGTTGATGGGGAAAGAAAATCTCCCCACACAGGAATGTTTTACCAGGCATTCCTAACCGTACATCAATCCAGGATGAACTTAGCTTGTCATAGCTTGTCACAGTTTGTTCCAGCCTGTAACCACAGCTTCCATTCCCACTTAAGTAACTCAAATCAGGTAAAAGAGGCCATGTGGGTCCATAGAAATCCATCACAGTTCTGAAAAACATCCCTAAAAACATGCCTGATGGTGATGTCAGTGGAGGACTTTTCAGAAACAACTAAATGTGTTTGAATTATGTCACTAGGGAATCATCTTTCTATAACTTTTCAAGCCACTTAAGTGTAGCGAAAACATTCTCTCCTGTAAATCTTACCTAAAGGTGACCCTGATGAAAAGTCACTTGCTGTTCTTCCCCGAGTGTCTGTCATTTTGTTATTCCTTCTGTGATTTCTCCCTCTGCTGCCTTTCCCATAGTTTATAATGTAGGAAGATAGACTTGAGGTTTTGCTGATGAGTGGAGAGAACTAAAAATATGATCCGGAAGACTTATTTGTGACAGCTGGGGCTGCCCCACTTTTCAGGAAGGCCAAAGCGGCAGTCAGAGTCATGGCCAGGGGATAGAAACCAAAGAGATGGATGAAACAGGTTTTCATCATAGGCACTCTTGAGGCACCTGAGTTGGTGTCTTCAAACCGTGTGTGGGTGCTGGGGGCAGTCTATGCCTAAAAATAAAACATACATCTAAAGAGAACCGAAAAGAGAAACGCCATCTGTCTGATGCTACTTTGTTTTTTACCTGTGAAAATAATATTTAAATTCTCCTCAAGTATTAAGCTGGTTTTCTACTAAATATAACAGAGTACACTCTAGATAGGGTAATACACTGATTGACTGATACAAGAAACTGGATTCCATACCCACCAAGTGTTCTTGGGGACCCTGGAAAAGGCTGCCTGGAACTACTAGGTTTCCAAATCCTACAGGAATACAGTAACTTACACGATGGGGTACACTGTTTGGAAACCACCTGCACTGACATGATCATAGTGTAACTGTATAGTTACAATAGTGTCCAGCCACGTGAACCTATAGGAAGCAAAAGTGGGAGACAGAAAAACCAAAAAATAAAAAGAAGGCGAGGAGGAGCAGGAGGAAGAAGAGGAGGAAGAGAGGAAGAGGAAGAAGAATTAGGAGGTGGAAGAGAAATAACACAAATAATAACAAAGAATCTGAAGTTTGCCTTGTCTGACTACCCATTTGATACCTGAACCCTCTCTAACATGGAACCTGTGGCAGTGGGAGAGGGGAAGGCAAGGAAACTGAGTAGATCATGAAGTAAAGAAACAGAGTTCTCAGCTACCGGGGGTACATACTGAAAGGAGGCAATAAATCATTGCCTATCACACTTTTTAGATCTATGTCTTCACTTCATCCTCAGGCCTGAAGGACGATGTGGAAGGAACAATTACAAGACTCACAGCCTGTAATTGGTCCTGGTCTTCAGCATCCTAGGTAGCAGGCAGGGAGCAAGGTGAGCAGCCTTCGCAAAATCAGCAGTGAGATGGGGAATCTAGTGGGTACACGAGACAGAGTGAGTTCAACACTCTAGGTTTTCACGCTGTGCCGAAATTAAGGGAGGTCAAATGACTTATCGAAAATTTCCGCTAAGCAGCAGATTGTAAAACAAGCCTGCTCATTAGGATGCTACAAAAAAGCAATGATAAATGAACGTGATTGTAAAAATATGGTTAAGATACACTTTAAAAAGAAAGTGTATCTAATAAAGAGTAACAGTACAAAACCTCAGTCTTACCCACCGCATGATCCTGAGATCTGAGGTTCAGATCTAGGGTGCAATTTTGTAGATGGGTGTAAAAGAGATCCCTCCTCAGAAGAATGCAGCTGGTACCAACTATGCCCAGAGGGCTCATGGCTACTTGTTGCCATGCTGCCCACGGCCCTTTAGAGTTAAGGGGGGCGCCGACACATGCTGCGGGCTATGCGGCTGGGGGCGGGGTCAGATGGTGTGCGCACAGGTAGGGGCTTTATAAATACAAGTTCCCAGCTGTGTAACACCCTATCCCATAGCACAGCTCACGGATTAGGAAACACTCAGAACCTACTTAATGCCAGATTCATGAATGCCTTTAGTGACTATTCCTCTTTCCTGACTTCCCTATATTTTCTCTCCTTTTTACTATAGCAGATATATCTCTATTTCCGATTTTAAACCTTTGCTAAAAAGTTTATTGTTATTATAATAATAGCTAACAACTCTTGAGTATTTTCTATGTCAAAGACACTATGGTGAGCTACTTTGGTGGATTATCTTATACAACCCTGGAAGTAAATTGCACTGGGATATAAACTCCATGAGGGCACGGGCTCTGTTCTGGAGTCTTCTGGATTCCTTTTGCCTGGGGGGTAGTAGGTACTCAATAAATCTTCACTGAAGGAATGAACAAATGGATGAGTGAGTGAAAGAGCAGCCTATAAAGCAGGTACTATTATTATTCCCATTTCACGACATGCAAAGTTAAGTGGCCAATCGATGGGGAGAACAAGATACAAAGCCAGGCAGTCTGTCTCCACAGTCTTCCTGATGTGTACAGGTACCACCTTTACATCAGGTGGGTTTTGTTTTATTTTTATTCACCGCTTGCTTTAGGAATTGAGTTGCCCTAAAATGCCAGCTGGCGGGCTTGAAGGGTAAGATTCTCAAGGGTTGTTTGAATCCCACACCCAAACTCCTGGAGCCAGGGCTGGCCCCCAAGAACTAGAAATTGTTTTCTTCCCCAAGAATGAGCAGAATAAAGAAGCCAGTGGGGCAAGTTAAATCAGAAAGAATGCAAGGGGGCTGAGATACCAATTTCCGAGAAAGGCAAGGGAGGCATCTGGAAGGCCGCCAGCGTTGGAGGGGCTAGGGACTGCATCAGCCTGGAGCGGTTCTTAGAGGCAGGAGGTGAGACGAGCCAGTACAGACCAGGGTCGGGAGGAGGACCGCGTGGGGTGGGAGGTGCTGAGCAGCTTCATAATCACCTCGAAAATCAAGCATTCAAGTGCGCTCTTGTATGCTGGCCACTGTATGATTTGTGGCTGGCTTAGTCCAACGTAAAGGACCGGAAATGAAGCAGATAACAAAAACAAAAATGTATTTTTACTTTGCTTTGTGTAGAGTCTAGTGCAGTGTCCAATCAGGGCCACAAAAGCAAGGGTGCATAATGAAGGTAAGAAGGGGGGTGGGTCTCAGGTGCGAGCCCGGTTCTAAAGCGGTGATAGGACTGGAGAAATGACAGGTGTTTTTCATGCTTTTCTCTCTATTTCTCACTCTGCCTTTTTCCTTCTTGACTCCTCTTGTTCTCTCTTAAATAATGTTAAAGTTTTCAGACCGCGTTTCTCTTTCATGTCTTATACTCATAGACCTTGTATTCAGGCAAGGCACAGACCACAGGTCCTAATTTGGCAATTTTTAGTTAGACTTTCTCTACGCATTTTTGGCTTCCATTTCTGTGCCACGGGACCAGTACATGACAAGTACTCGCAGTGAGAACCGGTCTGAGGTGCTTCTTTTGCATTTCTGGCCTCTCAGCATCACTCCATGCTGCAGCGCAGACGAGTTGACCTTCACGCCTTTATTTCACTGACTTCCAGCTTTCCTTATGCCAAAGCCACAGATTATTCTTGTGTTTGAAAGTACCTTTTTGCAAAAGCAAAGAGGAAAACCCAAGCACCATAAATAACGTGGCCTTCCCACCCCACAGTGATATTCCATAGGTTGAAGTTTCTGTGCCCGTTGACTCCTCGCACGGGTGCATACGCTTACAGCTCTCTGTCATTTATGTAAATGAAGCAGGCGCTGCCATGCCCACAACGCTGATGCCCTGATGAGTACCCTGTGCACGTGCGTCTGCTGACCAGCACAGGCAAAGTCCAAGTTCGATGTATAGGCACTGTGCTCTGCTCGTCCTGCAGAAGCCACACACAGCAGACTTGTATTTCTGTCAAGGGCTCCGGTTTTCCATCATCTATTTTTTATAGCACTGATACTAAACCAACTGCAGCAAATGAAGGGTATTCTTTCTGGCTTGGGTGCATCACCATGCTGATTTGCCGTTCCTAAGAAGCAGGCTCGCTGAGTTGGGTTTTATCCTTTACCATGGGAGACCCGGTTCAACAAAAGGTAAGTGTTTTGAGATGCCTGATTTTTTCAAAATGTAAATAACGAATTCCCCATGCATGAGGGGAAATGGCCATGTGATAAGATGGAATAGGGATGGAAACTTTATTTGGTACAGTTGGTGGCAGGATGACAGTGGATTTGAAGACGAGCGAAATAATTTGCTGCATCCTCCAGTTTCTCAGTATATCATTAACCTCTGAGAGAATCTTAGTTTATTCTGAAGCAGCTTTGTGATTTTCAGAATCATATTGTCATGTGCTCTCTCTAAAATGTTTGCATATCCTCATCTTTATATGGTCTCCAAATAGAATAAGCTTGCATTTTTAGACTTTAAAAAGAGTGATAAAGATAAACCAGGAAATTTAGAGAGAACCCTTTATAAAGGACCATAAGGCCCTTCCCCCATACCAAACACTCTCACACACCCTCACACACTAACGAACACAAAGAGATTTTAAAAATTAACTAGCTAACTAGCAATAACATTATATATCAACCTAGAATGCTTTTTGCTTACAGTAGATTTATGCAGAATAATTCGTTAAATGTCAATAACAAATGACCATATTTGTCGCCCAATGTTAAGCTTTAAATCTGTAGTGTATTTCAACAGGTCGTTTGTGGTTTTATGAAAGCTAATGCTCTTTATTTCTCTATGAATATTTATCACATTTCAGGTGTATAGCTATTATAGCTTTTTCAAGCTTGTTTTTACTTTGTCCTATATTCTCAACTCTAACACTATTCAACTTTTTGACTTTGTGAATGTAACTGCCATTCTCAGCTGATAAAAAAGAAAATACCAAACCAAGCCATGTGAATTGCTATTTTTCAGTGTTCCTGTGTGTCTGTGCTTTACCTAACAGCAAGATCAATAGGACACCAGGAATGGAAAGAAGTCAGCTCTGGGCTGCATTATTCATTTTCTATTAAACTTGACAGCTAATTTGCAAGTTCACACTTTTTTAATGCTAGAGTTCTTGAAACCCTGACAGCTGAACCCTTCTAACTCCAGCTAAGTATGAAAATAGAGAATGGAACCCAGAGGGTTCCCTTGCATTGGTATCGTTTCCGAGGTATTATTTTGGTCAAAGACAGAAATTAATTCATGTTTACTGCTTTCTGGTAAAAGGGAATAGTAGGAGGGCAGTGAGAGAAAAAGTAGAATTGGAAGTGTTATAAAACAAGCCTGAACATTCCACTGAGGGTCACAAAAAGAATTAAAGGACCAAAAATTTAATCAAAATTAATTTAACAAAATCAAGTTAAGTAAGGATCTTTCCTTAGACCCAGTGATGGAATGTTTCAAATGCTTTTTCTATACAAAGAGACATTTAATCTGATAGAGCAAGTGGCATTTTTAAACCCCAGAAAAACTATTTATTCTTAGAAAAGAAGAAATCCTGGACATGTAGCCAGATATGGGAAAAAATATTTAAGGGGGAACATTTTTTGGCAGGAAAGAGAAAGAAAATAGTTTTGTTTTTTTTTTTTTCTGAAACACTTGGCAAAGCAGAAAGCTTACAAATATTTCCCAGCTTGACCAGTTGCAAAACCACACAGCGTGTTTTTGCCTTTCTGTTTGGGAAGAAGGAAAATCCTCGTCTGGAATGGGCTTATGAGTCCCATCACTTCCCATCTCCTGACGGGGATTAGTTCCATGAACTCCACTCCTGTTGGAATGCCTAAGCTGTCATCTGTCCTGACCCCAAATGAAACACATGGCATTCTGAGAAAGAAGTTAAAGCAGCCAATTTCTCAGAAAATATCTGAATGACCCTCAGAGGTTAACAGCACAATCATTTATACAAAAATTGCTTCAAATGTGGATCATGTGTTCTTCCAGGGTCGGCGGAGAATCTGTGTCTGCTAAAAGCTGCACACAAACAAGCTGCCCTGATTGGATTAGAAGCGTAGGCAGATGCTGGAGAAGAAGGCATGGAAATCACAAAAAATGTGCTATTACCATTCCTTCTTAACGCCATAGCTTTTCTCTCTCCATGCTTTTTGTCCCCTAGTGTGTTGTATTCCCTAAAGCAGTTTCATTGAGATGATTAAGCAACTAGAAAACTAGCTCTTCCAAACTAGTAAGCCCTTGTGCACTTTTGGTCTCGTATTTAAAGTCAACAAAGAGTGTTTCTATCTGCTGAGTGGAGAGTGGAAAGGTTTGTTTATTGAAAGGAAACTTCACAGTATTTTTTTTTTTTTCCATTTTACCTCTGAGTTCAACAAGAGGTCTGGGTCTTTAGGCAGCAGACACAACCTGATTTTGTGGGGATTTGGCTTTATCTGTGGGAAAGTCCTTTAATTCCTTCCACGATGTAAAACGTAAATCCTCATAAAGGTGCCTTACTTTCTCCGATGCTGGGAAGATACCGTATGTACCTCACCTTCCCACCCAAGCTTCAGAATCAGAACCTTCAAACTGTCAAGGGTCTTACAGAGTCTTTGAGAAGACAAAGTTTTAAGTTTTTTCTTATTTTTTATTTTTCAACGATAGAATTCACCTCCATTCTCCCTCCCTTAACTTTAACACAAAAAACAACAACAAGAAAAACACAACCTCATTTCTTTTGAATTGCACCTTATTGTCAGCAAGACCTCCCTAAACAGTACAGCCATTCTAGGGGGGGCGCAGGTTCTAAAGGAGCAGACAAAGTCTCGACGCTGGTTGCGCTGATTGCGCTGATTGCAGGAGGGGAGACCCGGCTGCTGGATGATCCCCCTGGCCTTCCACCTCCTCTCTCCTCCGGGCCTGGGTGGGGGTCAGCGCTACTGCTCTTCCTACCAGACCTCCTTAAGGCCCAAACCTGAGACTTGAAAGCAGTGGAAATTCTAGGTATAAATGCCAAGTCAAAACAATCATTGGAAAATCAACCTCTCCTTCTATTTCGCCCTGAAAAACAGTGAAAGGAGCAGTGCTTTGAAAGCCCTTAAATAATTGCCGAAAAGGGAGAAACCGTGGGCAATCGCAATAGCAACGAATGCTGCCAGTTCTTAGCCTGGTTACCATTCTTTAGTAAATGAGGTGAGAAGCTCAGACTCATGAAGGTTGCGAAGAGCGACCCAGGACTCAGACATTTTTACTGTGCTTTACTCGACGTGTAACTTGAAGTAAGAACGTTAGCGATGGGAGCAAAGGGAGCAATTACAGTATTGCTAGGCAAGCATGTACTGTTTGGTAAACTGGATCAGGATTTCTTGCTGGGGAGCCCTCCAGTTTACCTCAATACGGGCCCTCAGTTCCCGATTCCAAGTCGCTGCTGAGAGTGGGTCGCCGTGTGGATGACCCATCTCTGAATGAACGGCTCTTGAGCCCGGTCCTGGAGGACCCTTGGGTTGAGCGGGTTGTGTCAGAGTGGCCCTGTTATTATCAGAAACAACTGGAAGACTCATGGGGGCTGGGAGTCACCCACAGTACAAACCCTGTGCTGTGACCAGTCAGCCTTGGCTCCTTTGCAAAAGGCGTTTTGCCTGAAGCCTCATTTTCAGAGTCTGTGTTAAAGTACACAAACAGAACCGAGTGCTGTGGTCATTGAATGTCATTAGCTTCAACCTCCCCTTAAAGCTCACCCTCCCTTCCTATTTCTCCCGAGTCCCAGGTCTGCTCCGTGACCTCCAGAATACCCAGTTCCTTCATGTACAGACTTCCATATAGTTTGACCTTAATAGTCCCAGGGCACTCGCAGACAAGGGTAGACTTTTGTAGGGGAGGAACAATAATTTGCCCTCTATCCTTCTGAGTTCTTAGCTAAGACTCCTGTAATAAAAGACAGATAAACAAGAGAAAAACAAACAGAAGTTTATTAACATGTATACCTCATACATGTGGGAGATACACAGGGAAAGATGAGAAACTCTCCAAGGTGGCTTAGAATTCAGGCTTAAATGCCATCTTCACAGGGAAAGGGGAGGGAGGATGTGGGCCTCTGAGGGGAGGGTAAATGATATTTAGGACGATGAATGGACCCTTAGAAGAATAGACAGGAGGTGTGATAGTTTGTGACAACACGTGTCTGGGTGTGGTGTTGACTTCTAGTCTCCTCTCCGGTGAGAAGAGTCCCTGTTTCCTGGTTGATGAAACTATCAGAGGGGATCTGTGACCATTGAGTTCCTTTCAGAGGATCTGTCTTTAGGCAGGTAAGGGAGTTCAGAGAAAGCCTCTCCCTGCATTTGCTGTTTTTCAAGTGTCTACAGCTCAAAATAATGAATATACCAAAGCAGCATATCTTGGGGTAGTATATTCTGCGAGTGTTCACTTTTGAATGACAACACCAGTATGCTACTTGTTTGCCTTAGATGCAAAGCATACTTTTCCTTTTAGTTTCATACAAACCCAGACTTGCACTACAGCTGCTGCATGAAGGTTAGTGATTGGTGAGGCTGACACAACTACAAAGTTTATTGAGATGGCTCTTGATTGACTCAGTATCCAAGCTCTCAAGAAGCCATGATGAGCAAACCCTTTGGGACCGTTATGATGGGGCAGTTTTAATGCAGCCGTAGCAGAGTACATCTGAGCCCTGCCTGTGTGGGAGACACAGCCCCACCCCTCCCCGGCCTGGACCTGGGTAACTGGGCACCTGTCAATGGCCCTACCATTGTGTGGGGGAGGGGGCGATTAGCTAAGTTACTATAAACGTTTGGAAAAGAGCTTGACACACGTGTTGGCTGCGATAGATACTATAATTGTGTTGCTGGGAACTCAGCAACATTAGTATTGTATTAAAAATCAAATTCTAAATATTTTCTGAGATATTTGTTCATTGCAACTGTTAAATAATCTGAACTTCGAGGCATGTGCACAGAACTTTAGTTTTCTGCAGGTAAACCATTTATTTTGATCCATGATAGATGAAGGGGACAAAATTACACACACACACACACACACACTCAAATACTTTAAAGATATAGTCCAGGAATGGTGATTTAACTGAAGTTTAACATAGAAGCAGATGCATTTTTTAATGAGGTTTCATCAGATATTATTTATAAACAGGTAGTTTAAACAGAATGAAGACTTGGAGAGATTTGGGGAGAGGGTTGCGTGCATGTGTGTGTGTGTGTGTGTGTGTGTGTGTGTGTGCGCGTGCAGTTTGCCTTTTTCCCTTGTCAGAATGGTTCCATTTAGGAAACAAGCTTTCTTCCCAAATTTGCAGATGTCTGCAAATAGTATTCTGCCCAGAAGGTAAAAAATAGCTTACTATGATTCATTTGAAGCAAATCTCCTAGAATGTCAAAAGGGAGTACTTATTGCTGTGAGAAGATTGATTTAACTGCAGAAACAGGTATTGCTTCTCACCCTAAAATCAAGGCCTTCCCTTGAAACAGGTTGACTAGGCAATGCATCCTGACAAGATCTGAGGCCCCCTGACAAGTCCTCACTAGCCCCCAAGTAGCTCCCCACATCCCATGACCCTCGCTTCTGGGCTGGTCTGAAATTCCTGCCCACAGGGTCAATCCTATGTTTCAAAAATACAGATAACTTGCTTAAAATAGAATTTACCTGAGAGAGGAGAGAGTGCTCAACTTCTGTTAGCATCTCTTAGAGCCTTAAATGGTCAGATAAGCTACTGCACCCCTTCAAGGTACAGAGAGCAGTCCCCGAGAGGTGATTTTCAATTTGTGAAAAGCGTCTGGGCAACGGAAATTTGAATTGTAGAGAAAGAAAGGATCAACAGCTGGTGAAACATCAAGGAAAGATCCTTTGAGGAGGGGTACCTAATGGGGTCTCCTTGCAGGATGAGTTGGCTGTGGGTAGAGGGAAGATAGCAGAGCACGCAGTGGGCGCAGGGGGAGAACACTCCAGAGAGCTGACTGGATCCTGCACGAAATGGGGTTGCCTCACTCTTACCCTTTATATCTCCCGCCTCCCCTATCTCCACATAGATTTGGGAAGGACTAGAAAAGCAAAGAGGAGATGGGAATGGTGGGTATAAAATATACTAACACTATAGTCTTTGCTATTCTGCCTACTTCCATTCTATTAAAACGCTCATCAGTGGTAATGAAGCTTTGTATGAGAAAGTTTGTTTTAAACAAAAGGGGCAAGGAAAGTGAAAACAAATCAGCAAAACAAATCAGGGCTTCCAAAGTCACACTGCCTGCTTCAGGCCCACCTGAGACCCACCCTGTGTAAAAAAGCCCCAATCTACCCTATTCTATGTAATTCTGGTGGCGAACTGTGGTATGTAACAAACTAAAACTAACGACAAGTATTTGCACAGTTTCTTTTTTGCAGCTGTTTCTTGTGAAGAAGGTATCAAACTTGGTCAAGGAGAAAGTGTATATACAATGATAAAGTTAAGTTTTCCTGAGTTTGATTTCATTGCTATTTTGGTTGTTTCGTGATCGTGGGGCCGATCCCACCCACCTATTTACTGTAACGTTTCTTTTCTAGAGCCAGAATAGGACAGACTCATATACCATTCTGATCTGGGTGCATTTCTTCAGAAGGTATGCTGTACTCACGGGGAACCGCGGCTGCCTGGGCTTGGGGCTGACAAGGCCAGGAGGAAATCTGTGCATGTATTTTAACAAAAAGATTTCCCAGGGAAGTTAAGGAAGTAAAATGATGGGCACCAAAGAATATGAGGCTACTCTGACCTCTCCTTGACATTCATTCCTATCATGTCCCAGCAGAATTCTGTTGAGATTCTGCAGAGATACCTTTGATTTAAGCTGATTGATTTACAGGAGGCCAGTGGGGAAATGAGAGGAAGTGAGACAGGGAGGCCAGAGCGATGGTTTTGGAATTCTTGACTCTGCCTTATTTCACAGTGGAATATTGTGCTGGGGGTCTTAGGAATACTGTGAGGAATCTATAACCGGGCCCCATCCTTGTCCTAAAAATCCTCCCATCTTGCTCTTCTCAGTTACAGCCACGCCCACATGGTCCCTACTTGTTACAGTGAGTGGATGTCTCTTGCTCACTGACACTTCACGGAGCACAGGGAATGCTCTGATCACCACAAGCATCCCTGATGGCAGGACTTCTAAGGCCCTCCAAGCCACCTACTTATGTTGAATTTTCCCTGGTGCAGCTGGGCTCCAATGGTGGATAGGACAGCAAGGCCCCACTTCCGGATGTCCCTGACTGCTGCTTCAGGCTAGTTAGGTTGCTTCACCTGCTGATGCCCAGGCATGCTGGCTCTATGTTTCTGACACCACTCTGGCCAAATGCTGCCTGGATTTGGTTCCACCATATGGTGTTCATCTAACTCATCATGGAGGAATCTACCCAAATCTACCCCCCGAAAAGGGCGAACTTAAGTAGTTCCTTTACCCCTTTGGACAAATTGTTGCAGCCTTAAATTGCAAAAGAAGAGATGCCTAAAGGATATATCCTAGGCACTGTATTTGTTTCCTAGGGCTGCCATAACAAAGTGCAACAAACTGAGTGGCTTAACACTAAAGAAATAACCTTGTCTCGCAGTTTTGAAGGCTAGAAGTCCAAAATCAAGGTGTCAGTGGGGTCGTGCTGCCTCTAAAGGGTCTAGGGAAGAACCCTTCTTGACCTTTTCCTTGCTTCTGGTGGTTGGCAGAAACCCTTGGTATCCCTTGGCTGATGGCAGCATCATTCCAATCTCTGCTTTTATTGTCATATGGTGGTGTTCCTTTTTCTTGTGTGTCTGTCTCTCTCCAAATCTCTCTCTCCTTAAAAGGACACCAGTCATTGGATTTAGGGCCCACCCTCATCCTCTCTGACCACATCCTAACTTGATTACATCTGCAAAGACCCTATTTCCAGATGAGGTCTCTTTCATAGGTACCAGGAGTAGGACTTCAACATACTGTTTTGGAGACACAGTTCACCGTACGATCGCCACTCCTGGGCACTGTGTCTCCGAGCAAGAAGCAGCTTCTTAGTGTGTATCACAAGCTCAAAACACACCCTTCAGTCCCCAGACTCAGCACTCACCCCCTCCCACATCCTTGCAACTGACCTGCTCTGCGGGGTCCACGCAGGGCTGTGGCCTAATGTCTCACTGGCAGGATGGGCCCACCTGGTCCAGGCTATTTCTGAGTGAGGTCAGAGCCCGGAGGACTAATCACCCCTCACTATCACTCATGCACTTTGGTCTACTCTGAACTTTAAACCCGAAACTTACTTTTTCCGAAGTACTATGATCATCCTTGGAATAGATCATTCTTTTTTCACATTCTTTCTGTCACACTTAGATGCCCTTCCAATCCACACACAATATTGAGATTTTCTTCCAAGGGAATGAGTTTTCCTAAAACTTCATGGGTCCCCTTGATTGTTCTGAATTTGGAGAGCTGCAGAATGCCCTGGAGTTACTTATTCCTATGCAGACAATTTATAAGATCACCAATCTCCACTGAACTTTCCATTTTCTACTCCTATATTACTTTTAAAAGGAAAATTTTGACTTCCTCAACTGAAAATCGGGTTTTAAATGTGCATATTTTTCAAGAAAGCAGGTCAGATATCAGGGCACAGATATCACACTGTGGAATTTATTACCCATGATCTACAGTAACGATCTGTGTGACACTTTTAGTCCTCCATCTGCACACGGATTTGAGAGTACATCCAGAAAGAGACAGAGACAGAGGCGGAATGAGAGAGAGAGAAATTCCACTTTCTAAAAGTCAGTGCTTAGTCATTGCATCAGACTTTGTGTAAAGACAAAGAGAATGGGACTTCCCTGGTGGCGCAGTGGTTAAGAATCTGCTTGCCAATGCAGGGGCCATGGGTTCGATCCCTGGTCTGGGAAGATCCCACATGCCACGGAGCAACAAAGCCTGCGCGCCACAACTACTGAGGCTGTGCTCTAGAGCCCGTAAGCCACAACTACTGAGCCCACGTGCCACAACTACTGAAGCCCGTGAGCCTAGAGCCCGTGCTCCACAACAAGAGAAGCCACCACGATGAGAAGCCCGCGCACCACAACGAGGAGTAGCCCCCGCTCGCCACTAGAGAAAGCCTGTGTGCAGCAACAAAGACCCAACGCAGCCAAAAATAAATTAATTAATTACGAAAAAAAAAAAAAGACAGAGAATCCTGCTGAAAAAGTAAATACCAAGAGGCTTAGTTAGGTATGACAATGCAAGACATTTTATAAATTTTTCATACCTAGGTACAAGCGAAAGTGATTTGTGAGACGGTAATTTTGCATTATGCTATGTTCAAAGACAATTGAAATTCCTCATTTGCATTAACCATCTGAGCTGTTTTCCATTTGGAGGAAAGTTCTGTTCTGAGTTCCAGCTCCTCCCATATTAGGTGGGCAGCACTGGAGCCTCTGTATTCGAATCTGTCCAGATGCCACTGTGTATCAAAGTAAGTTTTACATATCATAGGTGAAGGAAGGATTTCAATTAACCAATGGGACTTGGTTTTTTAAAACAGCCAGTTAAAGAATATGGATACTTGACCATGAGGAAAAGATACAAAATAGTGAGTGGCATGAGTCATTTGTTCCCTAATAGAAGGGAATGACCTGTTTAGTGGTTTTTATAGGAAAAATATCCAGTAAGCAGATAACATCAATTTTAAAAAAATATATCAGCATGATATTTTATCAGTAACAATGGAATTTGGGTAGAACACTGATGTGCAGCTAAGTCAGGATAAAGCCCCTTCCAGGTTTCAAGATGGTTGATATTTCCTCACCTGTTCCAGCAGGCAGGCAGGTGCCTGGAAGCCCGGCTCCAAAGGTGGGACAGCATTTAAAGCCTGGACCTCCTCAAGCCTGTGACTTCTGGGGCAGGGTCCTGAGCTGAGCTATATTATTCCTGGGTTCTAGCTGCAAACCGCCTACTGCAAGCTGGGCTGCAGCAGTTCACATGAGGAATCTCTGACTGTCCTTTCTTGGAGGAACTTAAAAGGGACTTGCTCAAGGACTGCTTGTCAGAAATGCTGAGTCATCAGTATTCTATTACAATTCATCACATGCATACATTGCCTTTATTTGTGGAGATTCATAAGAGCTAAAGCATGACTTCTTAAAGTTTCTTGGCTGTCCTGACAGTGTCCCCCTGAGTGGAAGAAGGCATGCTTCACAAAAAAGAAAAAGATGACTTTTACAAAAATTCAACCCACCCAAGAGATGATGAAATGAACATTTGGAGATATTTTTCTCCTGCTCTTAAAAAAATCTCATAGTAACCTTTTTAAAAAACAAAATTGGAATTACACTGCATTGTTTGCATCTTCAATTTTACTTATTTTACTTCATTGTTTTGAGAATATTGTTCCCATTCATTAAGTATTCTTTGAAAATGTAAATTAATTAGCTGCACAGGGAGTTTACACTAAATAAGTAAATTACAATACAACCCAATGATAAATACTAAAAATTTTCTATCTCTTAATGCTAAAGGAGCCAGAAATTCTGCATTGAGTGTTGGATTTTGCTCATTCCCTCAAAAAAACTACGTTAAGTTATACCGTACATGAAATGTTATGGGGGTTTTTTTTTCCTACAAAGTAGATCATGATAATTCTAAAACTGGGCAGAACCACCTGGAATATGAGTCATTAGACTAAGTAAGAAGAAAAAGAGAAAGAGTAATAAAGTGTCTTCCCAGGAAACTGAAGATATGCGTTATTCCTTGTATTTCACAGGCTGGAAACTAGCGATCTGGGCAAACGTTAGATCGGATGATTCTCTAGAATTAACTGACCCCGTGTATTTGTGATCCACTTGCCTACAGAACTGCGGCCATCATTTGACCTGAGGGTGAGGGGTATTCTCCCCGAATCAGTTTAACATAAGGACAAGGCACAGAGGAAGCACTAAGCATCTAGCTCTGCTCTTTACTTATTCAGAAACTGGAAGGACAGAGAAAATGCAGAAGGAAATCCTGTCTCTAGCCCCTTAGAGGACAGTCCTCTGAAAGAGCAGAGATTTGCTTGGCTGGCTCGGAGAGAGCTGGGTAGAAAGTCAATGAAACATCTGGAGTCCTTTTGTTTTTCAAGTATACAGACTTTAAAGTGTTAGCAGCTTTATTCTGAGTATACTTGTTTAATACTGGTAGAATTTATACTTTACCACATAAGAAAATAAAGGAGAATAGGAAACAAAGAAGCAGTTTCTATGAATCGGAGATAAGGCCTTGATGTACAAGATAAGCAACTCCCAGTCACAGAATTCTTATCGTATGCTGTACCCTACGCTCAACACTTTACATATATTATCTAATTCTCACACAGTCAGTGGTAAATAGATATCATCATTCTATTCCGCAGCCGAGGAAGGAGAGACTGGAGGGCTGACTTCATCTACTGTCCCACTTAGTCCCTCAGAAAACATGCATTTGGCTCCTAATGTGTGACCAGCATGGTGTGAATGCGGGGGAATGTGGCCGGGAACACAGCCATCCCCTCTGCCTCCTTCCCGAGCGGCCAGGGATTTGCATCTGTCTGCCCATCTCCAAGGCACTGAACCCAACACTAATAGTGCTATTTAATAGAGAGACTTGTGTAGTCTCACAGGAGACCAGTAAGTAGCACTGTATCTTAATTTATTTTCTTCCTGATTTGAGAATCACCATGATTAACCTTAGAACTTGGAATGAAAATAACTAGTGCTATTGTGCATCATTCTGTGATGACGAGATGAAGGCAGGATTCATTTGGTTAACCAGATTTAGAAATAAAGCCCTATAGTTTTGCTGCTTCACCGAAAAGTCTTATCAACCACCATGGAAGAGACAAGAATGCTTACACTAAAAGAAATATCACCAGTATTTACCTAGAACACAAGATTCATCCCGATGACCAGAATTAGACAGAATGGCAAAGACAGAACCTTAGCAAAATATTTTCAAGTGATCCCCATCCACAAATACAGTTTTATTTGGCAAGCCAAGGGTCCACAGCAGGTGAAAACGTTTGCCTAGGTGACAGATGATAGAGCCAGGCAATCATCAATTCATGGCCACATTTTTCCATATACCATGCAATGGGCTTTTTTAGGGAACGCAGGCACTGGCACTATGGTAGATCTTCTGGTCCCCATAATGGAAGACAGAACCTTATCTGAGTCCTATTCTTGGGATGGTTGGATAAACCCACAGACCCAAAATACAAACACTTTGTTTTTGGAATAAAAATCTTTTTTTGAACTTTCTAAAAATGTCCACAAAAGTTATTCTCCATAGGTTTACTAAAACTCAGATTAATTTTAAGGCATTGACCATGTATATTTCAAGTGTTTTTTTAACATCAGACCCCTTGTCAAGGATTGTACCACCAGGGTGTGTTTAATCTTAAAAGTAAATCATATTTCTGTGAGAGTTAGTCATCAAAGAAAGCATAAAACCTGTCTGGAGCAGATTCAGGGGCAAACATTAATCAGTAATTCAAAACAGTGATTGAGGTGATTTTATTTGGGTTTAATTATTTTTCCTGAACAAGCTATTCCTCTTACTTTATCTTAAAATGTATAGCAAACCTGGTTTTATCAAAATAAAATATGCCTAATCATGGGACATTAATTGGAAATCAAGTTTTATTGTTGCATAATGGTTTAATAACCTTGATAAATAAGGCTTGTGTCCTAATGAGCACATTTGGTTAAAGAAGCTTATTGAAATGAAATGAATCTCTTCAGGCATTTCTTTCTTAATGTAGGTATGATCTCATAAAAGGCTTAATTTGGTAACAAAAATCATTAATTTTTCACTAACTTTGAAAAATATCAAAAGTATTGAAATAAACAAATAAAATTGACTCATTTAGATGCCAAGAGTATAATAAAAGCCAATTACTGAATTTATTAAAATCCTCCTAACTTCCTCTTGTATGTGAGTATTGTTACTTTGATAGTAAGCCATTAACACAATATGTTGACTCCGACACACCTATTTAGCTAGCCGTAATTGTGTAATCGGGAGCACCGAAGTAATAGCACCATTGATGCAAACTGAGGACATTCCTTAATAATCTGTCGACTTTTCAGAGGGGAAGAGAATTTGCTTGGATGAAGCTGTTTATATCACATCAGTGTTGACTGAAGTGAGTGACTCATTTAGTAACCATGGAAACAACGCCGAGGAGTATGAAGGGGGGAACAAGTGTGCAGGCTTCCAGACGCTGCTGCTTTTGTGGCAGCAACTGTTCAGGGATCCAGATCTGATTAGAAGCACATTTAATGTCTCAAAAAACCAAACTCATTTGGTTTTGCTTTCCCTTCACACTTTTGTTGTTTCTCTAGAATAGCCTCAAGTAAATATAAAACAAGGCAACCCAATACTTCACTCACAGGACCCTACGTTCTTTCCAGAAATGTGTCTCATATTTAAAGATGTGTGTCCAAATGTGCTAAAAACAGACCCTCCTCCCAGACACATTTTTACTACTTCTATTTCTGAAATTCCTGGTCAATCTCCAGGCTCCCATACTATATTTATCTTTATGTTTGTGTCTTTCTATAATATTTGTCTTGCATCTGTTTCTATGATTTTCTAATATATTAATATATATATATGCTTATAGGACAAACAGACAAGAAAAGAACTCAAGAAAATAGGCAATCAATCTCCTTATTCACTCAACCTAAGTCAAGTTATATGTGTATATATATCTCTCCATACTTAAGTCTCTAACGTGGTTTCCAAAACTATCATCTGTTTAGCTTAAGTAGCACAGAGTTCCTATCAAGTAAGCTTTGTTAGATTAAGTATCTTAGGGGATAGATCTTTTAAAAATGATCCATGAAAACTTTGGGTTTTTTTCTATTTAAAATAAAATTCTACTAATACGTTCCTTTGATATTCAACCAGTATTAACTGAAAGTCTACTATGTATAAGGCACAATGAAGAACACGAAAGTGAATAAAGCATGGTCCTTGCCCTCAAGAAAACATAAACACAAATAACAGAAAGTAAGACAAGATAAAGTGGTGAAGACAAGGAATTATATTCACTTAAATGAAAGCAGGCAATTTATGTTATATATACATCAGGCAACTTTGACGTGGACTTCCAAGAATGCGTGTGATTTTAAGAGTGATTAGGAGTAATCCCAACGGAGGAAACATATAAAAGATGTGACTCAAAATCATATCTGCCTCACCACACCAGTCATGCGTTCCTGGGAGACAGGGACTGGATTTGATGATCTGGGCACCCCTGAGACCCAGAACTATGTCAGAAACATGGTAGGCGCCCAGTTAAATTGTGCCTATTTAACTCGAAGGCTGAAACATAAAATGTGCATAAAAATGAGCAGCAAAAAGTCCAGTTTGGCTAAAGAACAGAATATGAGAAGGGAAATGGAATATAACATCTTGAAAATTATGATGGGAGCATATTGTGCTGGGCTTGATTTGGAATGTATAAATAGATAATGTGAAGTCACTGGTCCTTTTCAAAAGATTAACCTTGCAACAGTTGCACCATCAAATCGAGGAAGAGAGAGAGATGGAAAGAGGGATTGAGAGACATGAGAGGGAAGACTAGAGATAGGCAAACCAATCAAAAGATTAATATGATAATTTGTTTGATAAAATGGAATTAAAATGACAGAGATGATGACCCTGAAATTAATAGTAGTAGTTACAAGAACTCTATGAACAATAGCAAAAAAGTGATAAATACAACAATAGCTAATATTTAATGATCAATGCTATACCCAGGCACAGAGTCAGAATTTCTATTAATTTACCTTTTGGGACTCTTACTATAAAGTTGTAATTCACAAGTTTATAGGTGAGGACATTGAGACTTGGAGAGATTAAGTAACTCCCTGAAAGAAGCTCTTCTAGAAACTGTATTAGGATGTCACATTTTGTTTCATCCTCTGGAATAGAATTCTATGTGGTAGGTGTCAGAAACCCACATTTAGAAACTTTATCAAATGAAGATTCTCTTTTGAACACAAATAATTAGCTAGAATAGTCAGCACCAGTGGTAATAATCCCAAACTAGAATCTCTGCAGCATGGTGCTTTTTGCAGGATAATTCCCACCCTTTTGTAACTACTGGATGAGAGCAGGCTGTGACGGTTGATAGCTATTGACCCACAGAAGGCTGAAGTTCATTGTAAATATTAACAGGAGAAATGCTCGAAAATAGATGTCTAAGTCTTTTTATGGAACTAGTCAAAGATTTACTGCAATTGCTTTTAAAAAAAGGCTCTCCATTAAAATATAAACTGGCAACACAATGTTATATGTGATTCGCTTTTTAAAAAAATGTACTAAGCACGTAAGGTGTGCAAGGTGCTGAACTAGATGGAATGCGAGATAAACAGTGAAAAAGAAATTAGCCTTAATCTCACATGTATCACAGTGAGAGAAACAGACAGACATGAAATAGATAAGTATTCTAGTATTGCCAAAGGAGAGTGTTTTGAGAACATAGAAAGAATAATGACAGTCAATGCATCAGGCATATGAACAAGCCAGTTTTAGAGTCTCTTTCTGTGTTTGAGGTTATGAGGAATACGCGCATGATTTCAGAGACTATTTTTGCCTGGGGGAAAATAAATTGTATGTTACAGGATTTGAACAGATTAAAAACATTTTAAAAAGCACAGAAAGAAAGAGTAATTAATTAGGGAAAGGGAAGCCTTTAAGAATGGGTGGGAGTTAGGGAAACCAAAGGTTAAGGAAATTCTATACCCAGATTGGGAAAACAGCATGACCATCCATGGTGGGTTTGAGGAAGAGCAGGTAGACATGGCTGAAATGAGGGGCATGGTGGAAGATGAGATTGGAAAAGAAGGATGGCGTCAGATCAGGGGATGGCCTTACAGTCACACTAAATTGTTAGGAGTTGACCTTGGACAACAGAGAGCCCTGAGAAGTTTTGGAAGGAGCGACATAATTGGGCTAGGTTTTAGGAAGAGCCCTCTGGCAACAGTGTAAATGATGGTGAGGAGAAGTAGGAGAGTTAGGTTAGGTACCTCTACCTGAGATCTCAGAGACAAAGTATGGATCTGATCATTGGATGTTGCATTAGGAAACTGTTAGGTCAGTTCTGCAAATACCACAGCACTCCAGAAAATATTTGCTGTTGAAGGATAACGAGCTCCTTCTGGTAGCTATGAAGACCATTAACTAGCTGCTCATTCCTTTGTCTTCTTTCACTCTCTGTGCATAAAAATACTCCCAAGTAATCAATAAAAACACACCAAAGTGGTCCCAGCACAACTTAAGATCTAAAGTTATGGTGTCTTTTTTTTTTTTTTCTTAAAACACCCAAGCATCCTCAAAAAGAGCCAAAGATGCTATATGTAAGTCAAGAAGCCCAAGATCTTTTTTTTTTCTCCCAAGATTTTTTTAAAACTAAGCTTCTTGGATTGTTAACTTTACTTGGAAGTTGAAACAATGAAAGGTAATTTATACCCTCGAAACAGCTTCCTGCTGTCCAATTGTAAAGAAATTGGCCTTCAGAATAGAGGAGTGAAATGACCTGGAGTATTCAAGTAATTTGCTAACACAGAAATGCTAAAAACACTGAAAATTATTATTTCCTGGGTATCTACCCTTTGTGTACATGGCACACCAAGAAAAGTTTAAAGTAAGTAAAGTGATTAAAAATATGAGGCTGCAGTGCACCTCTAGTCTATGGATTAATGTACTGCCACTTTCTCCTCGCTCCTTATGAACCCAGGACCTTTACATCACAGAAGCAAGGTTAACGTCCTGCTCTGTGACTATGAACTCTACTGTTTCTTCCTCAGCTCTACAGAGATCACTGAACTAGAAAGATGCATGCTTAAAAAGGAAGCATTACAAAACTCCCCAAAGCTATAAAATTTCCAGTGTGAATAAGACACAGTTCCCACCTCGAGCCTCCAGATTCTGTATGCCTTAACAAACACTGGAAATTATTCTAAGGAAATTAATGGAATAAGACTTGGTAGTTCTTAAGGCAAATCAGCATCTCTGCTGCTTCTGGGTATTCTAACACACTTATACTGGTGCATTGGATCTTTTTTTTCCTCCTGGCTTCCTGTAAAGCTTCATAATTATTTTCTCACCATCCTCATAGAAACAGATTGCTCTGTTAACATCTACTACCTAGATTTAAGATTATTAGAACATACCCTGTTCTATGTGATCTGTAATTCAAACTAAATTGGTCTTATTCTCCAAAAACATAAGATTGTTTTCAAAGTTCTTAAGGGAGATAGAGCAAAAGAATCCTTTTCTTCGTGTTTTCAGTGAAGTTCCTGCTACGCTCCAGCAAGAAGGCATCTGTGTTATTTCAGGTGCTTACCTTTATGGCCAAAGTTGTGCCCAAAATACAATATACCTTTAAGTGGCTCTGGGATTGATTAATTTCTCAGATATTTTCCTTCTTCCCTCCATGATGATGTGAAATTCAGCTCTGGCCCACTTCAGCTATTACACAAAATAAAATTATACTGAGTCTTACAAAACTGGCTATTTTTCTGGCACTTTGGGTGCCCATTTTGGGTAGAGTTTTGGGTAACAGTAAAGGAGGGTTAAGAAAAGCTCAGGTGTTTCTGGTGAGTAGACACTTAATATCAAGTATTCTCAATGCTTCAGCCATTAGTTAAAGGGAAAAGGAGATGAAGTTCTTAGGCCCAGCACAGGGATGAAGGGAAAGGACCTCTCTGCTCTCTTTCAAGTCCTACTCTTTCAACAGCTTTCTCAAAATTCTGTCCCAGAATAACTTATGATCCATGCCTGATTATTTTTTATCACCAGTCACATGCCACAAACAGACTAATTGTAGAGCACAATTCTGCCAAGGCTGAAGTGATATTCAGGATTTCCACACCTCTAAAGATATCCAGAAAGGCAACATAGCTGCGTCATGCTAAACTCAATTAGAATAAGTTCCAGAAACACTTTTCCAAATAATACCACTTTCTAATTAAATAACCATGTTAATAATAATAATTTAAAATAAATCTAATTGTTCATAGCTGATTAGGATTGAAGAAGCATTTTGAGATCCAAAGAATTAGGAACTCTCCTATCTCATTATACTTTCATTTAAAAAAAACAAAACTCAAAAAGTAACACATTCTTCCCTGACAACATGGTCATAGCTGTTTCATCACCCTGTCTAGGGCCAGTGACAAAACATGATCTCCTTTCTATTTATCTTTTGCAGATTATTCTGAAGTACGATTTGTTCTAACAGCTGTTACAGAACTCATGACCTTTTGACAGGTATCAACGGTGCCCATTTATATAATTACGTGGGACTTTAATTATTGTTTTGGCTAAAATCCAAACAACTTCTCGTTTTTCTCCCTTACTACATTCTACTACCATTAAGAAAGCTGTTCTGGAGAAAAATTATAATCTCGCACGATAGTTTTCTTTAAATTATTTGGAAGTTGAGCAACATAGGAATAAAAGTCTATAATTTCTAAGAGGAAGACCTCAGTTCTCTGGAACGGGGCTTTTCCTCAGGTGATTGGTTTAGTCTCCTAAAAAAGTTCTTGTTTTCCTCATTTTTTTCAGTGCATGTCAATACAGAAACCATTTTTCTCTCCAGAAAGATCTGGGTATTTTTTTCTTCTACTTTACGGTAAAATACTTGGTTTATTTGAAACTGTGGCCTCGGGTTCATCTTCTGGTTATACCCCCAAAATTCTTTCTCCATAATTGTTTGGTTCTCAACCCCGTTTGCATTTCACATCTGGATCAAAATTCCAATTAAAAGTGACAAAACAGGAACGAGGGCAAGACTTTCACTGGTTGCTCCAGAAAGTTTGCTTACACAAGCTTCAAAGAGCCGCTACCTGTTGTTATTCTTTGAGAAAGTTAGGGCACCAATTCAATTACCGTGGTGATTTTTGTCTACAGATAGATTATAGATCAAACATTTCTATCGTACTTGAAAGAGTGCAGGGTGGGGCTGGAGGGAGGAGAAGGAATTAGTAAGTTAGTTTTCATTGTAGCTGATTTTTTGTTCACAGTGTGTACATTGTCCTAGATTGTCTCACTTTAGCCTCTGACCAACCCCATGAGGGAGATAGACCAGGAACTCTAGAATCATCCCCACTGCAAAGGTAATGCCTTTCTTGGCTGAGAAATGTTTCTGAAAAAATTTTCCAAATGTCTAGAAACCTTAACTTTGTCCCTGTTCCTGCACTGCAAAGACAGAATACACTCTATACACAATGCAGTACACACAAGGTAAAATACAACTTGATTCATTATTTGGTTGTAGCAATCTTCTCACTTGTAAAGAATGTTTACATTATATGTGAATAATCAGAATCTACTGTTATAATATCAACTCAGGAAAAAGGAAGAATTCAGGAAAAAATAAGGAATTTAAGGCATTTTTAAAACTTATTTTCTAAACCTCAGAATAAATCATTTTGTTTCCCTTAAGACATTCCATGGATATTTTGCCTTTTATGGTTCTTGGCCCTCTTAATCTTTAAATAATTTTTACTGGAAATGATCAATAAGGGAATAAATAATGGGCTTGAAGTGCTTTATACTTAAAGGCTTTATGGATTTAAGAATTCCATCTTATTTAATATATCATGCTACCATTTGTTGTGCCTAGGGCTGTTTCTTGAGGTATTGAATCACTCCAAACTCCACTGAACTTCTTCTTTAAATGTGTTATCACTAGTGATTAATAATATCTGTCTGGAAACTTAGAAATTAAATTTTATATTTAATTTAGGCACTTGTTTTCAAATTGTTCATTTCAGGAATTCAAGTAACGCATAGTAATGTTAAAAATTAATACAGCTCTGTGCATGTCTTTGGAGTATTTCTTCAAACAAAGGCTCACTCCGAACTTTTTATGTACAAAACATTGTGTTTAGACATGGGATAGTAAACATTGGAACATGGAATGTAGGTCTTGACCTGAAGGAATCTATAGTCCAATGGATATGATAAGACATTCAAGGAGGAGTGGAAGGAAAAACGGAAGGAAGGTAAGAAGGAAGGAAGGAAATAAGATCTTTGAAACAGATGCAGGGGTTATAGTGCCACCAGGAATATATTTGCTAGCCAACATTTCACTCAATCTGTGACAATTAGAAGGAAAATAAAATTTACTATAAAATTGGAGACGTTCTCCTTATAACTATGCATGAATATAAACTGAATGAGAAATTATGATTTGCTGGATTCCAACCATGGTAGTCCAATCATTGGGATAAAAGCTCAGTGCTGTTAAAGATCCAAAATAACAGAGGCTTAAATAAGGGAGATGTTCGTTGCCCACTCGTATGAAAGCGCAGATTGGTATTGCCGTAATTACCAGGGGCCCGGTCTCTTTCCTCCACACTCAACATACGGCTTCCCTTTTATGGTCAAGATGGCTGCTCCAGGTCTGCATTCCAGCCAGCAGAGAGGAAACAAAGGGAAAGCAGAAGGCACCCCCTTCCCTGTAAGAACCTGGCCCCTTGGCGGGTGCACACATAATTCTTTTCACACTCACCAGCCAAACTTTAATCACAAAGGAAGGAAAACTGAGAAACGTAGTCTTGGAGAGATTGGGCATGAGAGGGCAGCTAGGTGTCTCTGCCATGGGTGGTAACCATGCTACAGTCTCCTACCGAACTCCATTATTATGGATGAGAAAAGTGATCTTTTTCTTTTTTTGTCACATATTACGAGAGCTTTCATTTTCAAAAACAGATGAGAAATGCATCCTGGATGATTTCAACAATCAAAGGAGGATTTCTCACTTCGTCAAGTGCTACCCTCTTGCAGCTGAAAGCTAACACCTTATGCTAAGCTAGTCAGAGCCAAATACAATTAATTAGATTAAGCTTGTCACTAAAATATCAAGACAAATGTTCTTGAAACATGGCACTTTCTCCCTTTGCCTTTTTTTCCCCCCTTGTCTGGTTTATTTACAATAAAAGTAGGTTGAGGGATGGAGTTGCAGAAACTGATCCTTATAACTGTTACTCTATACATCACATAACTGATAACCAAATGCTGGAGGGAAAAACGTATCTGAATTGTGTTAGCATAGACTGCCCAGCCTGGATCACATTTAATAATTAATTACGGTGTGTGGTTCATGCTGGTTTGAGAGCCTTTATAAAAATACTGCAGGCAAGTCTGTATACGTCATTCTCTAAGGAGCTTTCTCGATTTAGTACCAGAGCTGTGACTTGCACCTGCTGCTTCTCCAAATCAGAAAAGACTGAATTTTCCTTTTCTTCCTTCCTTCCTCCCTCTCTTCTTTCCTTCCTTCCTTCCTTTCTTCCTTCCTCCCCTTTTTTTTTTTGTCACCTCTCTCTAAGAAAATGATTTGCCAGAGTAGTTTTTAAAATGCACCATTTAAGAACTCTATGACACACCTTTATTTATGCAATAGACAACAGACAAGCTGATTTTTGGAAAACCAGATTCTCTTTTAGAGTCACTGGGCAAACTCGCTATTTAATGGAATTTGATAATACATTTGTAGAGAGTATGACTCATCTGTAGAGCAAAAATAAATCATCTAACGGTTCCTGATTTCAAACTCTGCGTTTCCACATGGGCAGGTTTGCGTAGAACTAACCTGCAAAGGAAATTGTAGCACAGGACTGCTCTTCCAAAGAGGAATCAGAAAATTACGAATTGTGGAGATCAAGGAAACATCGTCTAGAAGTCCAACTCTCTCATTTGCAAATGAGGACACACGGAAGTCCACAAAGGGAGAAAGATCCCACCCAGTTAGCAAATAGAACCTGCATCCCAGGTTCTCCCAAATCCCAGAAAAGTGCACTGTCTGTTGCTTAACACTCGGGACCACGTGACTTTTAAGTGGAATAAACATAGATGTCCTTGTGCACAGAATCTGATTAATATGTAGCTAACCTTAGGTAGCCTGGAGCACGTATATACCAAATTTGTAACCGTCACTGAGAGTAAGGTGATAGTCAACAGCTACCAAGACAGGAGATTTAAGAAAACCTCAGCTTTCTCTTGGTTTCCTTGAGCTTTTCCTACTTTGGCAAGCCTGCTCTTTTTAACTAAACATTTGGCTTTCCAACCTTTTGAAGTTTCATATACCTGATCCTCTAACTCTTGGGTGGTAATGAGCTATATTCTGGGTGCAATAAAATAATGTTCATAATCATAGTGAAAATGATAGCTTATAGTCCCTTAATCATTTTTAGTGCCAGGGACTTTCCTAAGCATATTATTTTCTAAGTATATTACACATATTATTTCATTCCATCCTCACACTAATCCTGTGAGGTATGAACTCTTATTTCCCCCATTTTATAGTTGTGGAAACTGAGGCACAGAGCATGTAAGTAATTCACCCCAAGTCCCGCAGCTAATAAGTCGTAAGAGTTATTGTTTACACCCAAGTTGTCAGTTTCAATCACTACAACATGTTAGATCTCATAGAGAAAGAATTCTGTAGCTCACAGCATATATAGCTGTACATATACAGTATGTACAGAAGACGGTATGGCGTAATGAAATGAGCCTTAGTCTTGGGGCCAGAAGGGTTACAGTCTTTTCTCTTTTTATTTTACTTCAATCCAGAGGATTGAGCTAATTATCCTCCTCAGTTCGTGGAACCATATCTCTTTTGACCCATGCTAGGCTCCTACATGTACATGTAAGCACTTCTTTTAAGCCATAAGCCACCCACTGTATCTATGCATGATACTATCATACTATTTTTGAAGAAATTACTAAAAATTATGATTCCATTTGATTAAACAAATAATATGTATTAAACACTGGTAACATGCCAACCACATTGGCATGTGGAGAAATACTGGCCCTGCTCAGATAACAATTCTTAAAATTCTACTACATTTATCTTCGTGGCTCCCTTAATCTCCTCCCTTCATGCAAAACAGCCCAGGTTTCAACACTTCACTGCAAGTAACAGGAAAAAATGACTCTTAAGCAATCACTGCCTTTTTTTTTTTTTTTTTTTAACTTCTGGCATTCTGACAGTGGGGCGGTTATTCCCTATAATCAAAGGAAAACATAAACCGGTCATCTCCTAGCAACTCACTGAAGATTACTCCCAGGGAATAATTTGTGTGCCTGAGTCTGAGCGCATGTACCTTTGAACTTTGAAGCCAGCAGAGCTCCTGCTCCGGCCATTAACTCTTTTCAGTATCCTGCAGATACAACGAACCCGTTTTTGATGACGTTGCAGGAAGAACGGGCACTAAAATGTCCCAAGCAGGGGCAGTTCTATGTGAAAGGCACTGAAGAGCTTTATAATCTTTTTCGTTGTCTTTAAAAATCTAATTGCAGGGCAGTGTCACTAGTCATCAGGATCATTTTGCTGCTCTGCGGTTCCCCTTTGCTGAAGCCTGTTCCCTGCCTCTCTCATATAAAGGGACATCTGTCGCCTAGGGTTGGACAGCGTCACGGCATCCTTGCCTTCCCTGATGTTTCCTCCCAGTGGGCTTCATTCTCTGCCGGCACAGTCTGGTGTGCCGATGAGACCAGTCAGTCAAAATCGGCTCCTTGTCAATCTGAGGAAGCCGCTGCTCTCGGATCCTTCATGTGCCAGATGAAGGTGCAGTCAAAGCAGATTTTATTCGGCCATCTGTGCACTGAAGAAGCAAATGTGACGCTAGGAGAATTCATGTCATCTCATCGATCCAGGAGTTAATACACTCCTTTAAAATTTTTAGTTTATAAAAAGAGAAAACCCTACTAGAGAATTCATTTGAATGAATGACCATGGCAAGAAAGGGACCCATATCTGAAATGAGTCAGCCACTAGTCATAAGAATCAACACCAAAGAAACATTCACTTTTAACAGTGATACAAGTAACATTTTTGGCATGATGTGCCAGATTGATCCACTTTCAAATGCTTTATGTATATTAATCATTGGATCTTTAACAACGCTAGGAGGTTGGCACCATTGTTATTCCTACTTATAGAGTGGAAAACTCAGGTTCAGAGAGAGGATAAGGAGGTTGCCAGAAGGTATCCACGGGGATATGGTAGAATGGGCTTTTAACCCAGTTGGCTTGGCCCCAAAGTCCTGATCACCGCACTAGCCCCCCCACCCCAGCAGCAGGCATTATCCTGCACCGACCCCAGCTCTCTGTCTGGAAACTGAGGGCAGAAGGTAATGATGCTACAGTTCTTGAAAATGCTCATAATTCAGATCGTAAGCATTAGTTCTGAAATACTTTTTCTATGAAATCCTCTGATACAGAAATTATGTCTCTTTCTCTCAAGAAAAGGAAGAGGACTGCTTTCTTTTAGGTCTCTTACTGTGGTTTGTATATGGAAAAGTATTCTTGTTCTGAGTAGACTAAAAGATGTAATCAACTTTAGGTTTTCTCGGTGCCCGCCCCAGCAGAGTTGCATTATAGGACACTGTGCAGTGAGCATGAATAGCCTTCTTTTAAAAATATTCTGTTAGATATTCCAAAAACATTTACTGAGCAGTTAGTATTATTATTTATCTTTCGAGCATTTAGTATTTTTCATTTATTATTTATGATCTCTGTCTTTAAGCCATTTATACTCAAGAGAGAAACATGAATGGGGCTGTCACTCATGCATACTTGTGAGGATATTAATTCCGTCTACATTTTCAGTCTTTATATTTCAAATTATTGAGCCCCAGAAATTTTCTGCTCACTCCATAAAATAGTGTTTCATCTACATTTACCAAAAAAAAAAAAAACCTTTTGAAATGCGAGGAGTGTCTTAATCCTGCTAAGTTAGGGCTTAGGGGAAAAGTAGAATTAATTTTACCAGTGCTTTTTCTGATTTTAAAATTTCAGTCCCATTTTTATTCAGCCGTGATTATTCTGGGCTGAATTAAAATTTTTCTTCTTTAATCTGAAAAGTTATTTTATTTTGTTTTATATCTGTCCCTTTGATATTGCTATATGCCTTTTCTTAACTTTGTTATCTCTTTCTTAGCATGCAGGAATATTTCTTGGAGAGAAAGGCTGTAAAGTGTTGGAGACTAAATTAATATTAAAATAGAATGAATTTTGTTAAGACCCTTTTTTGCCTTATTGTCTGGGATAATTTCATTCTACGCCTGTTATGTCAACATAAGTATGAATGACACCCCCTTTTACTCTTAACACTGCTCTCTCTGTTTCGGCAAATTATATAGACATGCTTTCCAAAAGCAGTATAAAGCTAATGATTAGTAAATTTGTTTTTATTTGCAAATGAATTCATGTATATTTACTAGAAAATCTTGATATTTCCTGAAACCTTTCTTGAAAAATGCCACTGTAAAGTAGGTTTGTTTTGTTTTGTTTTTTTGACAATGATTTACAAGCCTTTAACTTGTGGTCCAAAAACACAATTTCTTATCTTGTCATAGAATCATGTGTTCTGCAGTTGACTTAAGTGAAAGTCTAAAATCATTCGAGATACACAGGTAGCAAGATGGTATTACTTATTGCTATTGTAAAACACATCTCTGCGCAAATTTTAGGATACAAGTTCTGTGTGGTAATGAGGTAGAAAAGGACCTAAAGCAAATTTAAGTAAAGATTTAAATAAACATTAAGTTTGTGTAATCTGCCATCATTCTACATAATGCCAGCTTAGTGTATCCATGAAACTCCAGTATAGAACCTGGTATGGACCATGTATAGACAGAGTATAGAATCAGAGGGCTAGCTACGGGGACCAGCGTTGCTTCGAGGCTCACTGTAAGACATTGCTCAAAAATATACTACACTCCAGCCTGTTGGCTCCTCCCATTATTCGAGATACTCCTTTGGAAAGAAATTGAAGACAACCTGCTAAAATTTAAATGGGTTATTTTTATAAGCCAAAACTTCACCACTCAGAATCTTAACAAAGCTCGATGTTTTGATAATGTAAGATAGGACATCCGCCATACAGCCAATTAAATAATGAAGGTTCTTACCACCAAGAAAGTAATTTTTTCATTATACTTAGGATAGGTGATAGCTATCTATCCCATTTATAGAACTGAAAGTTAAGATCACAAGTAGTGGTAGTGATCCTAAATTTCACTGAATTGCGGCGTCAGCATTGTTTGGAATCAATGCCCGTGATCAGAGTCCAAAGTTGGATGGTGACTGTTTGTCTAGTTTCACATGAGAAGACAACAAAGGCAAATAATGTTCATACTGCTCAGTATGAACAGTATTAATTTGTGCAATGCTGCAGCATAATGACAGCGGAGCAATTATCAAATAATAGTGATTATAGTTTCTATTGATCCAATTATAAAACACTGACTTTGTCCACTCTTTGACTTTCTCTTGCACTCTGGTCCACAACAGCAATATTTGCCACTGCTGCCTAAGTGGTAACGTTGACTACCTCTTTGCATTTACTAAAGGGGGGGAAAAAAGATTGATTTCAAGGATTTGTAATCTCCTCCCTTCCCCTCACTACCCTGTGTGGAGCCACAGGATGCCAGTGTGTAGGCGGAACCTCTCTGGAAGCTCCACCCCATGACTGAATTTCCTGCCTCTGAATCACTTTCCCCTGATGAAAGTCCCTGGTCTTCTGAGCTTACATTCTTAGGGTGGGAAAGAGATAATAAACAAACATGGAAGATGAGAGATGATAGGAAGGGTTCTGAAGGAAAAAACTTGTAAAGGGTAAAGGAAATATGGAGGAGGGATTTTATATGGGGTGGTTAGGAAAGATCTCTCTGATAAGGTGGCATTTGAACTTAGACCTGAAGGGCTAAAGGAGAGAGCCGGGGATAAGGAGCAAGTGTTCCAGACAGAGGCAAAGACCCTGGGACCATTTGAGCTTGGCATGTTCGAGGAGCAGGGAGGAGGTGGGCAAGCCTGGAGCAGAACAGGCAAGGAGGGAGTGGCAGAATGACGCCTGAGGTCTAGTGAGGGCCCAGGACACGGAGGACCCTGTAGGCTGTGGTAAGAATGGGAGGTGAGAGGCCATGAAGGGTTCCCACCAGGGGACTGAGTGATCGCTCTCAGGTTTTGGAGACATCATTCTGAGCACTTTGGGAACAGTAGAATGCAGGTGATATAAGCAGGTAAAAGGAGACCAATCATAAGCCTACTGAAATAGTTCAGATTTAGACTAAGGTGAAAGGCGGTAGTGGAGAAGGTGATGAGAAGTATTTGGATTCTGGATATATTTTGAAGGCAGAGGTAGTAGGATCTGCTCATAAATGAGGGTCAGGGATGGAAGGGAAAATATGAGTCAACTGTCATGTCACTGCTGTTGGTCTGAGTAACTGAAATGGTGATGCTGTTTACGGAGAAGTGAAAGGCTGCAGGGGGAGAGGCTGGCTGGTGAGGTGAAATGAAAGGTCAGGTTGATGTGCCTGGTGGATATCCAAGTGGACATGGTCAATAGGCAGGTGATGTTCCAAGCCTGGCATGCTGAAGACGGGTAGGGGCTTGAGAAGTAAACTTAGCAATCTTCAAATGGTTGTAATTTTAGGTGACATAGTCCCTCTTTCAAACACATTCATATCTTACTCTGCCACAGTTTCAAGTATGACTACCTAAACCCCAACATAAGTTGGGGAATTTTGCTTGGGTTCAGTGTAGACCCAATTGTGATGAAACAAAAAAGTAATACAAAAAGATGATGGAGGTAAAAACACGGACCAAGGGCGGAAGGACACCACAGATGTGCTTCACCTGCTCTGCCATTTTTGCAGGTGCTTTGACCCTTAGAGCTCACTTGGATGAGGCTGTACAGCAAGAGACCGTGTGAACTGTAACACTGGTTACACCTGTAAATTCCTGCAAATTGCTCTAGCTGAACTCAAGAAATGAAATATCTGTAATAAAAAGTTGTCAAGATCTGTTACATAAATCTATTTCTTTGTAGAAGGCATTACATTGGTTTTAAAACAATGCCAAATATCTAATTAGTAGGATCCTTACTATGTTTGGGATATAGTTATTTGCAATTTACGAATAGAGCTATGACTCAGTTTTGCATCTCTGATGACCCATCAGCGTTTGGCCGAAGAGCTTGGTTCCTCCCAGCCCCATCAGCCACATGGTCTCTCTGCGTCTCCACTGCCAGTGGACTCGCTTGTTCCCACGCAGTGTGGGCGGCAGACTGGTGAGTGCTCACTTTGCCATCAGCATCCCCCGCTAATGTACGACACAAGGTCCAAAACTCATAATACAGGGGCTCCCACAGCACAAAAGCAGCTGTATATCTCACACGGAAAACAAAGACAGAAACAAAAACAACTCAAGTGCTGGAAACTAACGACCATAATACAAATACAGGTATCATGCCATCATGCGGGAAGGAACTTAAGTGGTAAATATTGGGCAAAACACATTTAATCCATCTTGACAATTTGGGGGTAAATGTAGATCTAATTGAAAACAAAACAACTCAGACACACTTAATCGGCAGTAGAAAAACTCCCTTTTGCCTGTTTAATAAAAAATGATGTAAGTAATAAATTTAAACACTTCATACTTTTTGTCCACTAACGTGATGTTATTTTATGTCCCAAGACGAGGAACAATAAAGGCATTCACAGCCAGCAGGCCTCAAGACTGAGGCAGTATTTTGTATCTTCTAGTTTAGACTTTAAGATCTTTGGGCTAGGGGAAGTTTTGTGAAAGCAAAGCTAAAATAATAATGATGACTTTCAGTCCTGGGAAGAAGAGGCATAGCATGCTAGAGGTAAGGAAAATCAGAGGTCAAATCCCCCCCCCCCATTTTACATATGAGGAAACTGAGGCCAAAAACTTTAAGTGACTTCATCTCTCCTCTCAAGGAACTTACAACTTGCTGGAAAGGCAATGCATGTAAAAAGTTAAAAAGTTAAATACAACGGCAGTCATATCAGAATGTTGCAAGAGAGTTTATGATTCAGTGTCAGAAGAATGGCACATGTGGTGAGCCTGTAGAAGTATGCAAAGATGTGGGTGATTGGGCCAGAGTGGGAGATATGAAGAGCTTGAACCAAACTTTGAAAAGCAAGTGAGCATGCTTTCAATAAAGGAAGACGGGATTTTGAGATCATCAAAGATATTAAAGGGCGCATGAAGGTTTATGTTAGGGAATAGTAGGCCCATTTTTCTGCCGGGTCACAGGGATATATTCTTTTAAATGTAGGTGTGTGGGTGTGCTATAATTTACTTTTATGCTTATGTTTATTTCATTTTAAAAGTAACAAAAATGCATCACAAACTCTTGGAAAATTGCAGAAGAAAGTCACCAATAATTACCCCTACCCTAATACAAAAGATTAGTCTGTCTTTGAAACCTGCCATTTAGTTTCAGCAAAATGTAAGCTGTATCATTGTAAATTTAGTTTCCTTTTATTAAAAAAAAAAAAAAAAAAAGAACCTGAAGAGCTCTTTGGTTCGCAAGAAGGACTGAATTGAAATTTTTGATGAACAAAAGAAGAGGAATTCAAGTTTAAGCATAATCGGCTCGGCTGTTTGTGTTAAGTATTGATAAATATTGAAAAACCTGCATGGAGAGAAAGAGAAGAAAGGGAGAGGAGAGCAGGGGAGCTGTACACTCATACACATGTAGAGATAGGTGCGGATGTAGCTGAAGTTTGGAAATCCAGAAATAGTGTTCTAATTCAGATTTTAAAAGATGAAGACTTTAAAGATTCAGATATATAAAAGCAATGATAAAGATAATATTAAACTGTCTTGAAAGTATTTGTTTCTTTGAAAGATGCTTGCTTTTAAAAGATTACTGATTGTGGGACCTTTTCCCTCTTGTCTTAACCATGTGAAGGTTGTCAAAACCACATTTCCTGCTTTTTTCCTGTTTTATTGGCGTGACCAGGAAAGCACTGGGAAAGGAGAGAGATGGAAGCAGGAGTCACAGAGGGTGGAAAGAATGGGTGAGATAATTCCAGGGAGAACTCAAAATAGCTAATTAGTCTTTTGCCAAACGTATATGAAGTAATTTACTTTTTATAAGGTTTGTTCAGTGGAATAAAGTGATTTCATTTTTGAATGTTCCTGTGATTCTAACTAAAACATGACTCATCCATCTGATGGCTCATTCTTCCTCTTGAGACCAAACCTTCAGAATCAGGATGAACGAGGGCTTAATGGAGCCATACATGGGGGCTCTGATGATGGCTTTCGTGCTGGCAAAGGAGTCAAATGCTGCTTGTGCTTCCTGTCTTTGATATTTTATGTGTATTTATGGCAATCGAGTTTCTTGACCGAATTTCTTTATTATGGGTTGTTGTGTAGTAACATATGCAAACTTAAGGAGAGACGTGCAACCTTTCGTTTGCCAGGATGTCCGTACGTTTTTGCAGATGCTGCTCTGGTGGGTGAGCGTTTTTACTCCTCACGTAGGAGCATCTTCTCCTCTAGGAAGTAAGAGTCCAAGTCGTCTCTGCTTTAAGCTCATTATCTGATTCCTTGAGAGCCACGCAGGGTCCAGACTGTGCCCTTAGCACAAAGGCACAGAGGAAGCCTGGGCGCCTTAAAGTGATGAAGATGGGCAGGGTGACTGCAAAGATGAGCGCCCTCTGATTGCGATGAAGAGGGGTGAAAAGATGTAGAGAGATGTGACAAGTGCATCCAAGAACTGCCACCGCTGGGTTGGCGGGGCAAGCAATGATACCTTCAGCATCTAAAAGAGGGCTCATCCCATTGAAACAAATTTGCCAAGAGCCTTGTGCCAATGATAAAAGATATGCAAGGAAGTTTACATGAACATGTGTTTTAGAGTAGTTATGATAGGCCTGTGCATTTTCAGTATTGCTCATTACAAGGTATACTATACATTGATCAATCCAAATTATGACAGTCCCACACTCAAGTTTTGGTCAATAGCCAAACTATATATTATAAACTGTTGTAATTCTAAAGCTTCTTAGATCTAAGAAAGACATTACAGCACAGTGTTTAAGAACACAAACTCTGAAGCCAAACTGCCTCGGTTCCCAAGCTTGACTCTGTTACTTAATAGCTATGTGACTTTGGGCAAGTTTCTTAACTTCTCTGAGTTTTTGTTTCTTTAGTCAGTAAAATAACAATAGTATTTACCTCGTTTGGTTACTGTGAGGCTCAAGTGAATTACTATCTATGTAATATTGTTAGAATAGTGCCCAACACATAGAAAGCACTTAAATAGTAGCTATTATTATCATTTAAGTTCTCTGGCAAGGAGTTCATTGATAAGCAAAGCAATAAGAAACATGTATATAAATATTCATGGCAGCTCTATACAAGAATAGCAAAAATCTAGAAGCAACCCAAATGCTCACTTAGAAGAAAGCAAATATATAAACTGTGGTATATTCACACAATAGACTATTATATGGAAGGCAAAAGGAACGCACTACAGAAACAGGCAGCAATATGGATAAATCTTAGGAATATGGTTATATCCAGAGCAATGACATCATTATAAAGATAAAAACAACAAAAATGAGTGTACTTGCAGAAGATATATATACATATATCTTCAATGAAAGTAGATAATAAGGAAAGCAAGAGAATGACCCACATGGAATTCAGAATGATGGTTATTTCAGGTGTCCCGAGGCAAAGGATGGAATAATGGCCAAGACCATCTGGTTAGATGTAGCTTCCTTTCAAAGGCTATCTTTTGTTTTAGATGGTGGGTATGTAGGCATTTAGTGATAAGTAAGAGAGGGAGGGTGGGAAGGAGATGTACATGGATTATGATTAGACCTTGTCATGAGCCAAGGATTACAATTTATCCAGTTGTGTATACTTGAGACCCACTCACCACCCCCCCCCCCCCAACAAAGTAACAGCAATCATCGTGTTGGGATAAGGAGTGGTAAGCTAGATATGAAGAGTTGATATTATCTGCCTTGCTGCCCCCTACCTGTATACCACTGGAAGATCATCCATTTAGTGTTCATTGCTGTCATAGGAACATGAAGTAATAATATTAGTCCCTGCATCACTGTTAACCCTCATGCACTCCCATCTCCTGACTCTGGATGTTAAATTATGCCTAACCTGTATCTGGCCCTTGTAAAGTCCGGAGAGCTAAAAATGTATATCCTCTCACACCCAAATCTCTTGGCCAAATGAGCTGTGCGGCTGAGATAGAGGCATAGTATCCTCTCCAGGGCTAAATGTCTCTTGTTTAATACAGAGTTGAGGGAGTTGTCAAGGGTGAACCCCAAGTTCTGCTTATACAGTGCCTGCCTTTCAAATTTTTTGATTTATGAATTAATGCATTAAATAATGAATGAATGGTGCCGTTCTCTGAGTTAGGGCATGCTAGAAAATGGGGTGAGGTTTGGGGAGAGGGGAATACCATGAACCCAGCATGAAATGGGAAATAAATATGAAGTATATTTGAATTGTAACTTAGATGTATCAATTTACAAATGAGGATAATCAGATGAGGGCCTAGGCTGCCATTTACTTTTGATGATATTAAAAGCTAGGTTCTTAAAGGAAATGCTAGCATAAATACCTAAACTACATAAAATAAACCTTTTATGAAACATTTACTACATGTAACTTGATGCCATATGTACTAATCATTCTTATGTGTTTATTAAACTAGGACCCCAAAGAACCCATTTTTGGCATTATTTCCTGGACCTAGAGTTAATCTACGTTTTTAAAGGAAAATAAATTGTTTCTTCACAAACATTCGCTAATTCATACTTCTCCTTAATTTGATTGTCTTTCTCAATCACTTTAACTTAATGACACATTTATCACATAGTTACCATACAAATAACCTAATATATTAAATCATAATTTATGCTAAGTAAACATTCAAATTCCAAAGATTCTGAAAAGGGGAACAGGCTGATTGAAATTTCTGAGGGTCATAAGACTTTGGCAATTTGTTTGTGAGCCTGATGCCAAACTTCAACATTAACCAAAGCATGTAACAGCAATCAACCACATGAAAAATAACGTGAAATACCACTGTACTTCCCATGCTATTATAGTTTAGCAAGTGATGACATGACTAATTCAGCCAGTAAGAAAATGTAATGAAAATACTAGTTTGGAACACAATGTGCTGAGATCTTTTAGGCTTTTGTTTCCTCAAAGGTCAACAGACTTTACTCTTTGAAATACGAGATATGCAAAATAATGTAACATTTGGAATTTGAAACCGCATTCTTGACTTATCTGTTTTTTCCACTGCAAATTCTAATAGAAAACCAAAAAAATCAATGATTCTTGTCACTCCGAATATCCCTGATACCATCACACCACCCATAATGAAAAAAGCTTTAAAAAGGTGGTAATAATTTATTGACTGAAGTTTATTTTTAGACAAATAGTTTTGGATGTACATTTATAAAATGGATATTGTTTTAGGTGAGGTGAAATCCTAAAATTGATCATCTCCATTGAAGGACACGTGAGATAATATGGGAAGACATGTTATATAGAAAGAGGTCTATAGATCTCATTTCTGGATTTAAGTAAACTAGGCAGCTAAGAGGAAAACATCCTTGGATGATGGCTTGGACTTGTACTAATACACATCTGTCTCATACTGATGCTATTAGAAATACAGATCTTTTAAAATCTCTTTCTTCTGAATTTTAATGTGTAAATGAGTCATTAAAATATTGACTTCCAGTAAGATTCTGCTTTATATTATATACAATCATATTAGTAAGCATATTGGTTTGCACTGTAAAGGTTCAATAAATATAAGTCAGCTAAATATACCCTTCTTGGATTTAAGAAAATTTCACACCATAAAAGGACCTTATATGCTTTTCAATTTTAAAACAAGCTTTTCATTTTATTAATTAAAACACTCAGGCAGAAAGAAGTACAGAGATTTGCCCAAGCACATATACACACATAAGACTAAATACTGATACCCACTTTAATACAGCGAAGAATATAATGGAATGTTACGAGCATGTACCTGAAAGTTCCCTAAAACATGGGTTGTTAAATCCTGACTCTGCCACTTACTAGCTGCTGATGAGGGTATATGTATATTTCTGAAGTTGCCCCTCCCACAAAAAAGAAAGTTGCTAACATTCTGGCCCGCCCATTATCTTTTGCTCCCTCCCAATATGAGCTATATTTTCTTTTTTTTTTAAATTGAGATATAACTGACATACAACATTTTGTAAGCTTAAGGTGTACAAATTGTCGATTTGATACATTTATGAATTGTAATATGATGAGCTCCATTTTCTTACCCTGACACAGGAAGGGCAGACAGGCACCATCCCAACAGTAATGAGCTCACATTAGAAAATAGAAAAGTGATCACTCTCCTCAAATATATTTGCTAGAATCGGTGTGACAGCACATGGGCACAACACTGTTTCTAGGTTTCCAAATGTTGCGAGAGAAATGAGGGAATGCTCTGCTCTGTATTAACAGAGAAGAAATGATATTGAAGTCAGTGAGTGTCAGACTTCTGTCATGGGAATGTTCACGGCAGATAGTCTCTACTTGTGAACCTGAAGTAGAACACAGTAGAGTCAGCGTGAACAAAAAGCCCAGGGTGGGTCCTTAAGGTCATGACCTCATGCCACAGCTTACCCTGCAGGGGAACCCAGCCTGCCCTGAAAGAGTTCCCGTCCTCATGCAGTTGTGATGTCAAGATGAAGTCTTTCTGCCTTTCAAAGAGCAGCAGTAGTCCAAAATAAAAGGAAGGAAATGGAAAGCTTGTTCCCATAGATAAAAGGGGGAAAAAAGACTAATACAGAGCAGATCAAGTAAGATTTAACTACCTATGTTAAAATATGCCCAACAATCATCTAAAAGACTATTCCAACCATTTCTAGATGCAGCAAATGTGTCAGGTAAAGGTGTTATGAAAGGACAAAATCTTTGTTCAAATAATTTTCACTGTTCTCCAAAGTATAATTTAAGTATAAATTTGTAGGTTGTTTTCTTTGCCTATTTTTGGTGGATTGAGTGAAAGTTTTAGCTTTAAATAGTGGCAGGGTATAAAGGACTATATTAGGTATAAAAAATGAAGAATGCTGGGGACATGTGAATTGGGTAAGACCTAGAAGTGAGGTCATTTGGATTGGCATTTTGCTGAGCAAAAGAGCAATAGATAGCAACTCCAGTTTTGTTGTATAATTCAGAATTATTAAAGCACTTAGTTCTAGGATGGAGTCATTTACATCCTTTCTGATGAGAGTTGTAAACCAGATTGTTAAAAACCCAGCACTGAGAAACAGTCTCATTTGTAATATCATGTTTCTTAAATGCAGGTACATCTGAAGGGAATATTGAAACTTCTAGTTACAACTGTTATCTGTCTCCCTGTCAGTGCAAAGCATAAGTGTGGATGATTTAAGAGCATTAATCCTAAAAGCCACTGGGATGATTTCCCTGAGATGAAACAATAACAACAACAACAAATCAGGGTACGGTCAATCATTTTCCTACTGCTGCTAACACTCACGTGGCAGCTCTTTCCACCAAATCACACAGTGGCCTCACCACCTCCCTTCAGCATTCAGTGCCAGGCCCTAAAACCTGGGGAGACACTCACATCCATACCAAGTTGGTTCATGGACAACAGCAAGAAGACGACATTTTTAAATTGAGGTGACGAGGTGCCAACATGGCCATAAAAGTGGGATCATAATCTTCCTTGATTTCTGCAACCACTGTTCATTTTTATATAATTATATTTTAAAGCACTATGTTACACTGAGCTCACAGCCCACTGAAGCTCCTAGATGTATTTCAGATAAAGTTTTGAGAAATCAATCTTTTCAACCTAATCATGAAATAACTTGGTTTAGCGAAATTGCAAGACTTATTTATCCCTGTGGAAGTTTAATTCAGCCTGTCAAGATAATCCGTCTTTCTACTTATTCCTGTCAAGATAATCCATCTTTCTACTTATTACCTATCCTCTCTCGCACGTATGCCTTCTGTAGAACTGATAACCATGCCAGTTATTCTTCCCCAAAATAAAAATGTTGAAGATACATAGGCAGGGAAAGGCACGACTGAAAATGATTTTTCATTCACCTTTAATTCCACCTAACACTTTTAAAGTTAGTACCTAGAGATGTCATCAAGAATTTTGCCAGACTTCTTGCTAAAGATCTAGTGAACTACTTTCGCACTCCAAATATTACAGAAATAAATAATTTTAACAATGAAAAGGGAAGATATCTATCTTTATTATCTATTTTCATTGGCTCCGAATGAATAGTGTCATAAGCTGCCCACTTTCTGATATTTTTGCCAACAAAAATATCAAAAGGTTCAAATTTTAATAGATTCAATATTTCTTCAGAGACAGTATCTTCCCCCAGTGGTCCCTTATTTTCTTCCTTGGATTTTCACAAATTAGTCCAACGACCTTAAGGTATATGTGAAGTGACTTGAGATACATTTTCATTCTAAATAAACTTTGCAAGAGAAATACTCTTTAAATGTTCAATGACCAAATTAGAGCAAATTTCTTATCACCACCACCCCCCCAAAATTCAAATTCCAGGTAGCAAGCAGAGTTTCACCATTTCATATCTAAGACACACACAAACACAGGTTTGTACCACTACTGGCGGTATACAGCAGGCTTTTGCCCTTACTAAGTTATGTAAACGTTATTTCAGGTGTTCAGGAAGCAGGTGTGTTTGTTCAATCAAAAGAAAAAAATATGACTGTTTCTTTAATAGTCAATTAACAATAAGCAGGATTATTTAACGGTTATTTCATAAAATAACATTGCCATGGAAATACGTTAAAATAAACATTCTCAACTTAAAATCCTGACGTTTTCTGAAAAAAAAAATAGCAATAGCTATTGGCCTAGGCTTAAGTCTAAATAGAGCCTCCTATTTGGGCTTGTGCAGTCGTCGGGCAAAAGAAATCCTTGTCATAAGCAACCATTATTTCCATATTAGTTCTAGAAGAATAAATCCTATGGTCCTCTGCTAACAGCCCTAACTTATTCATCAGCCAGGCCTGCCTCGTACCATACCTCCTTCTCTCCTGGAACCCCCAACATATCAGCACTCAATTAGGCAACTATGCCTAATGTAATGTATTATAATTAACTGTAATGTGTTGAGGGGAATTATCTTGATTTCAGTTGACATTTCAAGATGCCTTAAAAGGAGTCGCCTTTTTTTCACTAACAGTCAGGAAAGCTAAGTCATTTTTGAGGGTCAGCTTTTTACTGTTTGATCTTGGAGCAGTCATTTCTCTTATCTTCAAAAGCCCAATCTAAAAATCAAGATGATTGATCCAAAGTCCTTTTCAGAAGTTGAGATTTAAGAAATAAAACACACATAAAATGATACTTCTTTATTACTGCCACAGCATTTAATGTTTGCTTCCACTTAAAGTCTAAATACGATACATACAAAACTAAACTAGATTATGTAATTTCTTTTTATATCCGATGATTTGTGATATTAATATATAAAAATTAAAATTAAAGGTTTTTAAATTTATTTATTTATTTATTTATTTTTGGCTGCATTGGGTCTTCGTTGCTGTGTGTGGGCTTTCTCTAGTTGCGGCGAGCCGGGGCTACTCTTCTCATTGCAGTGGCTTCTCTTGTTGCGGAGCACAGGCTCTAGGCACGCGGGCTTCAGTAGTTGTGGCACGTGGGCTCAGTAGTTGTGGCTCACGGGCTCTAGAGCGCAGGCTCAGTAATCGTGGCTCACGGGCCCAGTTGCTCCGCAGCATGTGGGATCTTCCCGGACCAGGGCTCAAACCCGTGTCCCCTGCATTGGCAGGTGGATTCTTAACCACTGCGCCACCAGGGAAGCTCAAAATGAAAGGTTTTAAAATTAAAAATAGGAGGAAATTTATAAATAAACAACAAGATCCTACTGTATAGCTCATGGAACTATATTCAATATCCTGGGATAAACCATATGGAAAAGAATATAAAAAAAGAATGTATAAATGTATATAACTCAGTCACTTTGCTGTACAGCAGAAATTAACACAGCATTGTAAATCAACTATACTTCAATACAAAGTTTTTTATTTTTTGAAAAAAGGAAATTTAGCAAAGCTCAAATTTTTAAAAAATGGTTCTTTTATTTTTAATTTTTTTACATTGAACATAACTGTTACTAACATTTTTAAATTTCAACTTTATGGAAGTTATAATTGATGTATACAGTTGTAACATATTTAAAGTGTACACGGCGATGATATATGTGTACACTGTGGAAGGATTCCCCCCATCTAGTTAACACATCCATCACTTCACATATTAATCTTTTTTTTTTTTTTTTTTGGTGAGAACATTTAAGTTCTACTCTCTTAGCAAATTTCAATTATACCATACAGTGTTATCAATCATAGTCATCATGTTTTACATTAGATCCTTAGACCTTATTTATCTTATAGCTGAAAGTTTGTGCATTTTTACCAAACTCTCCCTATTTCCCCCACCCCCCAGCCCCTGGCAACCACTTTCCTACTCTCTGTTTCTATGAATTTGACTTTTTTTCTTTTTTAGATTCCACACATAAGTGATACCACACAGTATTTGTCTTTCTCTGTCTTACTTATTTTGCTTAGCATAATACCCTCAAGGTTCATCCATGTTGTCACAAATGACAAGATCTCCTTCTTTCTCACGGTTGAATAAATATTCCATTGTGTAAATATACTGCATCTTTATCCATTCATCAGTTGGTGGACACATAAGTTGTTTCCATATCTTGACTATTGTGAATAATGCTGCAGTGAACATGGGAGTGCAGATATCTCTTCAATATTCTGTTTTCATTTCCTTTGGATTTATACCCTGAAGTGGGATTGCTGGATCACATGATAGTTCTATTTTTAATTTTCTGAGGAACCTCCATATTTTTTCCCATAGTACTTGTACCAATTTATTCCCACCAACAGCACACAGGGTTTCCTTTTCCCCACATTTTCACCAGCAATTGTTATCTCCTGTCTTTTTGATAATAGCCATTCTAACAGGTGTGAAGTGAAATCTCACTGTGGTTTTGATTTGCATTCCCCCGATGATTAGTAATGTTACGCACTTTTTCATGTACTGTTGGCCATTGTATGTCCTTCTTTGGAAAAACGTCTGTTCAGTTCCTCCGCCCGTTTTTAAATCAATTCGGTTTTCTGAGTTTTGTTTTATTTTAGTTTGGTTTTTGGCTTTTTGCAGTTGAGTTGTATGAGTTCTTTATATATTTTGGATATTAACCCTTTATCGGATGTACGACTTACAGATACTGTCTCCCATTCTGCAGGTTGTCTTTTCCTTTTGTGACGATATCCTTTGCTGTGCAGAAGTTTTTAGTTTGATGTACTCTTACTGGCTTATTTTTGCTTTTGTTGCCTTGCTTTTGTTGTCAAATACAAAAAATCATTGCCAAGACCAAAGTCAAGCTTATGCCTTATGTTTTCTTCTGGGAGTTTTATGGTTTTAGGCCTTACATTCATGTCTTTAGTCCACTTTGAGTTGATTTTTGTTTATGGTATAGGATAGCGGTCCAGTTTCATTCTTTTGCATGTGGCTGTCCAGTTTTCCCAGCACCACTGAAGAGACTATCCTTTCCCCATCATATATTCTTGGCTCCTTTGTCATAAATTAATTGACCATATTTGCATGGGTTTATTTCTGGGCTGTCTATTCTGTTCCATTTGTCTATGTGTCTGTTTTTATGCCAATGCTGTATTTTTTTTTATTTCTATAGCTTTGTAATATAGTTTGAAATCAGGAAGTGTGATGCCTCTAGTTTTATTCTTCTTTCTCAAGATTGCTTTGGCTATTCATTTGGTTTTTTGTGATTTCATACAAACTTTAGAACTGTTTTTTCTATTTCTGTGAAAAATGCCATTGGAATTTTGGTAGGGATTGCACTGAATCTGTAGATTGTTTTGGGTAGTATGGACATTTTAACACTATTCTGCCAATCCATGAGCCTGAAATAGCTTTCCATTTATTTATCTCTTCTTCCATTTCTTCTTCCTTTTCTTCCATCAATGTCTTACAGTTTTTAGTGTACGGATCTTTCACCTCCTTGGTTTCATTTATTCCTATGTATTTTGTTCTTTTTGATGCATTTTTAAATGGGATTATTTTCTTAATTTCTTTCTGATATTTTGTTATTAGTGTATAGAAATGCAACTGATTTTTGCATATTGATTTTGTATCCTGCAACTTTACCGAATTCGTTTATTAGTTCTAACAGTTTTTTGGTGGAATGTTTAGGGTTTTCTATATGTAATATCATGTCATCTGCAAATAGAGACAGTTTTACTTCTTCCAAATCAGAAAGAAAGAAGTAAACGTTTTTTTTTTTAAAGATCAAAGATTTGCTCCTCAAAGTAGAAATTTATGGTACTCTCTGTAATGGTGGAAAGCAGGGGAGATACTTTCACTTAGTGAACTCAACAGGAATGGCTGTCATCAGGATGCTATCACTCTGCAATCTGCCACACAATTCTTTATGTGACATTTTACAGACATCTCTTCCCTCCAACCATCACCTTGGGTTATAAGCTGTCAAGGGTAATGGAAAGTCTTTTTTTAAAGGCTAATTGTCACAACCTTTAAGTGTCACTTTCCCTTAGGTTCAATAGCAATGACTTAGCTGGCATAGGAGGCAAGTGTTTGACTGAACCATTTCTTTAGGTCTATCTCCTCTTATTCACTGCAGTGGTGGTGGGGCAGGGGGAGAACTTTGCTAAAAGAAGGCTCTGTTTAAGGAGGAAAGAAAAGTTGCCTGGAAAGCAGAATTCCTTTTCAATTCCAAAATGTTGCTAAGTTGGGCATGGAATAATTGAGTAATGGGAAAATACATACAAATAAACCTTACGAACTGTGGTGGCTTAGTTTAATTTAAAGCAATAAAATATAGTCTGTGTGTTTTCAGGAAAGTCTAGATTATACTCTCATGACTCAATCAAAGGTAAAAGTCTGTCTCAAAATATTCAAAATATTGGTGACTGGGCATGACGCCAGTTAGCCAATTCGGGGATGGTCTGCTGCATTGGGGGGAGGGAGTTTGATCTTGCTGCTGTTGCTACTGCCAAAGATGATAATGATGTTGCTATAAATCATTTAGATGGCTGCAAATGGGAAAAACTGGGTTTGAATCCAGGTCCACTTGACTTCAAGACCTATCCTTCCAACACTATTCAGTTCACCTGTAACATGTATTTCTATAGTCTAATTCTTTCTATGTTTCTTTGATGATGTGCCTGACTCACCAGATCCACATCAAGGTTCTGGTTTATTTTCATTAGGAATACACTTGGCTTTTGATTTATAGAATAGAAACCAATGGAAATTTTCTAGTACTGTACTATCAAGTTGATCAATAACTTTGTCTTAGAAAAAATGCATTTGTAAGTACTTAGATATATACTATAATCATCCTTAAGTATTGCAGTATAAAAGTAAAAGATACCATGAAAGCAGGATACTAGAGCAATATTAAATCACATGACAATTTAGTGCAAAAAGAAACCAGTATTCTTTTATAATTAAAAAAGAGAGTAAATCACAGACTTTGAGGCTTTGAAATGGCATCAGAAAGAAAATTATCTACCAGGATTGACTTCTAACTAGTATACTTTTTACAGAAAATCTATACGCATTTTGACTAGCTTGCATTGTAAAGTCTCAGAAAGAAAATTGCTAGTTTCCTTGAAAAACATATGGTGCTCTTCAGGAAATTTTTCCAGGTATCATGAAATTTGGTATAATTAAAAAGAACACTTTGTATTTTTTATGAAAATAGTCAATGGCCTCGTGTCCTTTTGTTCATCACTATTCACAGTAATGATTTTGCCTTATGCCTAGAAATGACGTTAAGTGTGTTCTGATCCCAGCATTCACGTATGAATGCTGTTGATGATTTGGCTTCTGAAAACTAAGGACCGATCTTCAGGCACCATTAGCTCAGGAATGTTGGGAGGGATTTAAGTTCTTATGTGGAGGCTGCCCTCATTATTGACTGAGATGATTTGTACCACCCACTCAGAGGCAAAGGAGTCCCTGACTTGACATCATATACCAGCTGTCAACGCAGAGAAACCATTCAGAAAAGGGGGAGACGTGGATTCTCATTTTTCTAAGCTCAGGGACTGTAAAGGACATAATAAACGACTTAGGGTATTTCCTGTGTACATTTCAAAGCAGCACATTAATATATTAGAAAAGATAACTAAAGATAAATGTCAACAACCTAAATTAAGTCATCTGGCTGTAATTGAAAAGTGAAATCATTTGGCATTTATGAATACGGCTAATCCTACCACAAAGAGAGAGAGAAAGGATTTGACCACTCAGGGTAGTTTATGCAGAAAGAGTGGTACATATACCATTTCAAAGTAAATTCAGGCTAAAATCTGGTGCATAAAATTAATATGCACCGTAGTTTTATTCTTGTGTTTAAAATATCTCTAAGAAATCTAACATCCCTCAATGTTTTCCCACCCCTTTGACTATTTGTGAGTCCTTTTTTCTGAATTATATATGAACTGTGAATAGAATAATTTTAAAATAACCTAGCAATTTACTGGATTAAAATTATTCCATGGAAAATCTTTTGGGCTCCAATCTTAAACTCCTCGCATTAGCTGAGCTAAAATGTAGTCCTATCGCTGTATAGCTGGCCTTGGTGCTTAAAATCAAGTCTACAAAAACAAAATGACTAACACAGAATTCTTGGCCAAAATTGAGGAGAGAATTTGCCTCAGCTCCTCTTCAGAATGGGATGCCTCATAATCAAAAGATTTCAAGCAGAATTACAAGATTATGGGCACAAAGTCATGTTGGTGCCCATGAATGAACAATCAAACATCTTAGGATCCTCATTCAAAACTTAAATTACCCAACCTGTTGTCATACGCATGTTGGAAATAAAGCCGACTCTGATCCATTAAAAAAAAAAAAGAGAGATATCTGATCACTGAAATTCAAGCAGAATTAAAAGACCATAGCCACCAAATCATGTCTTATCCATGCATGAACAAGCAGCACAATCTACTGCCAATGCCTATTGGGAAAGAACCCTACTCTGACCTATGAGAAAAACAAATCCATTGCTATACACAAATTGGATACACATAATGTTGCCTTTTATATAAAAACTTCAGCAAGAACTGAATTTAAGTAAATACATCTCCGCTCCACCTGTTGAATATCATTTTGATACTCTCATGTACAGACAGTTTTTGCTCTGTGGATTATCTGCTGAGGTTCAAGGTAGTCTGCATTTTATGGTCAGTTTTCATAGTCTTGGACCTGGTTCAATTCCAATTTAAGAGAATACTTGAAATACTGTCTCTCCTAGTAGCATGCAAACACTCCAGGAATTTGATGCTTTCCAGAATAATCTGTGCTTGTTATGTAAGTACAATCAAAGACACTTTTTCAGAACAGAACAAAAGAGATTAGGTTCGCTTTAGTTCAAACTGTCTAAAGAGAGTTCTCAGTTGTGGACTTGTTAATGGCTTTAGTACAAATAATGGAAATAGAATCATGCATTTTTATTAGTCACCCAAGAAGCCTTCGGTTTCGGGTTCTTCTGCAGAGCTCAATCACTGTGGCTTTTCTTTTAAAACTTGGAAAATGTCTTGCCTGATTAGGAAGTTAGTCATTTCACGTTTTGACATCTAAAACAATGCGAAGTTAAAAAACCTCACGTGTTACATTTATAAGTAACAGGATACATCCCTTTAAAGATGAAAAGCTCAAGGATTTGTGGCGCCTTTCTTTGTTCCCGTTAATCCTATTTTACTTTCTTCAGTGTCAGATATTTTGTAAATATCGGCATTTGAATTCAAACAACAAATGCTGATTATTAGTTCCCTAACTTGGTATAAAAACGTTATTAGAGTAGCAGAGTTAACTTTCCTTCTGTTTGATGTTTTCTTTATCAATCAGTATTGTTCCAGCTCAAACACTGTCTTTGTCATTCAGTTTTAAAACTTAAAACAGTTTTAAAACTTAAAACAGTTTTAAACATCAAGTGTTTGGAAAAGGAGTGATAAATAGAATTTGGGAAATGTCTTCACAGTCCTCATTTTTCTGGAGACTTGTTTATTCCTTCTTGTTTTAGCAGTTGCCTCAGCTGTGGTCACAGACATCCCCTGAGGCTTTACTTTTCCATTTATTTTGTCCATTTAAGGTTAACGTATTAGGAGTTTTGCTACTGAGACATTAAAATAAATACATCTGATGGAGTTTTCTCAAGTCTCCTGCACTGACCACTGCCTTCTTCCCTGACTTAATTGGCATCCCTTCAATCCAGGCGGTATTAAGGCTACCAAGTAGGCTACATTAGGTATTAAGGCTACATACGTAGCTATGTGCCACATTTATTTTTGTATTCTGAAAAAGAAAATAGAAATGTGCCCCTTTACTTATACCAGCTGAAAAATAAGAGATAAAATTCATCATAATAAAGTTTCCTTCATTCACTCTTTAAAGTCAGTTGGCCTGTGAAATTTTACTGTAAAATTCAGTGTAACACTGTGGTAATTCTCTCAGTCCTAGATGTGGCAACCGTACACATTACTCCTGCCCTGCTTCTCCTACACTGCTGCAGTGTCCTTCCAGGGTGGATGGGCAAGAATGTGACACTGAACACAATCAGGTGATACCAAAACACTACACAATGAGGATGTCATCTGTGTTGTTTTCAGTTTATAGCTCTAAAATATAAATTGGGATGAACATCAGTACTCTGACTTTATCCATTCTATATGCTCATTGTTTTAGTATTTATTGAGTACCGGGCATTAGTAATTCAATCTAGGTGTAAAAAAGATAAAATCCTTCTCTTCTTGGTTCATATATACATCTCATATCATTTATGTGTATTTTTTTCCATGCTATTTTATTTCCCCATTTCTCCCCCTACCCTAGGGTAGAAGGTATCATTATAATTAGCTGGTGTTCACATTTAAAAATTTTTGTAGGTTTAAATAACTTTTTTCCAGTTTATTGAGATATAATTGACATACAGCACTTGTATGAGTTTAAGGTAAACAGCATAATGATGTGACTTACATACATCGTGAAATGACGACCACAATAAGTTTAGTGAACATCCAACATCTCATAGAGATACAAAATTAAAGAAATAGAAAATAATATATTTTTCAATGTGATGAGAAATCTTAGGATTTTCTCTCAACGTCTTTCATATATAACATAAAGCAGTGTTAATTATATTTATCATGTTGCACATTACATCCCTAGTACTTATTTATTTTATAACTGGAAGTTTGTACTTTTTGACTTCCTTCATCCAATTCCCCCTCCCCCTACTCCCTGCCTCTGGCAACCACAAATCTGATCTCTTTTTCTATGAGTCTGTTTGTTCATTTGTTTGTTTTTGAGGTATAGTTGACCTACAACACTATGTCAGTTTCTGTTACACCACATAGTGATTCGATATTTCTATACATTTCAAAATGATCATGACATTAAGTCTAGTTACTATCTGTCACCGTACAAAGATATTACATAATTATTAACTATATTCCCCACACTGTACATTTCATACCTGTGACATCTTTACTTTGCAGCTTGGAAGTCTGTACCTCTGAATCTTCCTCACCTATTTCTCTCTTCCCCCCACCCCCCTCCCCTTTGGCAACCACCTGTTTGTTCTCTGTATCTGTGATTGTTTCTGTTTTGTTATGTTTGTTCATTTGTTTTGGTTTTTTAAATTATTAAAAAAAATTTTTTTTTGGCCATGTTGAGCAGCTTGTGGGATCTTAGTTCCCCGACCAGAGACTGAACCCACGCTCTTGGCAGTGAAAGTGCGGAGTCCTAACCATGGACCGCCAGGGAATTCCCTGTTTTGTTTTTTAGATTCCACATATAAGTGAAATCATACAGTATTTGTGTCTCTCTGCCTGACTTACTTCACTTATACCCTCTAGTTCCACCCACGTTGTCACAAATGGCAAGATTTCATTCTTTTTTATGCCTGAGTAATATTCCATTGTACATATATACCACATCTTCTTTATCCATTAATGTATGGATGGGTGCTTGGTTGGCTTCCATATCTTGGCTATTCTAAATAATGCTGCAATGAACATAGGAGTGTGTATATCTTTACTAATTAGTGCTTTTGTTTTCTTTGGATAAATACCCAGGAGTGGAATTGCTGGATCTTAAAGTAGTTCTATTTTTAATTTTCTGAGGAACCTCCATACTCTTTTCCATAGTGCAGGAGGGTATACTCTTTTCCAATTTACATTCTCACCAATAGTGCAGGAGGGTATACTCTTTTCTCCACATCCTTGCCAACACTTGTTATTTGTTGTCTTTTTGATAATAATTATTCTGACAGGTGTGAGGTGATATCTCATTGTGGTTTTGATTTGCATTTCCCTGATGATTAGTGATGTGGAGTATCTTTTCACATGCCTGTTGGCCATCTGTATGTCTTCTTTGGAAAAATGCCTATTCAAATCCTCTGCCCGTTCTTAATTGGGTTGTTTGATTTTTTTGATGTTAAGTTGTATGAATTCTTTGTATATTTTGGATATTAACCCCTTATCAGATAAATTGTTTGCAAATATCTTCTCCCATTTGGTAGGTGGTCTTTATGTTTTGTTGATAGTTTCCTTGGCTGTGCAAAAGCTTTTTTTAGTTTGATGTAGTCCCATTTGTTTATTTTTGCTTTTGTTTCCCTTGCCTGAGGAGACATATCCAAAAATATATTACTAAGGCCAGCGTCAAAGAGCATACTGCCTCTATTTTCTTCTAGAAGTTTTATGGTTTCAGGTCTTACATTTAAGTCTTTAATCCATTTTGAATTTATGGTTGTGCATGGTGTGAGCAAGTAGTCCAGTTTGATTCTTTTGATGTAGCTGTCCAGTCTTCCCAATTGGATACTGTAATTTTATTATTAGAATTTCACATTAGTAATAAATAGAACCAGGCTTTCTATAAGAGGTGAACTTCGATGGCCATGTTGAAAGAAAATGATGAATGATGACTAGAGCAGAACATACGAGGACCGGAGAAATGCTCAGAAAAGAGGACAGGGCCAGAACCCTGACAGGCAAACACAAGAAAGCCAGGAAGCTCATTTGGTGCTCTTTTTAGAGAATGAAGAAAAACTTATTTACTGAAGGTCTTTCTTGACAGGTCATGACAGATGATTTCATTTCAACCCTATCCCTACTCATCCATGAGGTATAGATAAAAATTGTTTTAACTATCGGATGTTAGAGTGCTAATGCACATGAAAACTGAATGTGTGGTACAGGGGAAGTTCACGTTCATTAACAACAGGCCCTACTCAGGAGCCAAGGCAAAGTGGCCAGGGTTAAACATCTTTCAGAGAGCTCTTCCTCTTAAAAGAACTGCTTCCTGAAGAGCCTATCCTTTCTCTTTCGTTGTAGGTTATGGATAAATAAGAAACTCTAAAAATGGGCTAAGAGAATACGCCAGGGAAAGAACTAAGTCATCTCACACGTCAAGAAATAATACAAATAGTAAAAATTTTTTTTTCTACAACAAGCACCATTTTCCCAACCATTTCAAATGAATTAATCTCAATTGTTATACAGCAAACACTTCAATGGGAAAAACCACCATATCTGATACTGAAACAGAAGTGGGTTTTGTAGTAATCATTTATTTCTTGCATCTTTGTAAAAATAGATGAATCTTATCTTCTTTGACTATTTGCTCAACATACATACTAAATACATTAAACATTCCCTGGTAGTAAATTAACTCTATAACAAATTGAAAATAATAATTGAATAATGTAAGGTAATGATTTCAAAGTACCAGAGTGCTTATTAAAATTCTGGGAGAGGATGCTTAACAACCAGTGATCCTTTCTGGCTTAGAGAACAAAAACTGTTATTATAAATGTTTATGAAAGCAATTTAATTTTTAACAATGAAAACCCCACTCCATTTTCATCCATTAATGGTCACCATTAAGCAAAAACATAAGTTTATGTTTAGGATAATAAAACCAATAATAACTGAAGTTTAACTTGAATAGAACTATAAATTCTGGCCACCTTATTAAACTCTAATTTAAATAAGACTAATGATCATGTGATATTAACTCACAGGTACACCAAAACAGAACAAAAACAAAAACACTCTTTCATGATATTTTGTTCCCCATGCTAGTGAACAAATTAATACATCATTTTTTTTCTACAGGAAAACTGAAGACTTTAATAACAAACCCTCCAAGGTCAAAATGAACACAGGTATGCTGTCTCTGTTAGTTTTAAACTCTTCAGCCTTGCTCTCTAAATATCATCTTGGCCCTAAATCATTAGTTTAGCACTCTGCTGATCCTAAATGTGATACTGAGTTTCTTAGATAGTCTAAATTCATTACTTGATTTCTTTGTTTTTGTGTTTTAATCTTATAGCTATCAAAAGTAGACTTTTCCGTTTTGCTGTCTATTCTTACTCCCTTTCTCTGTAATCATATCATGACATTAACTCCTGTAAACCCTAGGAAGAGGTAGCATGCCATTCAATGCATACATCTGAAATCTCTCACTTAAAATAGGTTAAATTCATAGGCAAGTTGCTCTAGTAGAAAATATTTTAAATCCCCCGTTCTGTAAACATTTTATGTTGACAGCGACCGTAGATAGAGTGCCAAAGCTTCACAGGAAATCAGCTTAATTAATCCACAGACACAATACACTTAAAGTCTTAAGCATTATAATTTTGATGTGGGAACAGTATCTCCAAATAGCTTAATAACATTGGTGCTCTGAACTCTTGTGCTGTATACAGATTAACTGTAAAAATGTTTGTGATACTTGCTTGATACATATGATTTTTTTCCATAATATAAGCATTTTAGCTTATATTTTCACCTTCCTCTCTCCCTGAAATTTTTATATTCAGTGTTGAATAATTCTGGAAAACAACTGTCTCACTGAAATTTTGTAATTTGTATTTTAAAAATAGCACTTCCTATCCACAAGTGATCACTGGGAAGTTGTTTTAGTGCCGTCACTCCACAGCAAAGGAGAAAGGATAGTGGAAGACGTTTTTCTCACGTCAAGCTGGTTGCCTTTTTGCTGTCTCTTGTTATCAAATTGCCTCAAGGGAGGATTAACAACCATTGGTGAAAACCAATATCTAATCCCTAGATCAAGTGTAGAGACATGCGCTATTGAACATGATTCTGCAGCTGCCCCTTAGCAGAAACCTGCTGTAACCGACCAAAGAGAATTCGAGGTCGGCTGGCCCCTGAAGATGCAGTCAGCCCGTAGCTGTGTAGAGCACCAGGCAAGATGAGGATATTGGAGACAGTCGAAATATACAAGGAAGGCTTAGAAATCAAGAGAAATTATAACCCTGGAAATGAACCAAGAAAAGTCATTTGGACAACTGGAGATGACAGAATTATACATGGGAAATGAAAGGAAAATATTATTAGGCAAAAGAGATTGAAGAAAGCAAATAGAATAGAGGGCCCACAGCTGAGCTATGGTAAGTCATACTGTGAAACTGCAAAATCACTCCAGCAGGACGTGCACAGGAGGAAGTTATATTTACTGGTTGTTCTACAGCATTTTCCTGCAGACCTAAGTTGAACATAACTTCCCAATATCCTTCATTTTGTGGAGTCTGATTTTCCTATTTATTATAACCCTATTATGACAGAGGTATAATATGTGATTATACTAAATATGCCATATTCATTACAATGCATTTAGTAATTAACCTTCCCATTCATAGAATTCAATCCATAATAACAAAGTAGGCAAATAGAAATTTGTAAATTCGTTTAGTTCTCTAGGGTACTTGAGCCAAGTTACTGTTATAGCAGCATGAATATAACCCTCTAAACATCCTCTCATTAAAAGGAATAAGCTGGGCTTTATATGGAATGCTAATTTGCATAGATATTTTGATTATATGAGTGAATTTATACGTCTATGTATGCATGTAAAATATGATATTCAAACATATGCATACATAATTAATTAGAAGTGACTGGAAGCCTTTGTTTAAAATGCTTTGTTTAAAATGTTAAAATACTATAATGTTGCTATAAAAACATGCCACTTTTGAAAATACATATAAATAATACTGTGGGAAGTTGAAAAAAGCATTGCCACTGTATCTCAAAATGAAGTAGAAATTAGTTCCTAAATATCCAATAAATAAAATGGGTCTTCATTATTTAAATACCTATCAATCATTAAAGGGATATATTACTATTTCAGTGTTCAATGTTCAGTCACTAATGTTTAAAAAAAAAGATTCTTTTAAAGCAGCTCTTTGTTTTTTAGTCAAATACATAATAAACGAGCCAAGGGAATTGTGATACATTTTTCATACTAAAGTATCTAAATAATGTATAAAAATATACAAAACAGCATGTTTTGTATATTTGTTCTCTTGGAATTTTCGATCCACTATTTTCTAAGGAAAATCTTAGCTATGGAGGAAAGAGAGTAAGACATCAAATGATTGACTGTATGTGGTTTACTTCTGTGAGTGTTTTCCAGCAGTAGAAACAGCTACGGAGAGTCTTGCCGCTGCCTGGAAGAGTGTGCAGGTCATTAATGAGTGTGAAGGTAACGGTAGCGTTAGGATTCTTTGGGATGACCTAAGTATGTAAGACAGCACCCTCATTTTGTGATCTTAAAGATATCTTCAATAAATAGCAGAAAGTATCGACACAATAAGTAGAAACAATATAATAGATTTCTCTGTTCCAGCAATTTCACAAATGCCTCAACTTTTCAAATTAAGCTCTTTATTAACCTGTTAATAAAGACAAATTCTCCAGTCATTTTATCTAGTTCTTAGAGTTACCTAGATTACAAAAATTATTTAACCCACGGGGCTTCCCTGGTGGCGCAGTGGTTGAGAATCCTCCTGCCAATCCAGGGGACACGGGTTCGAGCCCTGGTCTGGGAGGATCCCACATGCCGCGGAGCAGCTGGGCCCGTGAGCCACGATTACTGAGCCTGCGCGTCTGGAGCCTGTGCTCCGCAACAAGAGAGGCCGCGATAGTGAAAGACCCGCGCACCGCGATGAAGAGTGGCCCCCGCTTGCCGCAACTAGAGAAAGCCCTCGCACAGAAACGAAGACCCAACACAGCCAAAAATAAATAAATAAATTTAAAAAATTTTTTTATTTAACCCAGAGGTTCCCACACTTTCTTGGTTTACGGTGCCAAGACAGTTCAGTAATTTTCTACCACACTCTCAAGCCAAAAGAAGTACCTAACAGTTGTATTTATTAAGTAGTTAGGGGCAAACAACTTAGTAAGTACTCATGTTCTATCAACTCAGAAGCAATTTGAAAAAATAATATACTTCAACTGAAAAGTAATCATTTTATCTCATTCTTTATAACCACAGTTACTTGTTATTGGGATGTCTGTGCGTATTGGATGCTACAAAACTTCTCAGACTTGCAATTAGATTGTACATCACCACTCCCAGTTACTGGTCCAGGTTACTTCCACAGGGCACTTGCTTTCCATCATAGCAATCATCAAAAACCCAGCTTTACAAAGATGTGACATCATTTACAGGAAGATAACACGACCTCTCATGTTGAAACTGGGAACTACCTCAGGATAGTGGTGTATGCAGTCTGTCTGATAGATATCGCTGTGTTTTCCTCAAAAATGTGAACTGTGTCCCCAAACCCTTGTGAATCCACTGAGGTGGGTGCTCAACATAGAGTTTTGGAAACCAAAGGCTTAACCAGTGACCTTGGGTCTCCTCATTCTGAAATTTTCCCTTTGCATCTCTGCTTGTTTTCAGATGTTCAAAATTAAAAGAACAAGAAAATTAAATCTCTTAGAGAGCTTTCCATTTACACTTTCAACACCCTGGAGACTACTTAACCCTTTTAGACATTGATAGCTGCTATATACTGCATATTAAATTATATTACCTCCATTTTATCAGAAACACTCATCCCTCATAACTATTTTCAGTTTGCAGAGATTGCTAAAATCCTATCGGTGCCTCTCCTAAAGATACATTTTGTTGTATGTTTCTACCATTTATGTCTTTCTGTATTTGGTCTTTGATTTGTTTGATTTACTTTCGTATGTTGTTTCAAGTCATTTTTCTGTTTTAATTATTATCTGCATTACGAAATTGTTATTTTAAGCATATATCAATATTTAAGAAATTATATTTTGACATGAGAATCATTCTATCAATTTTAAGGTCTGCTGACCTTACTACTTGTGATTTTACCAACAATTAGTCCAAATCATACTTTCAAGCACTCTTAAATTCTCTCACATCCAATAACAAAGTGGATACACTCCTTAAGAAATAAAGAAAAATAATATATAAGACTAGCATGCGGCAATATATAATAATTATGTTTAATATTGGTGGTTAAAGAATTTATCTTCTTGTTACAACTTTCAAAAAGAATTAAATTTAAGTTCTTTTGGTTGCAGGGGAATGAGCAAAACTATTTATTGCACATTCCAAATAAAAAGGAATGTGGGAATGGAATTGGAATCTGTTCGTAAATAGAACATCAACCTTCCAATTTTAGAAGTCTTGTTATAATAAACTTCTCAAGTCATATTAAAATAGCTGATGAATTTTCATTTATTTTGCTTCATGTTGTGATTTGCATAAGTGAAACTATACAGATCATATACATATTTTTCAAAAGTACAAAAACTAATTTTTAAAAACATGGTCATTTCAGTACTGTATACATAAACATTGTTTTTTACCTCAATTAGGCAAATTATTCCCATAACTAATAATAACCATGGGAAGACACAGTATTGCCATAACACCATTTGTTTCTCTTTATGAATCTTATGTATCAAATATATTATACCTATAACAGCTAACAACTTTTACTTCAAGAGGTTCTTCAAGCTGTTTTCAGGAATCATAACAGCTAGAATACAGTAAAACCTATATGCTGGATACAAAAGTATGTTATACCATAGCTCTTAATCCTGAAGTACAGGTTATTCATAACTCTAAAAGCTAGTTACACTGCTTGTAAATTTAATAGTTGAATTTAAATGGTATAAACAAAGTTGAATTCTATAGCTGTGTGTTATTTAAAGAAAAACCATAAAATGTTAAGTATAAAATCTGATTTTTTATTAAATCATTGGCATCTATTTCTAAGACAGACCCCTGGCTTTTTCTTCTGTTTTGTTTTCCTTTAGTTTGGGGTGGGTGTAAATTCTGCGGATGTATTCCATGGTTACTAGTTCTGACTGTTCATCTTTCTCATGGATGTCTGCCACATCTCACTGAAAATGCATGATACTGCATGTGCTTTATCCTTTGCTGTGGCCTCTGCTATATCATTTTTTTGCTTCCAGATAGCGGTGGGTGTGCTCGCAAACGTGCTGCCATGTCTGTTACATTAACATCTGTGAAGAGAGTTCAAAGTTCTCCAAACCTATTGGCTGCAGGTATAATATCACTAACTCACAGAATGTCATACTTGAATGCCTTTCTCTGACCTTTCTTTCTTTCCAGAATTATCCTGTTTGGATGATGAAAGTGGCTGTAAATACCTTTCTAACGCCCCACAAGTTCTTATTTTTCTTGCCTCAAGAATAGCTCCTATCCCTTATGACTGTTTTGCTCTAAAAATAAAAAAGCCAAAGGAAACTGACATCTTGTAGAAAACATTTTAAAAATCTAATTAAAAACAACAGTCACTTGCCAAAAATGTGTTAAGTAAATGCAAGTGTTAATAGCTATTGAAGTTTTTGTATCGCATGAACTAAAGGAACATAATATTTAATTAAGATAACTCACAGGTGCTTTTGTTGTTTTTTACCTAAAAATTGTTGGGGGGTGGGGACACAGAGGGTTAGGAAGTGGGATTTGCAGGAAACTGAATCTTTATTAATTCGCTTCTATACCAAAGGCTGCAAATATAATGATAGAATATTAGTTTTGAAAGAGACTTTAAACCTTCCTTTAATCCAATCAGCAAAGAACCTTCTATTATATATTTTTAAACATCTTGGTCCAATTAAGATTAACATGCACCCACAAGTATAAATATACTCTAGAAAGTAACTGGGGGTGATACTTCAGCATCCACTAAAGTGAGTCTCCTTATAATAAATAATCTCTCATGACTTCCACCCTGGCCTCTCTAGACCCTGAAATACACCCATATGTTTTGGTGACTGGTTAGTTGGTTGGTTGGTTTGATTGTTGGTTGGCTAGTTGAGGGTTCCTTGGGTTTTTTTTTTTTTATAATATTCATGGCTTTTGGAGCGGAAGTGGGAAAGGGATGAAGAGTGTTTAAATAATTCTAATTCTCACGGTGCATATTAGTGTCTTTTACACACATCCATTTAGTCATTAATTAAATAGTCAGGATGTCCTTGGCTTTAAAGCCACTTGATCCTAAACTACCCAGCTTCGTTGAGGAAAAAACAAGCTTCCATGTGGAGAATCCCACTCCTGCCCACCACCTCCAATCCATAAATAGATTTCAATGTCTAAGTTTAAATACGAAGCCAGGTGGTTCCATAATATATTACATTTTTTAAAACAATGTAAATTGCATTGTAGTGTATGTAGTATGATCTCATTTTGGTTTGAAAAAAATTCTCTTTATATATGTATTTGTACATGTTTGTTCATGTGTATGTGAGCAGGAAAAATGTTAGAAAAACTACAAATGTAGTTTGTAGGGAAATGAGAATGAAGAGAAATAAGAAAGTAAATAAAATAAAGTCCAGGGACATCAGGTAGTTGGAATGTGTATACCATGAATATCATTGGCATTTCAACCAAGTAAAATTCTAGCCCAAGCTACTCAGATGTGGACCATTAAGGCACATGCTAGGGAACATGGCAATGCTTCAAAAATGCCATATTGTTGTTATTTATAAAAGTAACCACAGAAAGAATACTATTAGGTTGAACCAGAGACTGCCATTTTGGAGAGTCAAAGCTAGAAGATTAGTAATTTCATATCATTCAACTTAATATACTATAATGCTTCAGAATCAAAATATTAGAAAATGTTAAATACTTGGGGAATATAAAATAATCTTCAGTAATAAAAGTTAGTAGTCACTCTGGACCATTTTAAATTTTGTATCACTCCTATTATATCAAATAGGAGTAAGAGTTCTAGAGACTGAGGTCCCCTCAATTTTGGATTTAATTGTTACATTAAAAATAGATCTCTTTTGTATTAATTAGACATGTAAGGTATGAGCCCCTTTTCAAAGAAGTTTTAATTACATTTTGAAGAAAGAAATCAGCTTCTTTGTATGCCCACTCACAGTATACAGTAGCCTTCATAATAAGAACTTATTTGACAGTCTTTTTTGTGAATCAAAGGAAGATTAATAAATATTTATTGCTTTAAGTATTGTTAAAATAGAGCAGCCTTTAAGTAGAGGCTGTTAGACTACCTCCACAAAAGATTCGAACCTTCCCAATCTCTCCTCCCAGATCAGAGAGTCCATGTGAGCTGCTAGTCATCAACTATTTGTCCACTAAATCAGTCTGTCTTTCTCTTTTGCTTTTACAAGAAGTAGAGTCCCAATGGACAATTCATGTATTGGAATCATAAAGTTGGAAAGGACCTCTAAGGACATCAAGTCCAATGCCCGACACCAAGCCAGGAATGCCTTGACAACTTCTCTGACAGGTGTTCCCTACCTTCTGCCAGGACACAGGGAGTGCTCATTGTAAGAGAGAAGAGCAGTTATAGTTCTTAGTTCTCAAAGACTCTATTGATTTTCACATGCAGAACAGCCAGGGAACAATAAATCTGTCCCATTTCCTCATTCTTACATTTTCAAAGAAGCAATGACTACCCACTAAAGAATACTAGAAATTAAGGACTCTGATCCCTAGAATTCTAGTTCTGTTTTTTTCACAAGTGAATGGTCATGAATAATGTTCATGATATTGATCAAAACCATTTTCTCCATGCATTTGCCAAGTCATTTATTGGCCCAACCCTTAAAAAAAAACTTTATTCTCTTTACTTGACATGGATCTAGGATTTTAATCATTAATATAAGCTTCATTAAAATATGGTTTTGTCCTGAAGTTTTGATCCATGGCCATTTTTATCCTTTCTCCTTTCTCATAATTCTACACACTTGTGTCTACAGTGTAAAGCAGGGCTTTTCCGTAGAGCTCCCCATTATTAATATCTCATATTTCCTGTAGCATAGGTACAGTTTCATTTGGAGATACTTGGGCCTGGTAAGAGGGGAAAGGGATAGACCCTAGTTGAGCCTACAGTGACTATCCTCTGATTCTTGTACCTAATGTTTATCCCACTGAAGTTTCCATAACCTCCAATATGGTGACCAGTAAGAAGAAACAAAACTGGCCCTCTACAAACTGTCAATTACAGGAAGTTTATTTCAAGTGTCCTTCAAGTCTGCTCAACATACCCACCTCTTCCTCACCAAGTCTACACCTCTCACACCTCCAAGCATCTGGCTCCTATCACATCTATCCCCAGCACGTACCCTTGTTTATAAGCTCAGTTTTATCAAACCAAGAGTAAAATTAACTCCCTATTCTCAAGCAAATAATTACACTATAAGTAATAATAATTATTATTAATGCTGCTTCTCTTTTCATTGCCACTTCCCCAAGTCCCAAAACTTGTTCCTTTTCCACAAACAGTATGTGGCACCAGGTGGTTATTAAATCGCTCTCCTTGGGTGCCCCAAAGCAGACCTCTGATCGCTCTGTATTGCTACACTGTGTTTGCTTTCTTTATAGAGAGTCCTCATCATCATTTAAGTGCTTGAGAATTTCAATCATTTCTGCTTCCATCAAATCCTAGAAGTAAAGTCTAATAAATATTTCATGTATAACTTTTCAAAGTTATTTTTACTTCATGGTACCCATTTTATTACTCTGATTTTGAGTTCATTGGAGATAAGTCCATACTAAATCAGCAACTATCATAAAGAATGAAGATTTATTAGTCTCCTCTAACTCACCTAAGCTGGAGTCATTCTAATGTACTCTGCGCCAATTCACACTTATTTTTCTTCTTTTGATTTGGAAAGAATCTATTATAAATGTTTTATCTAAAAATCAAAGTCTTGTATTTCTCAACTAATTTTTATCATTCCAAATTTATGTATTTAGATTTCAAAATAACTATTCCTTAAGCATTAGAAAGAAAACAGAGAGTCCTTTTTACATGCAACTTTCATGTTCTATTAGGCATTGAAATAACAGCAATTAATAATGGTTTCAGGGAACATGCAGAAGGAATCCAGGACCTGGACAGAAGGTTAGGCTGAATGACCCCTAAGATCCTTTCCAAAATTAAGGCTTTATGATTCTAGGTGAAGTTGGCCATGTGTTATAATAGAGCCAAGCAACACAAATTGATTACCTAAAATTGTTCATAAGTTATAGGAGATTCTTGAATGTATAATTCCAATAAAACTGAGAGTAAATATGTCATTGAGCCACTTCCCAACTGCATTATCAAAAGCAATTTATTACTACTGAAATGCTTACTGCAAGACAATGGAATATATTGTAACAGCTCTTTCAGAATTGAATATAAAATGACTCAAATGGCAATAAGAAGAAAATTCAAAGTCTAGAGAATAATTTGAAAATATCACATAATATGGTAGGGTATTTACACTTTCTTAAGGTAAAAAACCCCACAAACTACAAAAAATCGATGGCATTGAAAGCTAAGGATCTGGTGGATTGATTCACTGCTGGGAGAAGCATTCATTGTTTACAAACCATTTGATCCTTTAATTTGATATTTAGAAATTCATCCAGCTTAAGCAATAATAAGATAAAATTGAATGGTTGCAATATTACTGAGGGAAAAATCAGTGTTTGATATATGTGTTAATTATATATTATAGATATTTAATGAATTACATTCTAATTGGAGTAAAAATAAATGCACAAACTTCCATTAGTTTATTTGATGTACCCAGAGTTTTAGAACTGAGATAATGTTTGCCAAAAAATACACGTAGCTCTTGGCCAAATGATCTTTACGCGACTGTTCGTTTCTTTCACCGGAGTATTAATTTCAACATTTCTTTTTCTTTTAGGGCGTGATTCTCAGTCACCGGACTCAGGTACAAAAAAAACTATTCTGAATAACCACTACATTTGTTGTGAGTTTTTTAAAAAACATATTTATAGCCACATTGCTAATCCTACCGTAAACTTAAACTGCATATACATTTATGCATATTAAACTTTTAAGAAGAAAACTTCCATTTTGGAAATAAAAAATAAATTCTACTTAAAAAATGTTAAAAGTGAATGTAGATATTTTTGTATCCGATTTGCTTTCCCTTAATAAAAGCTTGGAGATATTACAATGATCGAAATCAAGAGACACTGAATGGAGATGCTACATATTCCTCTCTTGCAGCAAAAGGTTTTAGAAGCGTTCGACCAAATCTACAAGAAAAAAAATCACCAGCTCAGGTAATCTGGCACACTGTTGTCTACTGTGTTATTTTAAAGCACGGCTATTAGGCCACTGCTCTAGAGCCTCTTTTCTAGTAACATGCATATTTTGATATGTTTCATTTTTGATATGGTTTTGCTTTTGTATTCGTATTGACTTGTATTTACAACGTGGAAGACATGTCTTAAGTTCAAAACAGGTTTCTGAATATTTTTTCTAATTCAGCTGATAAAAGCAGGTCAGTTTCTGACATAATTTTTAGGATATTTTCTAATTCTTAAAAAACTGCCACCTGATGATTTGGATTTCAAAGTTATGAGGTCAGCAATATATTATTTACTCAACAAATATGAGTTATACAACTGCTCATTATATTAACTAAAGAAACTCTGTGTTGGAGATATTAGTAAAATTGTGTTACAGGCATGAAAAGTGTTACCAAAACAATGTGAGTAAATACTATATATATATATATACCTCAAGGTCTAAAAATATGCCAAGAGAACATATGTTCACTTTTAACCTAATTTCCCAGAATGTAGATGGTGACAAACTTTATAATGTATTCTCTATAAAACTATTTTCCTCCAGAGGGCAACTATTGATAATAAATTAAAACACATTCTAAATAATAAAAGAAAAATGATCATTCAATCTGGCCATCAAAATGTATAGCATAATAAGAAGGTATCATGTTGCTTTACTTTCTTTAAGGGTAGAGTTAACACTGGTTTAATGATTAACTTTGACTTTCTCTCTGTTTTTCCTTCAACATTATTTCTTTCTCCGGATGTTTTGATAATCCAGGCACCCCTTCCACCACCCAGAAAAGAGAGCTTCTGTAGCTCCTTGATAACCAGTCACACAAAGGGTGACATTTTAGACCAATTAGTAACTAACACACAAATTCCCTCCTGTACAGAGTTCTCTACTAACAAAACACCTCTTCAGGGAACTATGTATTCTAATGATGAGTCCAGCCAGACAATTGTATATTCTCAAGAATCTAACACAACTGTGTCGTATACACAAAAAATCACTAATCCACTACCACCACCTTCCAGCACAGGTCCCCCACCAAAAGCTGACATGAGTACCCCATTTCTACAAGAGGACTACACGCAAGGTTCTCAGACTCGGAGAATCTCTACGTTGAAACTAATCCATAACCAGGATCCAGGAAGTAGCATCCCCTTTAATCCTCCACAGTTTTCCAAATCTGTTGAAGTACCCTCATTTCGCAAAAGGCCTTGCTCACCACCCCCTAACCCAGTGCCTGAGATACACACAGCATCTCTTTCCATTCAGATAGCTCCCCTTTCAGGACACGATCCTGAAAGCCACAAACAGCCACCTGAGCTTTCTCCAGAGACTGCAAAGATACCTCTTCAGCCAGAGAGACAAAAACCTGCAGTTGCTGCGGCCTCTCAGTCCTCAGACTGCCAAGTGGTACCTTACACTTTCCAATCTCTTCTTACAGCATTCTGTAGAGACCCTAACTCCTTTGGTTTGGGCTTCTTATATAATCCAATGCTTTGTTAGTTTGCAATCAGGAAAGGAGAAAGAAACCATCTTCCTATTTAAAACCCTACTAAATTCATCGAGAAGTTTCTAGGTATTTTTTAATTTAAAAAATATCTACATAAAAAAAAATATATATCTACAGATCTTTTATCCAGAAATAATGTTTTAACAGTTTCTTCCTTCTAGGTATTTATTAGAAATCATTGATGATTGGTTATCACTTAAGGCTGCAAAGTACTTTTAAGTTTTAAAGAAATATTTTTCATGCCAGACCTTTGAGTACCTAGCTCTTACTTTATTTACATGTGTAAAACCTTTTAAAATAATTGTCCATTATAATTCACTTTGGCAAGAAACATTCATCTTAATTCCACCAGAGTTTATTTTCTTGTAGTTCAATATTCATTTTCATTGAAACTTGATCAATTTCTACCTTTTTAAGTTTACAATTTCAGAAAGTCTATTAATCAATCTTTAGTACTCAGACTATTAAGAAGTAAATCTTTATTTGCTTATACATAAAATTCTCCCATAGTGTCATTCTGCTGATATTTATTAATCTAGTTAGAAGAGAAATGTGTTTGTCTTCTTGGCTTTTCCACAAAATGATGTAATGTTAAGAGCATAAGCTTTAATGATAAAGTGCAGATTTCAATCCAAGCTCCATCACTGGCTATGTGATGAGGCAACCATCCTAACTACTCTGTGAGTCTGAACAAAGAAATGAGAATATTAATTAATCCTTAATTCTTAGGTTGTGATAAGAGTAGGGAGATAGTAGAGGTAAATTACTTAGGACAGAGCAAGCCCTGCATAAATGGTAGCCATTTATAAAGGTACACTAGCAACTGCAGCAGTAGTAGGAGTCTAGAAAACACTCATACCTGAGTAAATAATTTGTATAATACTATTTCCTGTAGCTGTGCTATTAAAGATCATTCAAGACATATCCTTGAAGAGATATATTTTTAAGCTTTATAGAAAATCTTCAACAGGCATCTGATTGACACCAAAATCCTCTCCCCCCGCCCGCCACACCCATAAAGCAGAAACCTTAAGCTTAGATGATTAAAAAGACAAGTGGGTATTTCTATACCTCTACTAAAACATTTCCTTCATCAGCTAATCATGATATGCAAAATTCATTCATTAGAGTAAATTCTTTGAATAAAGGTAGTATTTTCTAAAAGCCCTTATGAAATAATAATAATAACAATAGCAGCTAACAAACACTAAGAGTTTACTATATGCAGATGCTGTTCCAACTTATTCACATTTATTAATAACTTCCACAATCCCATGAGGTAGGGAGCAAAGTCAAGCTGAGACACCACAGACAGGGCTGGGCTAGTGTCAGACAGCAGACTTACTTGTGTCCCAGGACGTGTCCCTGGAAGCATGTGTAGGAGCAATCACAGCAAATGCTACCACGTTCTCAGCTCAGTTCACTCACCTGACATAGTTTGGTTCTTCTAAATCATTTTATTATGTTTGGAAACTTAAGTTGATAACTTTCTTCCCTATGGCTTTGTCACCGTCCAGGCTGACCGGAGACAGTTGGTTTCATTATACAATCCTCAGGGAATCAGCATGAGCCACAAGTTAAGATTTGAGATGCTGTCACTTTTATTCATTCAACAAATATTTATTGGGCATGCGTCGTCTGTTCTAGTCACAGAGCTGCATTTGAAACCACTGATGATCAAAGTCTTGTCGGGGGTAGAGGGGACAAATATTAATAAAAACTTAGGTAAGTAGATTACTACATACATTAGAAAGAGATTATGTAAATAAACTAAGCAGCACTGAGCAGGGATGTGGGGAGCAGAGTCCATGTTAAATAGGATAGTCAAAGGGTCTTCATGCAGTAGATAGAACAGCTTTGAAGGGGGAAGAACATTCCAGGCAGAGGGAATATCTAGTGTAAGGGCTTTAAGGCTGAAGCACTCCGGGGCTGCTCAAGGACCAGCAAGGGAGTCATAGGGAAGGAGAGGAATTATGTGAGGCGTAGGTAAGAGGAAGTCAAGTCAGAGGTAACAGAGGCCATAGGACAGATGCTCCTAGAAGCCATTGCAAGGATTTCAACTTTTACTCTCAATATAAATGGGAGTCATTGGGGGATTTTAAGGCTATGGCTGTCATCATTTGACTTATATTCTAACAGAATCATTCTGGCAGCTCAGTGGAGAACAAACTATAGTAGGGCAAGAAGGAGAGTAGGCAAGCCAGGTAGGTGGCTATGGCAACAACGTAAGTGAAAAATGGCGGTGGCTCCGAGCAGGGTGGAAACGGTGGAGGTGGTGAGAAATCGAATTCTGAATGTATTTTGAAAATAGAGTAAATAGGACTTCCTGACAGATTGCATGTTGGAGGTGAGGGAAAGAGAAGAGTCAAGACTGACTTCAAAGTTTTGCATCTTTGCAACGGGGAGAAATGGAATTTGCCACCCTTTGTCCACTGAGACTGGATAACCGTGAGTAGGCAGGTTTGTGGGAAGATCAGAGGTTCCATTTGGGACGTGGTAAGTTTGAGGTGTGTATGAGACATCCACATGGAGAGGTCCAGTATGTAGTTGGATATATGAGTCTGGAGTTCAGGTGAAAGGTCCAGGTTGGAGATCTAAGCCATCAGCTTATAGATGGTTTTGCAGCCATGAGACTGAATGAGATGACCAGAGCATGACTACAGAGAAAAGAGGAGGCCCAAGGACTGAGCCCAAGAGCATCCCAACAGTAAGAGGAGGAATCAGCTAAGGAGATTCAAGGGAGGAGGAAATCCAGGAAAGTGAGGAAAGTATATCGAGGAGAGATGGTTAACTGCACAAATGCTGCTGACGGTGCATATGTAAGATGAGGTCTGCTAACGGACCACTGACCTAGAAGTGGGGAGGGGAACTTTCTTGCGAGCTTAAGAGAGACTGGGAGGAGAACAACTGGACAATCAGCTCCTTAAGGGGTTATTAATGTAAGACCTTTCATCTAGTTATTCCCCTTCCCTGAGCCTCACTTCCTTCATCTATAAAATGGGGATAATAATAGCATTCATCTCACACTATTGCTGTGGGGTTTGAATAAGACACTGCCTGCTACATAATAATCCCTCACTATGGAGTAACTGTTGTTATTTTAAAATAATATCCTTTTTCCAAACTATGCATCTGATTGGGAAAGGGAAATATATTATTTTCAACAGTACATTTTTTGAATGGGTAGATAAAAGTTTGTTTCATCCAATCAACAGTTGGTTCCGAGATGACAGTGTATAGTCTTTTATAACACTTTCTCAAAAGGTGGCATAAAACTGTTGCAGTTCTGAGTTTTTTTAATTGTGTCAGAATATTTAACATGAGATCTGCCCACTTAGCACATTTTAAAGTGTACAATAGAGTCCCATTAACTATGGGCGTGATGTTGTACAGCAGATCTCTAGAATGTAATCACGTCATCTTCTTGTGTAACTGAAACTCCACCTGTGAACAGCAACTCCCATCTCCCCGTCTCCCCCACCCCTGGCAACCACCTTTCCACTCTCTGCTTCTATGAGCTTGACTATTTTAGAGCCCTCATATATGTGGAATCATGCAGTGTTTCTTCTTCTGTGACTGGCTTATTTCACTTAGGATAATGCCCTCAAAGTTCATCCGTGTTGTCTCATATGACAGGACTGCCTTCTTTTTCTAAGGCTGAATAATCTTCCATTGTCTGTATATACCACATTTTCTTTATCCATTTATCCACTGATCGGTATCTAGACATGTTTGCACATCTTGCCTATTGTGATATACTTTACTTTTGTCTCATTTTCCACCTAATGGCCTTTCACGGTGGTGACCTTTTCATTTTAAATACTTTCATTCCACATTCTTGCAAGAAGTCTCAGTAAATGCCAAGAGCTGTCAGCTACACATCATGAATTAGCCAAATATATGCTCTATTATAAAGAATTATCCTCCCAAGAAATTGGCAGTCCCAAGAAACAAAAATGCTCTACACTGAGAGGTGAAAAGGAAACTTTAGTGTTCTGGAAGTTTCATTTACATACTTTTGCTGTTTTCATTAAAGTCTAACCATTAGTGTAAGAAGAAGACTGCAGCCTACCATTAGGAATTTTAATTCTCTCTGTATCTGATAATACAACATATTGTTTTATAAGCTGCGTATGTTTTAATTTACCTCCTACAAATTTATATATATAGAGAACACAAAATGAGGTATGTTACCCTCTGTCACTACATGAACAGACATCCTGTTGCTAAAAATGTCACATTGTTCTCAATGTCAGATAAGTGAATGTCTAAACCAGAAGCTTTGAAAGACAGCAAAATCTACACCCCAGACATTTTCTCTGGCATTTGTTAGTGTTGTGCCCTTTGCTTCAGGAGGATAAACTTGGCCCTTCTATTATGAAATAACGTCATCAAGCATTTGCCAAAGCCTCACTTTCACAGCTCCTCCTGCACATATGCTGGGGACTCAGAGGGGACTTTGTCTCAGGGTCATGCAGACAAAGGAGAAAACTCATCTCTTTTGCTCCATGGGATCAAGATGTAGAAGTTTTAAGGAAGGCTTAATCATGAATAAATGTCAGCAGTGTGGGATGCTAGAAAAGGTGTAGAGTACAGAGTATGCTTTCTGGACCAATCCCATCAACACCAGCTCTAATCACTCATGTGTTCTATTAGGATGGCCAACTAATATCTCATGACTTCTTTTTTATGGGTTTGTTATGAGATCAATTGATCAGGTCTATGGCAAATCCTCCCCCTGACGTACGTGTGTGTGTGTGTGTGTGTGTGTGTTTGAATGACTGAACAGTAGAGAATATTTGGGATTCCAGTATGAATTTAGAAATCACCTAGGAGCCCCTCTATAACACCTCCAAATAGAAGAGCAGCCTGCCTCTTCTTGAATACACGTAGGTATGGAGAGCTCAGTTAGTGTAGGAACAGCTAGTCAGGGCTTGGGCAATTCTCAGATCTAAGTATTAGAAAGTATTTCTCATATTGAGGCACTCTACCTTCCTTAACTTCTGTACTTCATCAACAGGAAGCAAAAGAGATGAAGTTGTCTCCCTTTTCATATTACTCTTCTCTCTACCCTGCTGTTTGCTTTGGGCAAAGCATTCCTATGCCTTCCAAGCCTTTTAATTTTTTAAAAATGGCTCTCATTTATTGAGAGCTATTACAACACACAAAATGCTGGACTAGCACTTTACATACATTTTCTCACTTAATCTTCACAGGCTTTAGGAGTTGGGTTTTATTAATGTCTGCATTTTTACACATGAGGAAACTGAGGCCAAGGGAAGGTAGACAACTTGCCACGTCTGTCCGACTCTAGACCCACAGCTCAACCAGTAGGTTCAAGTGCCTCTAGTTTCTAATGCAATCTGACACTTGAACCCCATGTTCTGGCAATGTTCTTAAGATGTGACACCTTCTCAGAGTCAAAATCATATTGCTGGTCTGAGTAGCACAGTGGAAATATTCACCCCCGACCCAGACAACACGCTCCATCAATGTGCCCAAATCTGTGTGACCATCTTAGATCACTTGTCACCCAGTTTGTGGGTAGGGACGATAAGGCTAAGACCTCTGGTAAAAAGGGTTTTTATTCTGAGGCTACAGGGCAGTTTTGTATCACGAAATGCAGGCAGTAACGCCAGGTCTTAGGGGGCCTGGGGAACGACCAGTTAGCTACTCTCTTTGCCCATCTTAGATGCCACCCAGTTCCTGCCCCGCCTCCCTGCAAGTCGGCCACATTCTCTTAGCTTCTGCCCTCTTATGTCTCCAAGTTGCCTGTGGATTTCCATGACATTCCCTGGCTCTGATTATGTGTGAACTTGCATCTGGGACTGTGGGGTACACGATTACCTGACTGGGGCATTCAGTATCATTTAACTCAAATTCCCTGGAAAGAGGCAGTGCCTCGTTGGGCCAGTTTAGTTCAGTTATTCCCCCTCCTGAACAACAAACTGGGCTCGCCTGGTACAAACACGGCAGCCAGGGACTTCCTCCTCATCCCCTCAGGAGGGCTGTGAGAGAGGAGGTGGATTATCACAGAAGGAGATGGGGTGGTATGTAAAAGTGAACTTTTTTTTTTCAGAGAAAGTCTTAAATTGTTTCTTTTAAAGTTACCATGGAAATTGTAAATCTTAACAGTGATATGGATAATTATAGAATAAAACCCATTTTAAGTAGCCCATCACAAGGCTTCAGCAATTTTCATTATTTTGTCATTTCTTTTCAACTGTCAACTTCAATTATCCTGGTAGTAGTTTAAAGCCAATATAAGGTACGATATCCTTAGGTCTGTAGAAATTTTAGTACCTCTGTCTAATGGGTGAAGAGAAAAAAATAATGAAAATACCATTATGACACCTAATAAGATACAAATAATTTCTTAATATAAAGATTGATTTTTGTATAACTCTCTCCTAGATATTTTTTTCAAGTAAATTACTATCAGCTCTATTGAAAAGTAGAGAACAAAACCTGTCACATCCTTTCACTTGATATTTAAGACATATGTCATACGTTCCTTGAGAAATGAGGCCTAGAAGTTCAACCACTGAAGACATTCAAGAGGGAAGTGTTAAGATCCCAGACTACAGTGCCATGTCAAGCCAATTAGAGCCTGAGACAGAAAGAAAAATATTTCCCCCATATACGTATGTTTTTATGTATGTATGTCATTTTTTTCTAGGACATTTCAGCAGTTTAAAAAATACTGAAAAGTTGAAAAGTAAGTGTATCAAAACTGAACATTATTTTAAGTTTAAATATTTTATTTTGACCAAAACAGAATTTATTACAATTTTAACTTCATCTTAAATTAGTTAAAAATTGTTTAAGATCGTCGTTGGCCAAGGGAAATTTGTCAGGCATGGCTAGCGTCTCAACTGAAAATGAGATCGGGAAAAAACAGATTTTGAAAATATTATTATTTTATTATAATATTATTGCTTCCATTAAAAATCCAGGATACAAATTTTTCCTTTTTCCTCAGTCTTCAATATGACCTGGCATGGCACTGTTCATTATTTAAATTTTTGATATTTTGTTCAGTTTGGATTTTTTTTGTATTGACTTCGATTTTTTTTCATAAGATTGCATTAAAATAGTGTTTATCTCCATGACTGAGTTTTTGTCACTCCGTTAAATTGTGCACCCAAGATAAGTGCCTTGCTCACCTCACCCTCAGCCTGGCCCTGCCAGACTCTGCTCCCTTTCTCTGTACCCCAAGCTCCACTCCAAGCCCATATCCAACTATTCCCCTTCCACCTCCAGATTCTACATTTACTGAGCCAAAAAAACATACGGCCTAAGGGTTTATGACTATAGATATCCTTTGGTTGCCACTGAGTTAATTTTTAATTTGGCTGCCTTGGGGCAACATGCCCTTTCCCTTCTACCACTTTCTATCATTCCCTCTTCTTTTTTTTTTAACATCTTTATTGGAGTATAATTGCTTTACAATGGTGTGTTAGTTTCTGCTTTAAAACAAAGTGAATTAGCTATACATATACACATATCCCCATATCTCCTCCCTCTTGGGTCTCCCTCCCACCCTTCCTATCCCACCCCTCTAGGTGGTCACAAAGCACCGAGCTGATCTCCCTGTGCTATGTGGTTGCTTCCCACTAGCTATCTATTTTACATTTAGTAGTGTATATATGTCCATGCCACTCTCTCACTTCGTCCCAGCTTACCCTTCCCCCTCCTTGTACCAGGACAGGAATGAAGATGCAGGCGTAGAGAATGGACCATCATTCCCTCTTATCTAACCCCTAGCCTGATTTGCACATTCTGGATACATTCCTGGCCCAGGGTCAGCACCTGAGTTTGCAATGCCCGCATATGAGTATAAAAGTATCACATTTAAAATGTGTGTCTTTAAACAACAACAACAAAAGCTCACTAGATAAGAATAGAATAGAAAAATCTGCCTTTTTATCCAGGGTTGGAGTTTCTTAACCTGTTAGATTAAAGATGTGCTTTCAAGTATCCATGAACCCCTAAAGTTGATACAAATTTTATGCATACATGAATTTGTGCATTTTTCCTAAGAGAAGGATCAATAGCTCTCAGATTTTTAACGTATCTGTGGCCAAGAGACCTTTTTATATAATGGATTTTTTTTAACTCTCCAATTAAAATTCTGAGGACAAAAATTAATTATAACTTTTTATGAGATCAACAGTCTGCATGACATCAACTGTTAGGAAGATGATGGCTGGCCAAGAATCACTTAAATCTTTACTAGGCAAGATTTTTAACTTTATACAGTTCTCTTTAATACATTCCCCATCATTGTATTAATATCCTATAATACTCTGGCTATCTATGTTACAACTGGCCCCATACTGAACACTCAAAAACACCTTTATTTTGGAGGTGGGGGTGAGGAGTAAGAAAAAAAATCTTCTTCAGAGTTTCATTCACTCATGTTGAGTGAATTCACTTATAATCATATTTGCCCTGTGTGGTCAGCTATCATGAAGGTTAAAATGGATAGCTATGACATCTTTAATGGGCCATCCACTCTCTTCCTTTTACAGACCACCCCTCCGCCATGTTTAGCTTTGGAGGTATTAAACCTTTTCTTTCTCCTTCAGTTTCTTTCTCCTTTACCTAAGATTTTAAGCCAACAGTAGTTCTAACCAGCTAGGGTATACTCTAACATCATCAGTGGCTGTTTTTGTTTGTTTTTTTTTTCATTTCATTTTCACACAAAGGTACCACTATTTGCACTGCTAGGATATTTTAAAGTTCAATTCCTTTAGTATTTTATAGTGAAATTAAAATAGAGATTCAATGAGTGGAAAGGAAACAAAATTCCCTTTCCATTTAGTTGTTTTTAATTTGATCAGTCTCTAGATCTGAAAAACATGAGGCAAACTGATTTATATTTGGGGGACATTTTCCAACAAGGAGGCAGTAGGGAGAAATCTGCTATAAGATTTTTCTGGTGAAGGGAAAACTAATTCTGCCAACCAATAAATGACTTGATATTAATTTGTTGTCACAAGTACAAAAACCAAAACTTTGGAGAAAAAAAAAATTCCATTATGCCAACACTCTTAAGCCCTCACCCAAAACTAAAGCTGTGTGAAAACTGGTCTTATTTCCAAAAAACATTTACTGGATTCCTTTTCTGCATGTTTTCATGCTTTTCCTCTACTGTGTGGTTGGCACCTAATTCTTCTGAATATATTTCCTTAGAATGCTTGCAAATAAAACCGATGCTTTGCCTTCTCTGCCACATTGCAAAAAGAGATGTTTTTATTAATTGGATCATTTATATCTCTTCTCATTATTTTTTCCTCAAACTCAGCTCGGAAACCAGAACTTAACTGCCAATGTGCTGGAGGTAAATGCTTCACAAACACACAGACAAACCCCACCAGCAGCCTCTTCTTCATGCCCTCCTTCTGTGGTACCTTTTAACCCAACCACTTTTCCACCAGATGGTGGCTCCAGCCCAGCATCACTTACCTGCTACCACCTGCTGATTTGGGGCCCTCACACCTGCAAAGACCCCCAAGGTTTTTGCATTGTTTTTATAAACCCCTTCTTCCTGCTCCTGCCTGCCTTATCCACAGCAACACCACAGGCTCTCTCACTACAGCCCTCCCAGGGCGAGCACTCCCCCTGCTCCTCCAGGGAGTACTCCTCAGCCACCCCAGATGAGCTGCAGATAGCTGACTCTGACAAACTGACTGTTCTGAAACACCTTCCCCAACCGCGGGTCAGCAGTCTGCCAGGACAGACGGCATCACTTTAACCACGCCTGCTATCATGCATGTAATCATTCTTCTTTCCTATGCTCCATCATTTTTTAAACAGATCTCCAAAGACCAAAAGGACCAATTTCTTGTCTGCCATCTGATTTTGCAGCTGAGCATTTTTATTTGCATAGATGTTGATTCCATCTAAACCGATTCTGTGCAATCTGTTACGGAAATACATTACATTCATCCTCAAAAACCTATTTTGGGCTCAAAAGGTCAATTATATTCTCTTCATTCATTTTAGAGTCACTTATGTTTACACTGTGTTGCTCTAGCTAATGAGTTGTACAGTGATTTGCCTTAATAAGAAGCTTTCTCAGAAATTTAGATAGGTATACATATAATATGATGATGATTAGTAGAGAAAGTCTAAAATTTTAATCCAGTATTAAATTACTTCAGAGATTCATATGAATGTGCCCTGTGTGAACAGTTCACATCTCCTTATTTGTCACATACATGATTACTCACTGTATGATGTTAATTCTTCTTGCTCTCCTTTCATTAACAGCTACATCTTTTGGACCCATCTATCCAGCAGGAGTGACTGATGTAAATAACCTTAATCTACATTGCAGAAACTTAGCCCTATGATTTTGTTGGAATTATTTTCCCAAGACACTCCAGTATAGAAATTTATGAATATTTATTGTTTTATATATCAATAATTTGTCTTCCATTTAGAGCAATATATAAATATTTCCCATACGTATTTATTTCATCTAAATATATCTACTTGACAAGCAGTCCCTAATAAATGATTTATAAATGCCTAAAGTGTTTCAAAATTTTATGGCGCAGATTTTCTATTGCATATAGAGTAGAGATAATAGCTTCAATTTGAAAGGCACATAACTTTAGGCAAAATAAAGGGAATTTTTTTCTAAAATTGATTTCATAATGAAGTTCTAAATATGCATTGTCACAGAGAAAATTTTAGCCGTGCTACATAATTTTTATGTTGCATCAAGGTCATAAATCTGTGAATTTCATGCCTGGAGAAATATTATAAACTATATGTTTTTCAAGACATTGCAATTACAGAAGACAAAAGATACTTTTTAGTATCTTTACTAAATACTTAATAATACTTTAGATGGGCTTCAGTATTCATTCAACAGCTGGGTATAAAACTTTCCCCTGAAATGTTGCATTCAGAAACTAGCTACAGAAGGAACCTCCTTTTCCACGGCTAATACCTCCCCTGCCACTAGTACCTGGAGCGCAACAGGCATGAGCCTCTCCATGTTCTACTATGCTTTCAATAGTTCTTTACTTTTAAAACTCTAAGGAATGCCTTTACCTAAAAATACAAAGCAGTGATAGGGTATTAATTTATGTACTAGCCTATTTAATTTACTGTTTCTAAGACTCTTCAGGAGCCTGAGAGGCATACATATAGCTTTGTGGAGCCGACTGTAACTGAACTTAGTTTCAAGTAACAGTTTAAATTGCACATACCTTCTCCATGAGATGGTTTTCCTAATAATTATTTCACTATAACAATAAAGTATTTTCTAAAATTCTAATAGTATTATTTCATTAGTAAAATCCTAATTGATTTAACATGCTGAAAGACTAAATCTATTTGCAGCTTTTATTTTGTTTAACCCATAACCAATGTTATTGAAACCATCAAAATAGGAGGCAGGGCAACTTTCCTAAGTTTAGTTACATAGTAACATGATAGTTTTTAATAAGAAGAATTCTCCTGCCCTTAACATTAATTATAACAATAATATTTAAATTATATTTACAAAGATCAACCAAACTGGATTTGGGCAAGGAGGCAAAAATAGTCTCGAATAATTCATCAAAGATATATAAGCACTCTGAAGCATTTGGGTAGATCAGTGCATCACGCTTATCTGAATGGCCAGTGCTCTAAGGTAGATGACCCTCAAGATAGGGTTGCTAATAATGATTTCTGTAACAGCTCAGAACAGTAGTTCATCATTAAGCACAATCATTGTAATGATATGCTTACTGACTTTAGGACAGATGTGGTATGGCTATAAAGTAATGAAACTAGAGTAATTCTACATTACTTGAAAACATCTGCTTTAAAGTGAAAAATCATGGAAATGTGCAATTAATTTACCTATGTTTCAGGCCTATACTACAGAAGTTTAATTTGTTTTAAAATAAGCAGATAAAGGTCACAAATTATGGTTCTTTATCATGTGCATATATGTGTTTTGTGTGTATGCAGCTGTAAGGTATTTTAACTAACTGCTCTTACTAATGTTTTATCTTATTTGCATGCATTATGCAATCTCCACAATGCTCAGTGCTGTGTTGTGGACAGATAGGCATGCTTAATAGTGAGCTCAACCTCTCTAACTGAGCTGATTCAATTCAATTAGAATATGTATCTATTGAATATCTACTATCCTATTAGCACCAGGTTGCATGTTATACAGAAAAATATGTTTAAAAAGCATATATACGACCATCTTCAACAAGAATCTTGAAATACCACTGGGGATATGAAAATACTCAAATATAAAGCAATCAAAACAATAAATTATTAAAAAACCAAAAAGAGGCCTATAACATGCTAAATGAAACATGAGTAGGAAGAAGCGGGGGTTTAACACCTCTTTCTGATGCTTTGCCAGGTATTTGATTCTTCCAGAATAGATTGCTTCGTGACATATATAAATCCAAACAATTGTCCTCCTTATGTTAGTCACCTTGCCCTGGAAACCTTGATTCGCTACAGGATAGTATATCCCTGATTAAGTCTGAGAACCGATCACTTTCCTCTTGTCAAAGAATGTTCTTTTACAATCCTACACGCAGAGCAGTGTGATTTAAGTCACGACATTAGAGCAGATTCACCCTCCACGTTTATTTTATACTGGCTCCTCTGATATCTTTGGACATCACTGTTGGCAGAGCAATGTGCCCACTGGTCAGCTGCTTCCATTCTCCTAATCACCTCCTGTGCCCTCTGACATATAAAGAGAGTGATTTTCAGAGTAAACGAAGATAGAGAAGACACTGAAAACAAAATGTCCCATGCCCTTCTCGACATCAGTTAGTAAATAAATACTTGACGGCTGATTACTGTTATGTGAATGGAAGCCATTATTGCCATCTAAAGGAGCGACGTTTACAGGGGACCGTGTGCTTTAACAGGATGTCTTTGCACTTTTCTCAGAGCCAGATAACAGTGAATGGAAACTCTGGAGGCACTGTGAGTCCACTGAGTTACTACCAAAGGCCGTTTTCCCCTTCTGCCTACTCGCTACCAGGCTCACTCAATTCAAGCATTATCATGCAGCATGGCCGGTCACTTGGTAAGTCATCTGATAGTCATGATTTTCATGACAATTTCAATATAACAGGTACAAAGTAAATGAGAAAAATATAAAGCATCCAAGTAATTTTTGGAAAAGGAAGCAGAAACATTCAATACTCCACTATTTAATGAGCCTCTCCTAGGGGAGGAATTAAAGGCAGAGGATTTAACACTGGAGAAAATAGGGACCCGGCTATTCCAAGATGATGACTGCATCTATATCGGAGTCTGGAGAAGGCTATTAGATATTTGGGGTGATGGGGCAGAAAGAAAAAGATGGCCAGTTGGGGAGAGGAGTGTGCACATATACCAGGAGAACATTCATGTAGTGAATTTCCGTGGGTGGCAAGTACCCTCCATGTTCGAGGCAGCCCCTTCTTTTGTGGAAAAGCTTTCATTGTAGAAAATTCTTTTGATATATATAAAGAAGAACTATTTAACAGTTAAAACAGTTTAACAAGGGGATAGGCTGCCTCCCAAAGTAGTAAACTACTATTCAAACTGAGACCAGAAGACCACCAGTCAGGGATGTGAGTTCCTTTAAATAATGATGCAGAATTTTATAGAAAGGTAGTTCTTAATCCTTTGGGAATTAAGAACTAAATGAAAGACAGAGCTCTCCTCCCCCCCCAAAAAAATGAACATTAGGACATTCATATAAATTTTTAAACATATGATTTCATGGGGCTCATGAACTCTTTAAAGCTTCCTGGAAAAGAAGCTGTGCTATATAATGTTAGAAACATTATTATGCAGCAAAATATATTAGGACAATTTAGAAAATAATGTAATAAATGTTTCTTAGTTTTTAAAAATGTAAAAAAAAAAACCAAACAAACATTGAAAAACAGACCAAATCGAACCATCATCTGAATTCAAGCTGAGAAAGGTTCCATGTTGAGCAACTAGAAGGACTGCAGGGCAGCAAGAAACAGGGAAAATGGCGGAGGACCACGTGACCACAACATACCTCTCAAAAGCAGGAGACCGATCCTCTGGCCACCACCAACCAGCAGAGAGAAAGAAAGTAGAACACAGGGCTTTAACTCCCATGTCCTCGTTGACAGCAGACAGTGCCTTCTCTTCCCCGACACTGTGTATTGAAAGAAGATGAGGCTGTTAGTTTACCCAGGAACACCCAGCCTATGGATTGTGGAACTCAACTTCTATGCCCAGCAAAACCTCTCTAACTATAAGACTTACATGTAGCCACGAGCCTCAAAGAGAAGTCTAAATATACTTGCACCTTCTCTAAGGCTGCTCCTGGGATCATCTGTGAACCTTATAATGATGTCCTTTTACAGTATAAGAGAGTAGAATGTCTTTGTGCCAAAATACTGCCCTTATATAATCACTCCCTGGTGTAGTTTTATAATAGGAGTCCGTTATATCTAGATTCTTTATGGAGCTATGCATGATCACACATCTATAGTAAAACTCTACAAATTATCCTAGCCATAATATTTTTCCAAATAACTATTATCAAAGTTGGATTCTGTCCCCTTTGCCTGTCTTAATGAACACAGTTTTGTCCCTCCCACCCCAACAAACAAAATATATAAATACTTAAGTATGGACAGGCTTTTATATTAGAACATTTCAATGGGTGGATTTTACATATAAACTATACTACAGAGAAAGAAATTCTGTAGATAAATACTGAACAAATTCCAATTGGCCAGTGCTGAGATAGGTCCTGAGGAGGATATACAAATCTATTCTGCCCTAGAGGAACTTTATAAAGTTGAGGACAAAGCTGCAAAAATGAGAGTTAGTGGACCATATAAGAGCATAATAAAATAAAAGGCTAACTTGTAAGCTATAAGTTCATAGAATCTTATGACCCACATATGAAGAGAGTTAACACTGTTTGTTTAGGCTAGGACTTTGCAAATACTCAGTGCTCAAAGTGTTTGATAGAAATACTAGCATCATGGTTGCCCACTCAAATCCTTTCTGTAATTAAATGGAAAATCAGAGTCAAATATCACTTTGCGTCTTAATTCAGAGTTGCTTGGAAAAGATACTACTTTTACATACAATGGCACGTAAAGCAGTTTTATTCCTAGCCGTATTCATTCTTCATCAGAAATGGATTGAAAATGCTTTTCTGTTGCAAACTAAAACACAGTCATAGTAACAGCAGTTACAAATATTATAACAGATATTAGTTTACAAAGGTCTTATCTCTACTTATCCTTATAATGATGAGTTAAATTTTTAAAAAATCTTATGAAATTTTGTATAAATTTGCTACAAAAACACAGTCATATCTTTTTAGATGTCTATATCTATATTTATATCTATACCTATACATAATCAATGACTGCTACCCTGACATAAGGACTTTTCCATATGCACATAAAAAGAGACCTGACTAACAGATCTGACAAACCATGGCCAAGAGTCATTCTTGGTCAGCAAAATTTTGAAATTTATTGTAGAAAAACAGGAGGTCATATTATCAATTGTACTAAATAAATGATAATGTAGATTTTCATAAATACCTGTAAACTCTAAGTGGAATATATAGTACACCTATGTCCTCTCTGTTTCTTATGAAAGTATACCAAAAATTTAACGAAGATGGCATGAAGAGCATGATAAATCTCAGTCACAATGTATGCTTAGGGCAATTTTCACATCCAAGGGGTGAGAAGTCATGGTTTTTGCTACTTTAAAGTAAAAGTGAAGCTACTTTACTTTAGTGGCCATCGTGGAGTCTTAAATAAACGTTAATACTAATAGCTTACGATCATTTCTCTACCCATAAGCTTTCACATCCAAGTATATGTTTGGATGTGAAGATTTCCTTATGTGATTTTTGTTTTCACTTTATTTTTATAAAATCAGTGTCATAGACTCAATAGTCATATTTTTCATCCTAAAAGTACACTTTCGTACTTTAAAATAATGGTAGTCAGCAGTTTCACCAAAATAATAGCAATGTAAATGATGACCTGAAGGAAATTACTAAACTTGTCTCAGCTTCTGTCCCCTCGTTTATAAAATGGACCCCTCACCCAAGATTACTAGAAGGATAAAATGAAGTAATGCATGTACAATGCTTTTTTAACACAGTGGCTGCCACGTGGCCGCATGGTCTTTCAACAAATATTATTCTTCCCCTTCCCCTCATCACTGAATAATGAGGATCTTGTTGTTAGAGGTCTATTCAATATATACCTACACGTTAACAATGAGTGGCTCAAATCTAAGGTCAATGAGTTAAAAGATATAGTGATGGAAATACCCTTTATATTTATTTATAAATATATTATAATATAGTATTATATATTTACATATAACTATGTAATTATACATAATTACATGTAATTAAATATATTATATTACGGTAGGCATGAGGCTCCATTAATTTGACTCCTCGTGCATCAAGTATATTTTGCCAAATTTTCTCCACAGATTCCTCAGAGACATACCCCCAGCATGCACAGTCTCTGGACGGCAGCATGGGCAGCTCGATACCGCTGTACAGATCCTCAGAGGAGGAGAAGAGAGTGACAGTCATCAAAGCACCGCACTACCCGGGGATCGGGCCGGTGGATGAATCCGGAATCCCCACGGCAATTAGAACGGTAGGAAATGCCAGCGCGCCTTGCTCCGGGGCTGTGCACAGGCTCCACAAAGGATGGATTGTCAATGGCTTTGTGCATTCCTATGCTCTTATATAATGAGGATTGCCCTCCGTGCCATCTGAGTTCTCATGAATATTATGCTGTGTGTGGCAGAGAAAGGGAACTGTCGATTGAAGATAATGACCCAATCTGTTTTTCCATTTCAATTAAAAATCACGAAAAAAAAAATCACGAAAATTGTGATTCTGTTAAACGATAAAAAGTAGGCTTTGTTTGGTTTTACCTTTTCCACGGAGTGTTGGGGCAATAGAGAGAGAAAAGGGAAGGAAGAAGAAAATGTGAATTCTTTGGCTGCACTGAATTCCCATGTGCATTGCGAATAAACCAGTGATTTGTTTCTTGAGATGGATGTGTGTTACCACCAGGAGACTGGGAGCTGTGAATTGGGTGCTGGGCAGCGAGATGATTGGAGGGAAGGGAGTTCATGTCATGGAAAGGAAAAACTGTCTGAGGAAAATACACACCACGTTTTAGTGTCCCTCGTCAGCTGTGCCTGCTGTGAGCTCTCCGGGGCGATAAGTGAAAGTGCTTGGGTTTTTTTTTTTAAGTCTTTAAACTCTGCCAGAACATTGCTTGGTGTGTCAGGGCAGCCCCTTCTGGCAAAGCTCAGCAGCAGCAGAGGCTGAGCTTGGGCAGGCAGCTGCTTGCTGATCCAGGCCACTTGGAGAGGAGCTCTGTACTGGCCTGCGTGAAGGAATACTGGGGGCGCCAGGATGAGAGCGGCAGCACCTCTGCAGGTGAAACTGGGGGGTGGTGAGAGAATAGAGCGCCGACTGCATACACTCGGTCTCCAACACCCACGTACACGGCTGGGCTGGTGCCGAGAGCTACTGGCCTGGAAGGCAAACCTGGGGGGCCAAAGACAAGGGTGGAGAGAGGAAAAGAACCGGCAAGAGATCAGAAAAAGAGATCAGGGACGATTGGAATCGCTCAGAAAGAACGAAAGACAAAGACTGGGGGTCTCTTGTCTTCTTGGATTTGCATTCATCATATGGGGATCCTGTGTTCGGAGAGGAGAGTTGAAAATTGATTATTCCAAGCATCTATATTAGAATTGGAAGCCAGAAAGTAAATCTGTAGAGCAGTTGCTGGGGCTTTAGACTCATTAGATTCTGGGGATGTTGCATGTGACTAATTATAAAGTCCTAAAAATCTCTGTTGGAACCAATGATTGTCATATTTAAGTGACAGGAAAAGTTCAGGGATTGTGACTAACATTCTTAATCTTATGGTGACTGCATGTTTCCGGTGGTGGCACTTTGTTGTTTGTTTCTCTTTTAAGATTTCTGACTCAAAATGGTTTAATTTGAATTTTTTTTCCTAATAATGTAGGGATACAGTGTCAGACAGGTACAGTGTCTCTGGTTTTGTTTAACTGACCCTTGACAAATTAGGAGATCCCTGATTCTGTGTAGTTATAGATTGTCTGAGTTTATCTGAGACCTCTAGGTGTGTTTTTAAGTCAATATATGATAGACACAAATGGACATGCAAAGCTGGAACTGTCTTTATTCGTAAGATATAATTTTCTTAAATAGCAAGACCTTGCTTTTTACGTTTTAAAAGGAAAAAACTGAGATGTTATAGATGGTTAGTGAAAAAGCAAGAAATATTAAAAATTTATATATTTTTAATCTACTGCCAAATCAAAAGCATGTTTAGATATGCATAAACAAATGCAGATACTAGACATTCAATGCAAGTTCCCCCTCTATAAAATAGAAAATAAAAACATAAGCAACTCAGAAGTTCCTTATAAGGAACCAGCATTTTTATGTACAGCTGTGCTCTTATGTAGACTGTTCAAAGTTTACAGAGAAGGTACAGGTGTGAAGAGTCATTCACATTTCTTATCTGTCAGCCCCACAGAGCACATCCCCAAGTATAGCTGTGTTTATAAATGTGGAGTCTCGCCATGTCTGAGCCACAGCAGGCCAAGAATCTCCAAGGCTGTTTTTCTTTCTCATCCGCATAGAAAGTAATAATTATCAGACTTACATTGCTTCACAGGGACTTTCTGCTCAGTGTACACACCAAAGGCAGTACTGTCCCAGTGTATCATCTCAGAGTCTCATTTTAGACAACCAGCATAGACCAAGGAAACAGAATTTCAAAAAGTAACATGGAAACTCTAGAAAGCCAAGAATTAACCAAATGTTATCTGAAGAAAGGGAAGCAGCTCCCCAGACTGCCCTCTCTCATGCGACCTGGGACGTCTAATGTTAGCCTTTTACTGCCATCCTTAAAAACAACAACAACAAAACCCGCTAGGGTTCAGATCCCACGAGACTGTGTAATTAAGGCGAGTAGTTAAGTGAAATGTAAGATTCTTTCCTTCAAGTTCAAATATAACAACATTTGAGTCTTTTCCAATCTGGAAAGGGGCGAAAATAGAATAGAATAATGTATACTGGTGTACATTCTTATTGCTTGGAAGTATTAAACAGTAATGAAAGGAACCAAGATTTGAATCTAGGTTGATCTGACATTAATCTCAGCTTTCCACTGCAGCCTACTGTTTATATTATGTCAAAAGCGGGGTGGATAAGGAGCTTCTGCTTTTAAGGAACTTAGTTTAGCACAGCAAATGTTGCCAACATTTTATTATCACGTTAAAGAAATTTTGAAACAATATCTGTATTTTGTGACTTGCTCTAGGACACCAGATTGTTTACTATAGTCAGTATTTTAGTAACTTAGACTAGTAAATACCAAATTTTTATTTCTCTAATTCTAAGCCGATGATCAGAATACAATTCGAGTCCAAAATATTCCCTAGTTAATTTTAAAATAATGTCTTGAACACTATACTCACTAACAAGTTATTATGGATAATGATAATTATCACCAAAAATGTAGAAAATATGTGTCTTTTCCCTTTTTGGAAATCTCTGCACGACAAATCAATGTAGAGTTCTGATGTTTTGTAAACTACAGGAGTGTAAAATTTCAGGTATATTCAGCCAAGTTATAGAAAACAACCAAATAGTGATTTACTAGTAGCTACTGTCCATGCAAAATCATTGTGAAGAACAAATACACAAGTAAGCTTCCTGAAATTTGAGTAGACTTCCGTTTACCTAATCTCAATGTTTGCCGTAACAACCTACATGGTGGCATTTATAAAAGGGACTTTAAATGCTTAGAGGACTTCTTTTAGAAAGGGACATAGAGTTTTAGTATTCCCATTTACCAGTCTCACACTCCTCTTTGCCAACCAACTTGGGCATTTCCTGGCATCTCTGTGCTCACCGTATAAAGCTAGCAGATGGCACAACAGAGATCCCGCCGGATATGTGCCCTCCAGCAAGTGAAGGAAAAACTCCTGTCTGTCAGGATGCATTGCCATATACAGCGATATAACTCACTTATTCAGCTTCCTCGTTGCCATTGGTTGTGTCCAGGTATGGCTGGGAAACATTTTTACACAAAGTTATGTCTTATTTTTTATTGCTAAAGACTGCAAAGGAATTAAAGCTTAATGAAAAAGAAATCCATCTTTTATGAAAATAAATGTCCCTTAAAGATACATGTTCATCTACTTTGTTTAACCCAGCAAATAACAGCTAGACTCTTGCTTTATCACTGCCTCTCCCACCAGCTCCCACCATTTGAGTATAAAGTCCACCAGTGATCCACTCAATATTTCCATTGTAGAAAGAGCCTAGAATGAGTGAAGAAGTGATTCCCAACAAAGTCAATTAGCCCTTGATGTTACTCTGTATTTGTGGTGATTACCAGAATCGTATATTCTTAGAGATCAAAATAAGTCTAGATATAGCACAAAACCCTCAATTTCCAGATGGAAAACACGATGACCACACTGGAAAGAAAAATCAGGATATAAAATCTACACCAAAGCTCAGTCTAACAAATACAACAATATTTTTGTGGCCTTCCTAACAGAATATTTTCTTTGAAGAGAACTGCCTCGAAAAATCTGTATATTTAGTCACTATATACAGAATGGTCAAGTTTCTTACCAGAATAACCCTGGAAGAGTTAAAATGAAGACACTCCAAGCAAAATCTTGAATTATGATTATAAAGGCATATGTCCACTTTCACAGGTATACGATTAGGTAGACTTCCATCCAATAACCTGGATTCATTCATTGTTTTATTCTGTAAATATCTGAGGTTCCCTACTGTTATGATTTATTGAGCATTTCTTATATTCTAGGCATTGTTCTAGGTCTTTTTGTATACACTGTCTCTTTCAATTTCCATAACAATTCTACGATGTGGATATAATTATTTCACCTTAGAGAAGAGAAAAACTGAGGCCCTAAAAGGTTACCTCACTTGCCCAAATTCTTATTGCTTGGAAGTATTAAACAGTAATGAAAGGAACCAAGATTTGAATCTAGGTTGATCTGACATTAATCTCAGCTTTCCACTGCAGCCTACTGTTTATATTATGTCAAAAGCGGGGTGGATAAGGAGCTTCTGCTTTTAAGGAACTTACAGTTTAGCACAGCAAATGTTGCCAACATTTTATTATCACGTTAAAGAAATTTTGAAACAATATCTATATTTTGTGACTTCCTCTAGGACACTAGATTGTTTACTATAGTCAGTATTTTAGTAACTTAGACTAGTAAATACCAAATTTTTATTTCTCTAATTCTAAGCCGATGATCAGAATACAATTCGAGTCCAAAATATTCCCTAGTTAATTTTTAAAATAATGTCTTGAACAGTATACGAACAAGTTATTATGGATAATGATAATATCCATAATATCCAAAAGGAGCGAAGCAAACAATTACAACAGTATAACTTTTATTCAGTTAATTTTATATAAATAAGCTTGCACAAATATCAACTATCTAGGGCTGGGCACAGCTGTGACCTGGAAGAAATAGAACCGTAGCGTATAACATTCCAACTCAGCCTCCACCCAAACAAAGGGTAATATATTTACAAATTGCATGTATCCCTGGATAAATTACTGATATGTCATCATGACATAGTAAAGAGTCAGAACAGAAATCTGCTATTTAAAAAGATAAAATATACAAAGAGGAACAATGTTTATTTAGAACCAGTTTTGTAACTGTTGGACATTTTCTTCTACAGACAGTTGACAGGCCAAAGGACTGGTACAAGACCATGTTTAAGCAAATCCACATGGTGCACAAGCCAGGTATGTAGTTCTGTTTTCTGGTCAGGTCCTTGTGGGCTGAAGGATGCATACTCTTTCGTGTAGTTTCGGTTCACACAAACTGTCAAGATCCCAGCAAACTTCATGGCCCTCCCTTCTTTTCAGCACTCCTCCTTATTCTTAGATCACCCCTCAACTCCCAGACACCTGCGCTCCTGCTTCACCCCTGAGCTGCCAGGAAGCCTCTTAGAAGGTGACCCTTGGAGTAGTGCCAGGGGCTCTGGCTTTATGCCTTCATCCTTCCCCATCCACAGTATAAACTGGCCTGGCGTATTATCTGCTTAAACGGACGCATGTATCTCTGTCCACGTGTATCTGCCCCATATCAAGACAGTGACTGTAGCTGGGTCTCACTGAGTTGACAAGGGATCTTTAAAGCACTTACTAAAGGAAATTCATGATCCAGAACAGGCGGAAAGGAGGAAGAGGGACTGATATCTGTATGCTGTGAAGTGGGCAGCAGAGCAAACCTTTACAGCCCAGAGAAGTCAATTTGCAAAGGCCCAGCAAAAAAAAAAAAACAGAAAAAAAAAAACCCCCATAATATTTGAAAATTTAAAAATGGTTTTATGAACTAGGCAAAATGTGTTGGTTTTCTAACAAATCTGTTGTTTCTCTGAAGTTCTGCTATCTTGTTAGGATGTGGTGACCAATCTGTATTACCATAATATTTATGTTTCATTTTCTAGATGATGACACAGACATGTATAATACTCCTTATACATATAATGCAGGTAGGATGGGTTTCCTTGCTTGGCATGAATACACTGTGTCCTCCCATGCTTGGAAGAACTTCCCAGTCACCTTTTTTTTACCACTCTGAGTGCACGATTTCAGTTTCTACAATTAGGAAGATGCTTTTTTTCTTTTCTCAGCATGTATAACGAAAGATTTGATCTTTTCTCATGGAAATGAGAACTAATACTATTTTATCTCCTTCATCCCCACTGTTAGTTTATTCTCGGCTTCAGGAATGTTTAACCAAAGTGTGAAGGACAGCAGGAAAGAACATACTGTAACAGGGGGTACAAAATAAGATAAAGATCTTCTTTTATCAGTAGAGAGAATGATTACAATTGCGTAAGATCTTTCAGATACAGTTCACCAAAAACAAGTCAAGCAAAGTATTTTGTGACCCTGTCCATGCTTTTGCTCCAAATGCAATCATTCATTGAAGGATTTTTAAACATCCCACTTTGCTGGACCACTTTTCTGACTCAGAGTTGCCAGCGGTCATAATGGAACAACTTCAATTCCGGGCATTTCCACTTGTACTTGAGTGAGTTGGTATCTTGTGAAGTGGTTAAGGGCTGGAGTGAGGGACCCCTAAAAAATGTTTCCATCATCTCTTTCTCCTAAATGTCACATCAGGGGACCCCACACGGGGCCGCCTGTCACTTCCCGGCCCCAGGCTCAGGACGATTGCACAGTGCCTGTTATTCCCTTCTGTAGAGCAGTCTCCGAGGCCCACGTCCCGTTCGGCAGCTGTAGCCTCCCATCAAGGTCCCCTTGCCAGCCACACCCCCAAGCTGGATGAGGTTGTCCCCTCCGTGAGGCCTGAAGGCCAGCACTCAGGCCTTTTCCCTGTTGAGGATTCTGCTACTAGTGTCCGACGACAAGTAGAGGGAAAAAAACAAGCAGAACAAGCTCAGCAAGCTGCAAGAATCTGGTTTTCAGTCCTCGCTCTTGCAGATGATAGCAGGTGGCCTGCTAAGATTCCCTCAACTTTTATTCCTGGTCTCAGGTTCTCCTAACTCCTCTCCTGTGTTTAGCTTTTTAAAATGCAAAATTCAACTGAGAAGATTTTAAAGATCTTCTTGGCTTTATTAAACGATTCATGAATCAGGCAGCATCCAATATAGCAGATAGAAAGGAGCTCTGAGGAGCTGAACAAAATGAAAGACTTTCAATAGGCAGAAGGGAGCAGGAACAAGGAAGTTAGACTAAGAAAAAAAAGCGGGTGGGTTACTGCAAGGTCACTTTCCCCGAGGGGAGGGCAGGGGGCTGTTAGGCAGAGTATCTAACTCGTGCTGGCCAGGCCATTCCTGATGGACAGCTTTAAGATTCCATTTCTGGGAGACTCAAAACTGTAACTAAGTTAAGTCTCGGTTTGGTGCTGTGGGGCTTAGCACGAGCAACTCCATTTTGGGTCTGTTGTTTAGTTCTTAACAAGCGCTCAGGTTGAAGTCTGACTGTAGCACTGAGGCAAAACAAAACTGCAGACACTGTCTCATTTGTCATAGCCAATTTGCATGGACCTTCAGGAGAAGCAGATGAATGAAAATAGACTTAGCTCAAAAGATTGAGGTGGCAGGAAATTCAGAATTTTTATAATTATTTTTCACATTGAAGTTTGCATCCATTAGAATTAGTAAATTGAACGGTAGTTACATATATACTTCCAGAGCACTTTAGAGTTTTACCATTTAATCAGTAGACAAAGCAACTCTGATTAGTCTCTTCCCCTCCTACTAACCTTACATCGCGCTGTTCTATGCCTTGCACTTTCTGCTGCTTTTTTTCCTCTGCCATCTCCACTGCCCTCTTCCCCGACCCACCCAAACCAATCCTTCAGGGCTCACTCTAGTGTCATCAGTTCTGTGATATCTTCTCCGACCAATCACCATCTTCTAAAATCTTTAATGCCTAAAATATGTTTTCCTCATGTGGCCTTTATCATATGCTACCAATTATTTTCAATCATAATTCTAATCATGTCTCTTTTCCCCAGATGTGCTATAAGCTTATTGAGAGTGGATGTTTCCTTATGCCTTGCACCGCATGTATTTAACTTGCTCAATATTTTGTTTGATTGCAATTAACATGTCAATTATCATATGCAAATCAGAGCTTTTAAAGTAATAGAAGATATTTGGAAACAGTTCTATTAAGTATTCTTAATCTTCTTCTAAAATCTTAACTACGTTATTAGTTTACATTATCCACGAGAAAATTTGCTAAGTATCTGTAAGCTTGTTTCTAGTACCAGTTGGAATTATTACTAATTCCATAATAACTGATGAGGATTCACTGTAACCAATGCTCGTGTATTCAATCCATTAATGAATTAATAATGATTAATAAATTAATAATATTAGTAAATCAAGAGCATACCATCCAATGCATGCATTGTGAATATGTTTACCGATAATAATCTTGGTAAAATCATGGGATATTTTTGTGGGGTATAAGTAATGTAATGCACTTTCAACATGTTATTTGTTTCTGTTCTGTGTTTGTTTTGCTGTGCTGTGTTTCCTGATAGGCCTGTACAACTCACCCTACGGTGCTCAGTCACATCCTGCTGCCAAGACCCAGACCTACAGACCCCTCTCCAAAAGCCACTCCGACAACGGCACTGATGCCTTTAAGGATGCTTCCTCTCCTGTCCCTCCCCCGCACGTTCCTCCTCCAGTCCCACCACTTCGACCAAGAGATCGGTCTTCAACAGAAAAGTAAGGCATTTTCCCCTGAAGTGTCCTGTATTTAGCTTAGGATAAAAATAAGCCCACAGGGCATTCAGCAGAAGAATCAGTGCTTACCTTTCTCAGATAGTATATGTATAGTCTTATAAAGGTGCCATGTTCACCTCCTCTATCAAGAGTGTAGTGAACACTTTCACAATATTGGTTCATAATATCATGGTCACCTGAGTTAGACTTGAAGTAACTGAGCGTCATCTCCACTCTTCGATCAATAAATGCATATGAGACAAATAAATAGAAATAATTGACACACACTCCCTTTGGCACAGCAGGTCAGAGACTATGCAGTTAATTTTCAGTTTCCTCAGATTTGAAATGTTAGGACTATTAATGATTTAAAATTGCCCCTCTGATCACAAAAGTATCTTTTTGAAAACAGAAAAGGTTATTCGTAAATCGTAAGTAAGGCATTAGTTGATGTCTAGCTATGACTCATTTCCACACACTAACTTTAATTTCCCCACTGAAATATTTTTATAGAAACTATTCAAACAAAAATAAAAATTTATAAACACACTTCTATTGGGCCATTTTTATTAGGATAATGACTAATAGTACTACTTATAGGTAACCTTCATTGAGACCTCACTATGAGCCACTAATCTAAGCACTTTTCCTGTATTATATCACTTAATTCTGAGAACAACCCAATGAGATATGTTCTATTTTAAACCCATTTTAGAGAGAGAAAAAAAAAAAAAAAAAAAGCTGTGGTTTTGAAAATTAAAGTAAGTTGCTCAGCTCATGCAGCTAGTATGTCCAAGCCAGGATTCACACTCAGCTCTAACTAAAGCCATAGCTCATGCTATACCAGCAATAATAAATAAGAATATAAGAATTATTCAGTATTAATATGGTTATTAAGCATCCATCTATCATACCCATCCCAGAAATATTATATTCAACACCCTACTGTACCATTAAAAGTAACTGATGATCATATAGGGTATAAGATAGCACAAAGATAGACATACATTATGTGTGAAGAGTTCTCATTTTAATGCCCGTCTCCTCATGATGATTATATGTTTACAGGTGTTATGTCTTAAATTTGAGAAATAATTGTCTAGACACAAAATGCTATCTCTGCCATAAAAAAAGAACCAAAATGAACTCAGATTTAAATGTATTTTGTCCTATATGTCTAGTAAAAATAAATCTTTCATTGAGAAACACGATAATCCCTTAAAATTTTCTAGAATGTTTTCATATACATTGTCTTATGTGATGCTCAAAGTACGTCTGCTGAATATTACTCATCAATTTACTAGAAAGCCAGGACCTGCCTGCCCCTAATTCTCCTGTCTTGTAGAAACTTCTATTTCCAACATGCATGGAGTCAGAATTTCATCCCACTCTATGGGTCAGAACTGCCCCCACCATGGGACTTTCCTGGTGGTCCAGTGGCTAAGACTCTGAGCTCCCAATGCAGGGGGCCCGGGTTCAATCCCCGGTCGGGGAACTAGATCCCACATGCGTAGCTAAGAAGTTCACATGCCACAACTAAAGATCCTGCATGCTGCAACAAAGATCCCTCACAGGTAACAAAGATCCCGCATGCCACAACTAAGACCCGACGCAGCCAAATAAATAAAAAAATATTTTTTTAAAAAAAAGGAAAAAAACAAAAGAATTGCCTCCATCTACAGTCAGAAAATCCTTCTTCCTCAAATGTGATCCTCCCAAAGGAAGACTTCTTCAGCCTCAGCTACCTAGAAAAGCTTTACTTTTGAAGTCCCTCTTTGCCTGCCTCTTGAAGGATATTAGTTCAGGAAAAAGAGCTGATTCCAGGGTCTCCTATGCGATGGAATAGATGCCAGCCTCTGGTTTTTCAAGGGTAAAACCATGGAGGGTCTCCACTGCCATACAACTTGCTCTTATGGATGGCAACCCAAGTGATACTTTTGCACTTTTCACAGACAAACTATGATGCCACTTGCAAGATAAACAAGATCAAACATGACGTGTACATTACTCCTTGTCACTTTGGATCAAAGACGCCAGGTCACAGAGTGATGGGATAAACTCACACAACTTAATGGAGCATAACCGCCGCTTCCTCTAAACACAAAAATACACAGCTGCCATTTGTGACCCCAGAGTTCACTAGCAGATAACTGGCTGCATTTCTATCAATACAAACCCCTCGTGTGAGTTATTGAGCCAGCAGGAGGATAGTCCTTGTACGAAAAAAAGTAGAGGAAAATATAATAGGCAATCAAAGAAATGGCTTTCTTTAAATCATTTATGAAAAACAGAACACAAATGTGGTATTTTTTTGCATATTAACATTTTATCCTGAGATGCTTTAAAAAAAAGTCTATACTAAAATTAGCTTTGAAAACAGATAATCAGTGGTTTTATACAACGGTTTTAAGCATAGAGAATTATTTTAATATGTAATTTGTTGTTGATTTCTAGGCATGACTGGGACCCTCCAGACAGAAAAGTGGACACAAGGAAATTTCGTTCTGAGCCAAGGAGTATTTTTGAATATGAACCTGGGAAGTCATCCATTCTGCAGCATGAAAGACCAGTAAGCACTTGTCATTAAACAGAACGCCAGTTCTCTAGGTTTCCTGGGTTCCCAAATAAACCTGAATTTCATACCGTTTAGCAATTTTTTAACCACAAAGGTAATTTATTTATTTGGCATTATTTAGAAATCATGTTTATTTTGTATCATGATTTGTGTATCTTATCTCAGAATTAAAGATACAGTCTCTAATATATTGTCCCTACTCACCAAATATAGGACTCATTCTCATGTAACTATAAATGTGCCTAATCGTGATCCTGAGTTTAATTTTTTTAAAAAGAAAAAGCACAACTCTCAAATGCAACACTGAATTGCCAGTCTCCATTGCTAATGAGAACAATCCTTCATTCTCTCTGATACAAATGGACCAGGCAGTTCCATCCCTTGGTTTCCATTTTGGTTTCTTAATATTTCTTTGGCTTAAAGGGAAATTTTCCAAATGTCCTTTGTTATAACAAGTTGTTTTAATTGATTCTTATTAAATCTCCCTCAGGTTACCAAGCCTCAAGTTTCCTGACTGATTGTCAATCTAATGGATCAAGATTATATTTAACTTTGCAGTATTTTTTCCAATTATATATTTTAATTACATGCAAAGGAAAAGACATAAAAAGTTGAAAATAACCACTTGCCTCCTCAAAGTACAATTGAACAAATAGGCTCTTCCTTGGCCCTCTTTTGTTTTGATTCCCCCAGTCCTCGCTTTCCCTCCTAGATCAATGACTTCAGGATCCCTTTGAAATTCTATAATTCCTCTGCATCCCCTCTATCAAAACCTGCTTCTGGTTGCAATTTGCTCGTCTTTGTCTTAAAAGAATTTTAGGTGTCAGTGAACAGGAAAAAGAGAGTTTTCTTTGTTAGTGCCTTTAAGAGTATCCAAGAAACCACAGTATTATATATAACATAAGGCCAGCCCTGAAATTTGATTAGAAACCGTTGCTCACCACACCCAATATGAGTGTCCTTGATTTAGTTTTTGAAACCCTGTATTTATGGTTATGTTCTTGAGAAACATGTTCAAAAATCTTATAATCACATAATTCATACAGGATATTTTTCTAAGCCTTCTTTGCCTTTCTTCAAATAACTCATATCTTTTAGAGTAACAGGACTTTACCAGAAAAACTGAAAGAAAAAAAAGGACCACCACCGAACTGCAGGTTCCATTGCAAACATATAACCCATTCACTAAGTTATATGACTGAATATCATGACCTTTGAAATTTCTAGGATAAGAACTGAGTGAACCATGATATCGCCACTGCATAAAATTTAAAATAGCAAAATAATCATGCAAAATAATGAGTCTCAGATTTAAATGTAAATAACGAAACATTAACGATCATTCTAACAATGTCTGAGACTCTTAGGATGCTGGGGGTTGTAACTGTCCTGGAATGCTTTTGTAGCTGTGATGTCAGGAAACAGGATTGATTTTGGAAGCAATCCCGTCAGGATATTTCTAGTATTTACTCATGCAGCAAAACCTGTGAAGCCCCACCTATGTGCCAGGCATCGTACTACATGTGAGGGACACGGCAGTGAGCGAGACATAGTCTTTACCTCAAGGAACTTGGAGTCTATCATTTAATCAATATGCAAAGTAGCGTCACATTTGTGAGAAGTAGACCATCTCCTGTATGGTTAAAACGGAGACACACCAAATGAATTCGCCCCATCAGGAGCTTATTCACAGGCCCTGTCATTGTGACAGAAATTTCCACTTTACCCATGTCTTTGGGTTAAAGCTTTGAAGGCTCCCGGTTTAAAAATAGCAATAATAATATCAGCAGCAATAGCAGTAGTTGTAGCTCCTTATTGAGCACTTACTTATGTGTCAGGCCTTATAATTAGTAATTTATGCCTTATATCATATAATGATCCCAACAACCCTATGAAGTAGATGTATGGAATTCCCGTTTTACAGATTGAGAGGCTGAGCACATATTAAGTAACCTTGCTCAGGTTCCCGTGGCTGGTGAGTGCTGGACCTGGAAGTTGAGCCCAGGCAGACTCATGCCTGGTGCACTTAATCACCACCATACTGCTGCACATCCCGGATTAGCTAAATCGGAAACATATTTAGCTGGTAGTCATTATCACCTTAATTAGAGTATTTGATTATTTAATTATTTTGCAGTATAAGTTAATTTGTTCATTTATAATAAATTAGTGTACTGGATTTATTTTACCAGCAACCTGGGCCCTGAGTAGTTAGGACACAAGACCTGTACACTTAACTAGCTCTAAGAAGAATGGAAAGATCTGGAATGTGGGTATGGCTGAAGATTTGGGTACGGATGGGTCTCTGCTGCCACAGGAAAGGAGCAGTGGAAGGAACCTAGAAACTTGGAAGGAAATGAAAATGGATATTTTATGAAGAAATGGAAAGAACCAAAATGTTTATCCCTCCTAAACAATTTTGCTGAGGGCCAGCCTTATGCAAAATGATTTGAGCTAATCATCTGTATCATTTTGGCCAGGTTTTTATTATAGGACTCGACTATTATCTTTTTCTTTTCATCAACCCTGAATCCATTCCAGTTGCCTCTCTAAATCAGAAAAACAAAAACAAAGGGCTCAGGGCATGGTGCTTTTGCAGAGAGTGGCTATATCTTGATAGAGTTTACGTAAGATTCGAGAGTGTCTTGGACACACGCAAGAGAGAGGATAGAGAGCAGGTTTGCTAAATACGAGTGATGGGACAGCATGTGGACAACACGTAAGGACCGCAAGATTTAGGCACTCTCATGTCTTTTTCCTCCAAGACGGTTTGTGAGCATTCCTTTACTCTTTTCATCTTAAATGTCTGTAAATTATACACCACAGCTGGGTTATTCTCTGTTGTTCTTTTGAATTCCGAGATGACGCCATTGTCTGCCCAGTTTTCCCAAGTGTCATCTTGGATTCGCCTCTCCCCAACCATCTCAAAGTCCTGCCTCCCAGGAGAAATGCCACGGCCACTCCTCTCTTCTGGTCCACAATTGTCCATTGCCTATGTTAGAATGACAGCCACTAACTCTTTTCCCTAATTCTCCAATCTAGTCTCCACACCACAGCTAGGGCAATCTTAGAAAACCTCCTGCTCAAAACTTTCTCCCAGCTCTCAAGTGTCCTTAGAGCAAAATCCAAGTTCCTTAATGTAATATACAAAAAACCTTGTGGTTTGGCCCCCGCTGACCTCTCCAGCCTCAAGTATCTTCCTGCCCTTTCTGCTTCACTCACCATGTTCCAGCTCTACAGAGAGCTGTCAATCTTCCCCCCCTGGACCTTTGCACAGGCTGTCTCTCTGCCAGGAATGCTCTCTCCACCACCTCTTTCTTCCTGTGGAAAATCCCATCTCCTCCTCGGCCTGTCTCACTTCCCCCAGGGCACCATCCCGACTACTGGACACTAGGGGCCAAGCTTCTCCTGCTGTGAGCCCCCCTACAGCACACTGCATTACCCCTCACAACCCTGAATTGTAATGGCCTGTTTACTTGTCTGTGTCCCTCACTAGACTTTAAGGTCCTTGAAGGCAGGGACCCCGTCTGGTGCACCAGTCGAATCCCCAGCACCTAGCGCAATGCCTGGCACATGGTAGGTGTTCAGTGAATACACACTGAATTAATAGTAAGGGAATGAGTATAGGTTTTACCCTTGCAGTTAGTGGGTAAAGTTGGTGGGACCTAATCCTTGTTCTGTTGCTAATCTATGAAGTCTGTACATTTCTAGTGACAAAAGGCACCATGGGTCTCCGTCAAAGCACACACGAGGGATTCCACACACTGCTGTTAGTAACTGTGGTTCCCGAATTCCATGATTCCCTAGCGTACAAAGGGGGTAGAGGAAGAGAAGTCCTCCCCTGACCCTGGCCAAAAGGATCCTCCTCTTCCTTAGAAATCAATGGAATATGCATTTATATTCTTTAACAGGAAAGTAAAAATGAATACAATTTTTGAAGTGCCTAGATGCTCATTTGACTATAAATTTAGAAATGATGACTAAATGGGCCAAATGTTTGATCTAGAAAAATACTTTGCCATCACCAGGAATTTATCTTAAACTGATTTCAACTGCAATTTATTCCATGAGACAATCATGCAAACTCTCTGCTTGGATTATATTAATAAAATTCTACATCCCATCTGGGTTGGATATGTTTATAGGTGAACCACATTAAAATAAAATAATATAAATTCAATTAAGCACTTATTTAGGACAACTTTATGCTTGAAAATAGAAAATAAGAGGGAGATGTTATCTTTCTCTACAATAACTAAACCTGCACATAATGGTAAAAGTGAAAGAAAAAGCATTGAAAACACAGGGCAGAGTTGAAATGCAATTTAAAGCCTCAGTAAACTTAAGCTTCTTTAGCAGTGAAGACTGTCACTTAAAGCTTAAGCTATAAAAATTCTGAGACTTTCATCTGTTGGTTTGAACCATAAAAAATTATCCCAACTAACAATGCGTAGAGCACTTACTGTGGTATCTCAATAAATATAAAACATAGTAGCCAGTGTCATTAAGGCTTAAAAATCTAATGAGCATAAGTTATAAAGGACCAAATGATGTTGGCAATTTTTCTGTTCGGAACGGCACATAGAAATCCCATGGCCGCAATAAGAATTCTGAGAACAGTAGAATTTTTATAACCTGAAAAGCAACAAAATGCTTTTAAACTGTAGAAAACAAAACTTCAAAAATAGGTTACCTTTAAATAAGAATTGTGTGTGATTTATAATTTTAGGTTTTCTTACTTCCTCTTGAGCTCATGACCAGTGTTCGTTGTAAGCCCATGTGTGCTGAGTTTTTCAAAATGAAAAGAGATCAAAAGAGGGTAGAAAGAGGTGCAGCAGTATCTCTGCTCTTTTGTTGTCTTTTATGAGCATGATCATGCTTCCTAAATGAGTTTCTGAATGTTAACACTCATGTTGAACGGCTAAAAAACTTTCAAGTCACTTATGGAAAGTGCTGATTTAGTGAGATCATTAGTATGTCTGTCCGTCGGCTGACCATCTGAATGTATATCACTGACTTTTGTGAGGCCTCTGTGTACCTTAGAGTGACTCAAGATTGCTACATAATACATTTAATTGTTGCCTGACTAAAGGGATTCAAAAGGTCAACTGCAGCATAGAGAAAATTCTAGTTCTGCCACTTACCATTTCTTTACCATCGATCGAGGCTCTGCTCAAGCATGTGCCTTTCATTACATTCCAAAGTTATGGATAATTACCAGTTATCCTTGCGGGGGTTTTCTCTTCTAATTTCTATTGGCATGAATTCTAGACAGTTGCCCATTGAGATGATAAATTGAAGTTTTAATCTACAAAATCGTAATTCATGGGAAGTTGCCATTCCAAGGTAGGGTGCAAGATGGTAGATATTCTGCTCCCTTTTCCATAGTCTATCATAGAAATAGATTTCTATAAATCAGGATTTAGTATATTTGTTTGTTGTATCTATTTTTTAAGGTGGAAATCAATGTGAAGTTGTAACCAAATATACTTATTTGTCTAGTAAATTTGCTGCCCTCTACTGTTCAAAATGTTTTTGAAACAAATGTTTCCTCTAAGAGAAGTTTCTATCTCCCCTTAGCAAAATAAAGTACTGTACATGAAAACAGAGATTATAAAATCAAGAATTAATAATATTATTAAGGATATAACATTAGAAACAGCGAGATTTGAAAAATCCAAAGATTAGTTTTCCTGTGGAAGCAGTCCTGGGTCTCTACAGACAGAACAAAATTACTGGAAAATTCTCTCTAGTGTCAACTACCTTAAATATCAGCTCCAGCCAAACTATTCCACAAAATACCTACATACTGCAGCTATAATCTAAATGATAATTGGAGAAAAACAGTATTTCAGTACTATCAGAATCTCAATTACTATTTTTGCACTATTGAATCAGAGATAAATTGAAACAAATTTTTTAATTAAACAGAAAATGGTAAATTAATTACCAGAATATTTTCTATCAATTTCACTGTTACTTCTGAAGTGTAAACCAAATATAATGTTGACTAAGTAAGAGAATATATCTCAAAATTTCTGCAACATTTCTCATAGTAATTATACGATGTTCTCCATAACATTATAACAGTAAAGGAGAATAATACTTTAAAAGAAAGAACAGAACAATCTCAATACTGTGCTTGTCCAGACACAGGCTTTGTGACACCACCATAACTGTTATCATAGTCTGTTTTTAATCTCCTAGCACTCCACGGTAAACATGTCACAGGGTTATTACATGGTCTTTATCATTATGGTCACCACATATTCTGGATACCATAGGCCCTTTCACTCTTGTGTTATGATGTCTCAAACTTTTCTATCACTGCCTGTAACTACTATTATAATCTCATAAAATATTGAAATAAAAAGCACATCTCTAAAAAGGCTTTGGATATAATTGATTATTAAATACAGACTGTGTTATTAACAAAACTATTGGGAATGCAACAGGCCAACAAAACACTTGGACAAGCTAATGTCAAATAATGGCTTTTGTTTGAATATGGCATATCTCAAAGCACCCAATATCACAAGTTTGTAGAGCATTTCTCCTGGAGCTGAGATGTAGTTACTCCATGGAGGTCCTTGAGTTCTTTAGAAACTGGAAGGGAATGATACGAATCTGCTTTGAGGCCATGAGCACATCATATATCTCCTGGAATGTGTCCTCTCCTGGCCCAGGTGAATGGCTTTTAGAGAACTGGAGTTTTTTTATTTTTCCCCTGACTTAAAATATTACTATCCAGTTGTTCCACGCTTAATTAGTGTCATGTAATAAATTCTCAAAGAAGTCATAACCCATATGTAGTACTTTAAGCATCCCTTTTTAATGTAAAATCAATGGCCTGAATGAATCTGGTCAGGCATGTATTATTTAAAAGCATTAAGGATATCACTGGGTAAAATAAATGCTCTGTCTTTTTTTCTATTATTAAAGCATATATATAATATATATATATTTTCTCAACCTGCTTACATTAACAGTCCTAGGTTTTGTATCTTAAATACGACATTCAGAAACCAGTGGAGGGGTGTAAGTCAATTACAAAAAAAAAAAATTTTTTTTAAATTTTTCTCTAAAGTCTTAACCAAACCAGGGTGGGATTTTCTCCCTCTCTCTTCCCCAACCTTGACTGACCACAGTAATATGAAAAACCTAACCCCACCCAGGTCCATTTCTCTAGCTCACGGGGGACAGGTAGAAGGTGATACTCAGGGTATCTCATAAAACGTGGCCTTTCTTCACTTTGTGAAGGTTCCTTGTCTTCACGCCTTTTCAGTGATCCGGGCCATTCCTAAATTATCTGAGACCCCGGGGACATTTTACTTTTCCTGAACGTTTCCTCCTGCCTCACCTAAGGCAGGACACAAAGTGCTGCTAGCTGGTGTCCTCTTGGTCCCATCGAGAACCTCCATCTAATGAAGAAGTTTTTCCTTCACCCCTTTTTCTTACAGCCCCCTCTCCCAACCACTCCAACACCTGTTCCAAGGGACCCTGGCCGGAAGCCTATTTCTATGTCACCATATGGAGAAGTAACTGGTAGCCCCTCCCCTCCGCCCAGGACCAGCATTCCCACACCAAGCGCGTGCACCCCGGCTCTCTCTCCCATCTGGGTGAGCTCCTTCCTTCTTTAACTTACCTCATGCCGTCGGGAAGTTCAGGTGCAGCCCTGGCTCCCCAGAGGCTAAGAAGATAATCAGAGGCTGGCTACTCACAATCACTCCCACTTTGCTGCCCTTTTCTTTCTCACCGAGACCCCGGGTTCTTCATGCCAAACAACCCGCTAACAGTCTCCCAGCACTTCTCACTCCTCCCCCACCTTGTATCTCTTCCCACGTTACCCCTTGCCTTCCCCAGGCTCTCCAAGTGCCTGCACCTGAGCGAACTGTCTGCTGACTCCAGGCTTACACGCTGGGACCAATGAGGGCGGGGGCGATGGAGTGACTCGCCCAGAAGAGCTACTTGGTGACTGAGTTGAGCCTGTTTTAATATCCTGCTGTGCTATCAATGCTCAATCTCACTGTCACAGAGAGTTTGTCATAGTTTATGCATCAAGCTAAGGAGAAAACTAGAAATGATGGCGGAGAAAATAACTAGGGGCCTAAGTGATGCCATCAAAGCTCATCTTCATATCCTAATTTTGCCCATTTTACTTTACTTCCTTTGTTCTCTCTGGCTGAGATTTGTTGGGTGAGAGTTGATGCATGTTTGTGTGCGAATGTGTGTGTTTTTCATGCCTCACAGCGTTGCCCTCACTTAGCTCAGTGTGACTTTTCCTTCCCTTTTCCTTCACATCTGCTCCAGACTGATCGCATAAATCCAGATGACATAGATTTAGAAAATGAGCCCTGGTATAAATTCTTTTCAGAACTGGAGTTTGGACGCCCGGTAAGTGAGGCTAGACTGTTAATATAAAACGATTAGGAGAATGTTGTTTGATTTATAAAACATACCGTTATCAGAAGAGATAGGTGTCATTTAGAGAATGAAAGCTGAATACTATATACACCAAAAATACTCTGAAAAAAGTATATTCTACACACACAAATTTGGTACAGCTTAGCCCGCATTCACTTCTCTACCAAATATTTAAACATGTCAGACACTTCCTATATAGTTTTTCTTTCCCACCAAATCATGCATTAGATTATTTAATATCTGATTGATTACAGATTCAAAATGTTGAGATAGTATCTGTCCTAGAATCGTCAGACAATTATTACAGATTTATAGAAGATTTGTATTTGTTTACAGTCCACTTGGATCTAGCTCAATCAGAAAAGCACTGTGAAACTTAAAATAATAAAAATTACTATTATGATAGCTCCTATTTGCTGAGGAATCACCAAGCACCTGGAGAGGGCTGGGTTCCATACTAATGATCTGAGTCCTCACAATGTCTCTCCAGTAAGAAGCCGGAGGCCAGAGGGGTTAAGTAATTTGCCCAAGAGAGTTAAGTGGCAGAGTCAGAAGTTAAACTCAGACCTATCAAAAAAACAAAAACAAACAAAAACTTCTGGCAAATCCCCACTATAATATACTGCCAGAATATCCCCACTATAAAATGTCTCATTTGCTCTTAGGGATATAAGGAGAAGGAAAAACAAGGAAACCCTGTGGACCTTGATTTCTCCTCCTGCTACTGAAAACCACCACGACTCCTCTAGTCCCCAGACCTCCACCAAAGGTGGATCTTACGAGAACTGCTTCATCTGTTTGGGATAAAGCATCAACCCAAGCTTCAAATAACAATTTCCTTTATTAACTCGAGTTTTACTGGGGAACTGCAGCTGCCGACACAGTGCATTTGATGTCTGTCGGTTACATAGTTTTTATACTCTCACTGGTGTTTCTGAATTTTAAACACTTAACATACCGAATACACCACACAGAAGTTTTATTAAAGATCAGAGAGTACAATCTCTCTTTTATCATGTCATAGACTGATTTATACAGTCATATACTGACCATATATTATATACTAGGTGGTTATAGTAGTTAGTCCCTTTTGTCCACTAAAATGCAAAGGAGACTTGGTTAGATTCATTGTATCTTATTGAACTGGATCAAAAGTGACTGTAAATGAGTATAAACCAAATAATATTTTTAGAATTTCTATAACTGATAGGAAGAATATTTTTCCTAATTTGAATCCAAGTATTCACATAAATGCATTTTACTTTAGAGAAAAAAAATTCCCTAGCTTTAATTTATATGTGTTGTTATTGCTGATTGCACAGTTTATAGGGATAGGACCAATTTCTGTTTTGAGCCTAAATTATCAGCATTTTTCTACAATCATTTTCAGGCCACACATGGAAACTCACCAGCATGCTATCCACCTGCTCCTTCAGTGTTTTTTTTAATGTACCTTGCATTCCTCCGTGGCTAGAGACTAGGAGTGCTAATTTTGATTTGATGAAATGAGTTTATAAATATACTAATCAAATCACTAGTAATTTTGCCCAGTGCTTGAGAATATTTACGAACATCGCACTCTTCCTCCTGGGCTACCCCCATTTTGCTCCATTCATGTCACTCTATATGTGTATCTGATACTGTCAGCGCTCAATTTCTAACTGTTGTCACCTTTTCCACATGTTCATTCCTTGCTGCCATTGATTCTCCTCCATTCCATCTCTACACTTCTGCTTATGTGGTGCATCTACACCCAGCCTCCTAAAAAGGCTCTGGACTATGTTCAAGATCATTCTTCTGGTGTTTCCAATGAGGTAAAAACAAATTATTCTCTTTTTCAGATTTCTCTCTTAGGACCTGTTACTGTGATTCTGAACATCCGTGTTTTACAATTCGCTAAAGTGTCTAAGCTGTTTTTGAAAATCTGTCTTTGCATCACTGGATTGTATCCAGTATCATTGCTTGGACATTAATTATACCAAAAGTGTTGGCTCTTTCTGAAACATAGGTGAAGAATCATTCCGATCATTACTTTCAGGTGAACTATTCAATGCATCCTGGTATCCAGCAGTGTGATAATCAAAAAGCAAAAGTAGTAGTGTTAGTGCATATATTTGATTAGACTGAGTAAAATACTGCTAGAAATCTCTTCAGAGCCATTTTATCATCATGGTTGGAGGTGTAGAATGACAGTTTATATTCTTAGATAATCAGATTTTTATGCCTCACATATTCCTAAAATTTATTTTAATTCTTTCATTTTCCTAAATACAATTTGTGGACTTTAGCATCAGATAAAATCAAGAATAGGGCTGACAAATAACTGGCACACATGTCACAACTTCCCAGTCAGACACCCTTGGCAGACATTACTAATCCTTCTCAATGCTATAATCCAGGCAGCCACTCTAATAGATTATCACTGGCACATGAGATGAAATGCATTTTCCATCTCTGTATAGGAATGCTCATGACAATCTGATAGGTAAAAAAAAAAAAAAAAAAATTTATGCCTGGCAATGTAAAGTGTTATTTGAATTAGTCAAAGAGAGTATGAAAAATATATATTTTCATTGAAAAGTCTTAACTCAGTTAAATATGTGCAACTAGAAAACAAAACTAGTAGAATACCTATGCTGCAGGATATACTCCTGACACACGATGGTGACAACTGGAATTGCAGGCACAGTCTCAGGAGGAAATATCCAACTTTCTAGACCAATTTGCAATTCCAAATTATTTCCCCTGAGGTATGCATCACAGTGTATGTTAAAACAGAGAAGTGTTGAAATATTTATATATTAAATAAAAAGTAAAATAGAGTAACCAGAAACATTCTGGGTTATTGAATTCAATCATTTCTAAAGGTTTATTTGCTGTACATAGGTGTATAATCTGAAGAAAATCAAATACAACAAGCAGTTCTATTCTGTGTGTCATGTTACCTCTAGATCTGAAGAAAGGGTATCATTTCAATATATGAACAGCCAAAGAATTTACTTTGGAATTCAATTTGGTCAGCTATTTCTCTCAGATATCTTGGTCAGATATTTCCAAGATATTTTTAAGACAGTTAGTTCATTGAGAACTGAAATGGAGTTAGAGATCGCCAGGTCTAACTCACTCATTTTTCAGTCAAGAAAGTAGAGTTCAACTATTTTAAGAAATATGTCCAAAATCAGATGATAACATGGTGGCAAATTAAAAGTAAAAAACAGATCTCTTAACCTTCACTTCAGTGCTATTTCCTTTATACCATACTTCTTAGCAATTCCAAAAGATATATTTAGAGCTCAAATCTTTTAGAACCAAATTATTTACTTAATACTATTTCCTATTAACCATTAATTTCTGTGAAATACATTTCTATAATTAACATTACACAATAATTCTTGGGATAAAAATAGTAGAAACTTAATTCTATGCATTCTGTAATGTTAACGGTAGTGGCAAAAAAAAAATCACATAAAGAAGCACTTTGCTGATGGTTAAACTGATTTTGCATTATCTCTTAGGGATTGAGAAGGGGGTGTCGTATGTTCTGAGAGCATATTAACTATATTATTAACTTCACGTCATGGTTTTTCAGTGTTAAAAAATCCTCTGATAAGGTACTGGATTCTGTCTCTAATAACCTTATGTAAAACATTTCTGGTAAAATTTGTAATTGATTAGACATTATCTTAGCTACCATTTATCAATTGCCTAGTATATGCCATGAATAACATACTTTTTAATCCATAAATATAAGTGAGAAGCTGGCATTAATAAGGAACAATTAAGGACTTTTAAGCAAAGTTTAATCACATGATCACATAGCAGAAAGAGCGATTCAGTGTCTGTATTTTATTAAAATGACCTTCATTTAGGTGTATTAAAATAATGGTAATATGTAAATACTCAGTAGATCATAATAGGCAAAATAGCTACCTCCTTTCTGGAGACAATTTCCATTTCAGAATGAGTACTATTTTATACTTATCATACAAGGTTTTCTCTTAGTCATCTATCTAGACTTTTTATTGTTTCCTTATAATTTAATACTGAACCTTTCCTTTGAACACACATCACAATACTGGTTTCAGTTTATTTTAGGTTGTGGAAACCAGCACAAGGAGGAGTAATTGTAGTTTCTTAGCCTAAGTCTAAAACACAATTAATTTATCAGTATAGAGCCTTCACTTTTTACACTATGTTTTATTTCATATTATTGTTTAGGGTCATGATTCAAAATCATTTAGCTGGTGATTCAAAATTTCTGATCACTCTAGGGGTATTCTAAGAGTGTTCCACAATGGATACTATTTGATGGCCAACTGTGGTTTGTGGTTGGATGTCCCATGAAAGCTGCGAGCCACACAGGTGGCAGTGCTCTGAGGCTCTTTGGTGTTGCTCTTCTGCAAACATGTAGAATTAATATTTCAAAATCAGAATATAATTGTCTGGTTTTATTTATTTACTTGTTTGCCATCCTTCTTATTTAGTATTTATCTTTCCACCTTTCCAGTGTCCAATTCAGAGTAGCAAGTTAAAATAGTCATGTAAACTTACCCGATTAGCAGACCAATTTTTTTCTATCTTTATATCTATTGAGAAATTCAGAATCTAAATGTTTTACAGGAACTAAAAGTATTATAATATGCTTTTCTCTGTCTAGAGAAAAGAGAGGGTAATATTCTCTTGCAGAGAGATGCTTTTGTTTGTTTTTGGGCAATTCCATTCTCATTCAGTAAAAATGAAAATATTAGTTAATAGAAGCAATTTTAGAGTTATGCATAAGGGGGATTGTGTGTGTGTGTGTATATAATTGGTAGGCATTTCCCTATACATCCTAGACATCATGCATCATACCACAACTACTTTCATCTCAAATTCATATCTAACATTTTTGTTTAATATCTGTTTCATTGTATTGTTCAGAATGAAGAAGTATGAAAATGGAGTGTACAATAAGCATTTGGAATTATTTATCAATTTGTATCATCTATTTTTCTTTGTCCCTAAAACCATGGATAACTGAGAGCTGATTTTCTGACTAAAATGTTAAAAGTGCACTTTCCTAAAAAAAGGTTATATTTTGGTTCATTAAATCATTTATTTTAAGCTAACCCTGAACATAACTAATTTCTGATTTAAGGACCAGGTAGTCTAGTTTAATTTCAAACCAAATTCTGTGGTTTTTATTAAAAAGTCATGTCTATGTTGACAGATGAAAGCAGTTCTGCTTACATTTTATGTCTACATAAAAATAACACCTGGCAACATGACAAAAATTTATAAAGAAGGTTATGTTTTATAAGGATTGAATGATGACTACAAATATTTCTTTAAACATCAAACCATTCCCTTATGTAAGAAATTTCTATTTATAGTCTATTTCTACATGAAGGAGTGGTTATTGATTTTTCTTTTTCCCCCTCAGGCAATGTTTGATTTATGAATATTTTGAGTTACACAGAGAAGAGCGGTGCTGTACAGTCGACCCTCCATATCTGTGGGTTCCACATTCACAGATTCAACCAACTTAGGGACAAAAATATTCCCCCCCAAAAAATTCCAGAAATTTCCAAAAAGCAAAACTTGAATTTTCCATGCCAGCAACTATTTCCATAGCATTTACATTGTATTAGGTATTATAAGTAATCTAGAGATAATTTACGGAAGGATGTGGGTAGGTTATATGCAAATAGTACGCCATTGTATATGAGGGACTTGAGCATCCTCAGATTTTGGTATCCTTGGGGAGGTCCTGGAACCAATTCCCATCAGATACCAAGGGATGACTGTATATGAGAAGAGGAAGTAGATAAGAAGAAAGTAGAAATTAGGTTGCATGATTTCTCTTTGGGAAAACATTTTTATGCCCAAAATAAATTTTGTCAATTTTGACAGTATTCTTTTTAGGATACCTAATATAATGTCCAGGGACAAACAAAATTTTGCTATGGTAAAAATTTTCATGGAACTATCTTTCTATCTTAACAGGCCTCCTTGTATCAATCCTCTATCGACAGGAGCCTGGAAAGACCCACTAGGTAAGAGTCTCATTATTATGCAACCAGGATATTCTATACCAGTGGTTTCTTTTTCAGTGAAATAGAAATGAAAAATTATTTATCCCTCATCTTTATTTTAAGCACCATAATTCATGAAGTTGTTTTAACTTGTTTCTGCATCATTTTATATGACCATATTCAAGAATGTATAAAAATTAAGTAAAATAACTCTAGATTCCATTACAGGCTGAGAAATTCTTGCCTTCCCTGTCTCCTCGATATCCAGTTTTCTTCTCCTTAGATAAGGATAATAAACATCTAATTTTCAATATTGTGAGATGATGTGATGATATATTTGAAAAAACTGTAATAAGTTAGAAAAAATTTTATAAATTATGTTCTACATATGTTTGTTCATTATACTCTGACCACACAAATCAGGAATGCTGTTACAACTGATAAATGAGAACTTACTATATACCTGGCATTCTAAGTACAGAAACATACTCAATCCCTAAGATTTTATCTCTAGTAAACTGAAACTTGGGCTCCGTAACATACGAAGTTTACACAGTTGGCAAAGGACAAAGTAGAATCGAACCAAAATAACTTGTAGGTCCTAACTGCCCTAAGAGTCTACCAAGGCAAGTTCTGTTCGTAGGCTTTAAATATCACTCTTACTTTAAAATATTACAGAAGTTCAGACACAGTAGAATGACAATAATGAATAATGCAAACTCCCAGCCATATCATATCATCAACAACAAATATTTATATAACAATAATTTGCTCTTCTACAGATTTCTATCAACATAAATGGAAAAGTAAACTGGGTCCTTTGTACATTGGTTTCATGAGTGCCATTAAACAGCATTAATGTCTCTGAGAAAGGAGCTCCCTGAACCCCTTCTTTTATATCTTTTACAATTATATATGCACCTAAAATGTTTGAATTTTAGTTAGTTCTAATCTGATCTAAGGATTTACATAGAGACACACAGACACTCATGTGACAGGATAATGACAGCAAAAAGAGGTCTAGGCGAACATGGGTGTCCTCTTTAGAAGAATGCAGACAAATTCTGAGGTCTGGCTCCACCTCTATACTTGCAAAGCTTGCAGGTTCCGTTTATTCATTTGTAAAACAGTGACAACAGCACATAGCTCAGCGGTCGCTGTGCATGCTGTGTAAGACAACAATGACAGTGAAGCAAATAGCATACTGCTGGTTCATAGGAGCTGGTGTGCTGTTGCTGCTGGTGGTGGTGGAATTCTATCTAATGATTTGACAGACAGCATGCTATGTGAGGTATATATTCGTTCACTAATGTTTGTCTTAAATGATATTATACTCAGATCCAGAACCATGATAAAAAGTCCCTGCCCTTACAGACTGTCGACACCTTTTAATACAACCGGGTAAAAGGACTCTAATAGTTTATTTGATGACCAGATTATTGGTCATTCATTATTTAAACAGAAAAATGTTGGAATTGCAGTGTAAGTTTTTTAAAGCTAAGATTATTAGGAAAAGCCATAGGGAAAGCTCGAGGTAAGAAAAATTGGTCTTACCAGATTTCCTCCTTTTTTCCAATCCTTTCCTCCATTTTGGCATCCCTCCTCCGGATATATTCATGTTGTTGCAACTGTTCTGTATAGAGAAAAGATGTATGGTACAAATCCTAACACAGAATTGTCAGTAACAAAATATTACACTAATAGAGAATTTTTACTTTTAAAGGTGATTATGTTCATACAAAAACCTGTATATGAATGTTTATAGTAGCTTTATTCATAATTGCCAAAACTTGGAAGCAAACCAAGGTGTCCTTCAATAGGTGAATGGATAAACAAACTGTGGTACATCCATATAATGGAATATTATTCAACAATAAAAATAAATGCGCTATCCAGCGACAAAAGGACATGGAGGAAACTTAAGAGCATGTTGCTAACGAAAGAAGCCAATCTAAAAAGGGTACATACTGTTGGTTCCAAATATATGACATTCTGGGAAAGGTAAAACTAGAGAGAGTAAAAAGATCAGTGGTCACCAGGTGTTCACAGGGAGGGAGGGATGAAGAGGTAGATCACAGGGGACTTTTATGGCAATGACACTACTCTATATGATACAGTAATGAGGGACACATGTCACCATACATTTTTCAAACCCATAGGATGTTCAACAGAAAACATGAACCCTAATATGAACAATGGACTTTAATTACATTTAATGATAATATATCGATGTGATTCATCAACTGTAAGAAATGTACCGCACTAATAGAAGATGTCAGTAACAGAAGACAATGTGTGCAAGGGAAAGGGAGTATATGGGAACTCGCTGTACTTTCCAATCAATTTTTCTGTAAACATAAAACTGCTTTAAAAGAATTTAAGATAAAAAAAAAACCTGCTCTAAAAAAATAATGTCTAGGAAGTCCTAGCCACAGCAATCAAACAAGAAAAAGAAATAAAAGAAATACAAATTGAAAAGGAAGATGTGAAACTGTCACTGTTTGCAGATGAGTCTATTAATTTTCAAAGAGGTGATTATAAAGAAATAGTTTTTAATATCAAGGAATGAATTCCTAAGAATGCAGTTTGGGGGATGGGGGATAAGAGGCATACCATGGCCACCAGCACCTTCCACTAGTCTTTCTGATTCAAAGTTGAACCCCCTGCAACACCAACCAAACTGAAGCTGATTCCTTTTTTCAGTTCTGCAAGCATGGCCAGTGACTTTAGGAAAAGGAGGAAGAGCGAGCCTGCAGTGGGGCAGCCGAGGGGCTTGGGGGATCCAACTGCAAGCAGAACTAGCCCAGGTCGAGCAGACCTCCCAGGATCAAGCACCACCCTGACAAAGTCCTTCATTAGTTCTTCTCCTTCTTCCCCATCAAGAGCAAAAGGTGAGCAGCAATAAATGACATATAAACAATTTACTAGTTTAAGTTTTAACTTTGGGAGAGCTGGTCCAATGATAACTACCCAGAAATAGTTAGCATGTAAATAGTGTCTTAAATAAAATATAGTTTCAGAACAATAGCTTTCTTTATACACAGACTAAATCAGGATGGTGAACCATTTGAGTGGCTTAAAGGACTCTTATCATCTGTTAATGCTTTCTTTTCTCCAAATATATTGTGTGTGTTTTCTGGAACAAATTTAAAGTATCAAATATTGTATTGTCAGGCTATTAAAAGATTACATTTCCTAACATTTGCATATTGTCAACATTTTCTAATGTTACTACAACTAGAAAAATTAATCAGATTTATAGAATAGAAACTAGAAGTAGCAACAGAGAACGTTGCTGCCTAAAACATAAATTGGTTTTGGATTTTTAAAATTATTTAATTCTAGACAAAAGTTTGTCTAACCTATGAAAGTTGTTTCTTTAATCACTTGCTTTATATTTTGGTCAATATTCATACATACAGTAGAATATCCATGTTCTGCATGTAACATAGTGTTCAATTCAAACAGTCCACTAGTAAGAACTAACTGGTTTCAGGCCATAACTGTAAAGTTTAGATATCACCAAGCCAATTTTCTGTATGGCCTGTCTCCTCTCTGGAAATTTAGTGAATTGTGTTGAAAGGAAGATGTCACTCCTTCAAGTCTCTGTTTAGTTACACATTACTGCAGCTGTAACAGGAATATCCCCAAGATAGAGACCTAGGATTGAACCAGTATCCATAGGTACCTAGGATTTGGGGACTCAGGGTCTCCTCCAATCCTCTGGGGTTGAAACATAAGAGAGAAGAAATTTGAAGTGTGTGAAGAAAGTGAGCTGTAACTGAAGTTTCCATAAAGTAGCAGAGATTCAGCTACACATATTGAATGTAGGCACTGAAAGTGTTGCCACATGAAATTAAAGCTAAGAGTTAGCTGGTCTGTGTGCAAAAGATTTTTGGTTTTGATGATTGGGCTCTGGATAGGCAGGAGGTGCTAGCTCTTGTCCGTGGCCTAGTAGAGCTGTGACTACTTACTGGGAGATTCACAGGGAGGGATCCCCTTTCACTGTACCATTCCTCAAATTAACAGACGTACCCGTATCAGATTCTACTCATTTATATAAACAAATATCCCAAGGAAACCAATAGGTCATGAAATGCCATTGACTCATTATGCTTGGATACCACCCAAAAGTTAAAAGGGTTCTGATTAATTTAGATATTTGTTTTTATCCTAGGGGGTGTTAAGTCAACTTCCTTTCTCAAATACTACATAGCTACTTAATGTGCTTATCTACTTTTGAAGAATTTGGAGAAGGCAGGAGCTGTCAACAGAGCTATTTTCCTCCACTAGGCTTATTTCTAAGAAGAAAATGTCCCATTAGATGTAATTTGGCCTCCCATTTATTAATTAACTCAGCAACACAAAAGAAAAGACTATTTCCATAGATATTCGAAATTGATGTCAGGGTTAGCTCTACATTATTATATTGCAAATGATTTTTTAAAAAGACCCTTCCTGGAAAAAAGCAAGTGCATTTACCTCTGATGAAAGTTTTACATTATATCCAGTTATCCTTATGGGAAACTGCCTAATAAGAGGTTGAAGGTAGAGAAATTAAAGAGGTAAATTCATTTGTTTAAAGAGGTGCTAGTTGGGTTTATTTCTTAGAAAAATATTAGCAGCAATAGTTCACAGCAACTGAACTTGATTTTGCAATTTGGGAAAATATTTTGTCTTATAGCTTTTTCTATCTAATGCCCATGAAAAATTATTTGATACGGTTATGGGAGTATTAATTAAATGTAAATTTATAAGTTACTCTTTACCTCTTTATTATTATAAATCAAATAAGATTCAAATCCTTACCATATTAAGATGTTTAAATCTATAGCATTTTTGGTATTAATTACAAAACCTTTAAATCACTACCAGGTCATGCTATTAGCTTACAAGGCACTACTGGATTTTTGAATACCATATTTGCAGAAAGATGGATGAAATATGCAATAGAAATAGGCGTATTAGCGACACCAGTTACTTTTTATACGTGGTTTTGTTAACTATCATCTGCAAAGCTACATTTATTGCCAAAGTATTGCCTTGCTTTAGAATTAGGCTTTTTTCTCTGAAGTTGAAGCTACACGTATAACAATCAGTGTCTAGATGAAACTCCACTAAATGCTTTCTCTTTGCTGTGCTATCTGACGCTAACTGACATGCTCTCCTCTTTATGAGCCTTTTAACTTCTCCAACGTCTCTCTTCCACCACGCTGCCCTGGACTAAAAGGTGGGGACGATAGCAAAATATGTCCATCCCTTTGCAGTTACTCAGGGCTCAACGGCAACCCCTCCCATGAGTTAGATTACTGTAACACTTACAGACAGCATTTGGACATCCCACATGACTCACAGAGGGCCATTACTTTCAAAAACGGCTGGCAAATGGCCCGGCAAAACGCAGAGGTCTGGAGCAGCACTGAAGAAACGGTTTCCCCCAAAATCAAATCCCGTAGTTGCGATGACCTTTTAAACGATGACTGCGATAGTTTTCCTGACCCGAAAGCCAAGTCAGAAAGTATGGGTTCTCTGTTATGTGAAGAGGACTCCAAGGAGAGCTGCCCCATAACATGGGCTTCCCCCTACATCCAGGAGGGCCGCAGTAATAGCAGATCAAGGCTCCGACACAGGTCAGCCCACGACGCCCCAGGGTTCCTAAAATTGTACAAGAAAATGCACCGCATCAACCGCAAGGATTTGATGAATTCAGAGGTGATTTGCTCTGTAAAGTCAAGAATAATGCAGTATGAAAAGGAGCAGCAACACAAGGGCCTGCTCCATGGATGCAGCCAGTCCTCCACTGAGGAGGTGCCCAGGGACATGGTACCCACCCGCATTTCTGAATTTGAAAAGTTGATTCAGAAGTCAAAATCCATGCCAAATTTAGGAGATGAAATGTTATCTCCTGTAACCCTAGAACCACAACAAAATGGTTTATGTCCCCAAAGGCGATTTTCCATTGAGTCTTTGCTGGAGGAAGAAAATCAAAGTAGACGCCCTTCTCAGGTACAACGAAGCTACAAGTCTAAAACCCTGGTGCCGATCCACATTGAAGTCACCAGTGACGAGCAGCCGAGAACTCATATGGAGTTTTCTGATAGTGACCAGGATGGAGTTGTGTCTGACCACAGTGATTACATTCATGTAGAAGGATCGTCCTTTTGCAGTGAGAGTGATTTTGATCACTTTTCTTTCACATCCTCTGAAAGTTTTTATGGATCCAGCCACCATCACCACCACCATCACCACCACCATCACCGGCACCTCATCAGCTCCTGCAAAGGCAGATGCCCTGCCTCCTATACTCGATTTACAACAATGTTAAAACATGAAAGAGCTAAACACGAAAATACTGAAGAGCCCAGAAGACAAGAAACGGACCCTGGCCTTTCTAAACTGGCATTTCTAGTCAGTCCCGTGCCTTTCCGGAGGAAAAAAAATTCAACTCCCAAAAAACAGGTGGAAAAGGCAAAATGTAAAACGTCTGTATTTGAGGCTCTGGACTCTGCCCTTAAAGACATCTGTGACCAAATTAAGGCTGAAAAGAGAAGGGGAAGTTTGCCAGACAACAGTATACTGCACCGTCTTATCAGTGAACTGCTGCCAGATATTCCTGAAAGGAATTCATCACTCAAAGCTCTAAAAAGGAGCCCCATGCACCAGCCTTTCCACCCACCATCTCAAGAAGGTGCTACTCATTGTCCATTGTACCAGAACGATTGTGGGAGAATGCCTCACAGTGCCTCCTTCCAAGACGACACCAACAACAACTACCACCACCAAGACCACGACAGTGCACTGAGCCTCCAAGGTGGATCAACTTTTCTATCTTTTCCCTTGTGGTTCAGATGCCCACCCTCCAGCTCTTTCATTTTCCATTCCTACATTCATCATTCTTGAGCTGTGAGACCACTTGGATTCATTATGTATTGTGAAGCAAATGCTTGTTGTGCAAATATGCCTTACTGAATGGTTCTCATTTGCTCATGGGATATTTGGACTTGATGTGTGGCTTAAAGTGATCATCAATTCACAAAAATTTACTCATTCAAAATCGAAAGGGAAAACCATTTTGTAGCTTGATGTTAGGGTTGAAACAACTGTTACGTAGAAACAACCAATTAAACTTATTTTACCAATTTAAAAGAATTTCAAGGCAAAAATCATAACTGAATATCAGTATCCTTAAGAAACTGACAACTTTGCATTAGCTCTTTTTTTTGTTGTAAAACGAATCAAAACCAATAGTCTAACAGTCTTTTCCTTGATTCTTATATTAACTTTATAGTCATTCATTCAATAAATAATTTGCTGACATTCTATATAGAAGATACTAAATCAAAACACTCAGGAAGCAAAACCAAAATATGTGATATAGTAATTGATTGGCGATTAAAAGAGAATAGGACTTGTTTAATAACTTTCTCCATTTAAAAGATACAATTGGGATAAAATTTTTGTGAATATATCTTTAAGCTCTCTCCATGTAAGTCTCATTTCCATCATTCATTGTATTCATTTTCTCTTCCTTTCCATTATTTAATTAATTTATTTTCTATTTCTGCTAAAACAACCCTATACTGACATTTGAGTTAGACTATTTAGGATAAAAGTGACTCTCAACTTCATTTTCATAGATGGATTATTCCTTAAAGTGGAACACAAGGCCAAATAGCAATTCAAATACAGAGGACATTTTTTCAGGTTTACGGTACTGAAAAACAGGATGTTTTGATATTTTTATCCAATTCTTTTCATTAATGCTTAAAGTGCATCTGTTTACTGTGTAAATTTTAGGAAGCTGGAATGAATATTCCAGGCTGAAACTTGTATTGTCAAGAGAGTTTTCTATGCACCAGACACTGCAAAGTGCTTTACATGCATTATCTACTTAACACGGCATAAACCTAGGTGATAGATATTATTGTAAATACTGTTTTACAGTTGAGGACATCAATGCCCAAAGAGGACAAGAAATCTGACCAAAGCCACACAGACAGTAGGTAGCAGAAACAAGATTCAAACTCATGTAATTCAGAATTTGTAGCATAGAATATAATCTCTATAGGCAAAAAAGAGACATAATTCAGATTTCATATTAATTAATATATATAGCCCAAATGTTAGTTACCATTGCACAAATTTGTTTATCTTATTAGTATTTATCTTTGCTTTCATTTATACTATACGACATGCTTCAAAAACAGAAAATTCAAATTTTCTAAATCAATGCCAACAATTTGAAATTTTCACTGATTGAGACATGTCATAACCTAGTGTTTTAGTAAATTAGCTACTTTTCCAGTTATTCAATATCAGTTACATTTCCACGTATAATGCATGAGATATAAGATACCATTAATAGATACTTGCAATCATTATTTTATAATGTAATTAATCATGTATATTTTGTTTTAAGGTGAACAAAAGCAATGCAATAGTTCATAAGTAATTTGGCAACCAATGCAACACATTGTTTAGAAAATTTTTATCCCTTTGTTTATTGGAATAGATATTCACTTTCTAATAAGATAGTTGAACACAAAGGAAGGCAACAGGTAATGGCCTGTTAAGCCTTAAGCTTTAAGATGCCATCTTCACACTCAGTAAGTAATTAAAAACAGAGAGAAAGAGGGAAGAGAATGGCCATGACATAGTTCTGTCATCATCATACTTTATTTTTCTCTCTTTTTCATTACTATGTTCTTAAATTGTTCCACAGCATGTTTCAGTTTTTATAAGTCATTGCTACCGTCTCCATCTTCTCCAGGCCCTATCATAGTAATTATAAACTGGTGGCAAAAAGGAATAGAAAGTATTAAATCTTTGAAGTAAACAATCCCTGTAACTGCAAATTGTCTATACCAGGTGCTACAGTATAATTATATCAGCAATGTTACAATTATATTTACATTTATGATTATAATACTTCTGTAATCTTGTATTGCAGAAAAAGGAAAAAGGAAAAAATGGAAAAATATCCATTTTTCCTCTTAAAATGCTCTGTTTTTGTCTTATATCACAACTTTATAATTACCCATGAGTTTTAGACCCATGTTTTCCATTGCGATGTCTCTCCAAATGTGCAGGGTAAATAGTTGCCACCAGGGAAAATGGCTAAACAAGTCTGCTTTTGATTAAGTGGATACTCACTCTGGCCCTGTCCTTTCCAATAGACCGTGAGTCCCCTAGAAGTTACTCATCCACACTGACTGATTTGGGGAGAAGTGCACCAAGGGAAAGAAGAGGAACTCCAGAAAAAGAGGTAGTCTGTTTAGTATCATTTGAGTCTTTTTCACCAACATACTTGATAAAGCACTTGCCAGCCAAAGTTACGTCCAAAACCAGTAAAGAACCCAGATTAAAAACACAAAAGTGATGGCAGAGAAACTAGAAACAGTTTTCCCTGGAGCCCGAGCAAAGGACTTGAAGCCAGCTGCATTCTGACCCTAGCGGCAGGTCTCCCCCAGTTGTAATCCAGTTTTGACAGTGACTCTCTGAGTCTTGACCTGACACCCATAAATTAAAGAGTCTTGAGCTGGGCTGCCCCTTGGAGGAAGAAGGTTTCCCCTGTACAAATTTCTGGCCCAGTGATACAGGGGACAGCCCTAGGTCAGCCGTGCTGCCAATCAAAACAAATTCCATAGAAACAGTTTTTGCTGGCCTGCTTTTGTTAGAGAGGATCCCTGAAAAAAAAAACACTGCCCCTGAGAACCACCTACCTACTGGCTCTTGTCCATGGTCCTGAGCCAGGGCTGGAGGTCTGGCTTGTACTATCTTGGAGCCATGAAGGTTTGATAGAAACTGAAGGCTGGTCTTGGACTGGCAGCCACTCCAGAAAGTTCTCTACAGGTGTCTGACATAGTCCAGGGCCTGTGGACCCCCAAAGAAGTCAGAAATGATCCAGGTTGCCCAAAGTTCACCAGAGTCACAGGGAAAGAGAGTGAGGTGAGGGGATTATTGGAATCAGAGAGGAAGTAGCTACAGGTGGCCCAGGCAGATCTGCGGCCCCGAAGCTTGAGTGTGGGCACGAGTCACATCGTATCATAACTCAAAGATAAGCAGCTGGTTTACTGTGTGCTGAAGAATTCCTGAACTCTCCAGGGAATATAAAATGACCAAGCCTATACTTTTGGCCACTAACGAGCCTCTCAGTGATAAGTGGGCTAATATTTCTTTGCTACTATGTCAATAAGTGTTTAGTAAAAGGGGTAATGACTTCCCTCATGACTTTTTCCAGTCCTTTTATTATGATTCAGAAGTTGTGTCAATACTTAGGACATAGAGCAATTGACTTTCCACAATTATCCCAGGAAAAGCCAAAATTATACTTAGGACTGAATCCTCTGCAGGCATTTTATTCCCCTTTTATGGCATTCATTTACCTTAGTTCCTAAGATGAAATATGATATTCAACAGTTATGGTGAATAAGTCATCTGTTACATTCTGGTTATAGTTTAAACATCTAAATAAAGAACTAATTGATTTATTTATAAATTGCATAAATGATTTAAATTGTATATGTTTAATCATTCCTTGAGGTTTCTTTTCTCTTTAATTCACGTGAAACTGCTTTTTTATAGGAAATCCATAATTTTAAGTTAGCGCTAACCATTTCCTTCATTTTCAGAAATTGCCTGCAAAAGCTGTTTACGATTTTAAGGCTCAGACATCCAAGTAAGTAAGATAAGTGTTCATTATATGATTTAAGTTGACTTTAAATACATTAATAATACTTTAAAAGACAAATATTGCACTGGGATGTGTTACAAATAAGACCTAATTCCCAATTCAGCAATCTACTCTAAATGGTTCCTTCTGAATTGATTGGGATGTGGGTAATTTTATTTTCATTTTGAGTTTAGTTGAGAAACATTGAGTTTTAAAATACACCAAACATGTTAGAGCACAATGAGTTCAAAAGGATAGGAAAAACAAAACAAAATTAAGGATCTTTGTTTCTACAATTTTCATGTGGAGAATGAAGTAAAAATAAATTGTTGGGGAGTAACACTTAACTGGAGAATTTTATATCATTTATTTATCCAACTATATTAAGGATAGTTTGTGGTTAAAGACTAGAATTGTGTGTGAAGACTCCTGCAGTAAAATCTCCATTTCTCAATACTCAGAGCTTAGAGACTCTGAGCACAGTTCTATCCTGTGGTCTTTTGATGTTGGTGTTTTCATACTCCTGTGTCGTAATTTTTTTACCTTTTTTTTTTTTGGGGTAATTTGTTCATCAGGTGAGCATGGGGTTGGGGAAGGCTAGTACTAAGCACATGAGGAGGCTTAAATAGGAGTGAGTTTTCCAGCTCTGTTATGGCCCATGTCACAGACCTTACTTAAGAAACTTTGGTCTCCATTAGAATTCAAGATACTGGCATTAAATTATACCGTGCTGTTTAGCTGAATATATATACAATAACCAAAGCATTTATTCATAAAAATGCATATTATATGAATTAATAGTTAAAGAATCTATCTCTGGCAGAAGACATAAAAAATAAAATCACTCAGAATTTGGGAATTAAATTAACTAACTAAGAGAATTCTCTTTAGAAGTGAAGGTGTCAAACATGGCTTAAATCTGGGGTTAAAAAAAATCCTGAAGGAAAGCTTACAACTTTTTTTGATGAGATAAGTAACATCTGCTCTGTTTCTACTACACTATGGTCCTAGCTACTGTTCTTTGGATATGGTGTGATAATTTGTACAAGGCATGTCACTTTTATAAAATAATGACATAAAACATGTAAATTTCATTTCTTCTTTGTGACAATCAATCAAAAGTGTCCTTAGATGTAGGAAGCCCTGAGGAATAACAGGGCATATAAAATATGCCCAGGGCTCACAAGCTTTTGAGAAACCTTAATTAGAAACAGGCATTGAAAGAAAGATGAGGTACAGTGCAGAGGAAAGGTGTTTGTGGTGTTGACTCTGTCACTGGATTGCGTTTGCTCCAAGTACCAAGCCCCTCACCCTCCTCCAAGACCACATCCTCATTGTCAATGTCTGACGTTGGCAAAGGTTCAGGGAAACCCACCGTCCCACGCGCTGCCCATGGGAGTGTAAATGACGCAGCTGTTCCGAAGGGCTGTTTGCACCATCCCACTTTCACAAAGGTCTTCCTCAACCAACGAAATCTAATTGTATTATAAGCCTCCAGAGAAGTGGACTGAACAATCATCCACGGAAACCATCCCATAATTTTCGTAAGAAAAAAAATTGTTTCCCCCATACCATCAATAAATTTATCTGATTGTAGCTTAATCACATTCCTCCTGTTCTGTTCTCAGGAGATGTAAAGAGCGCTTGTCTGTCACCCCCAACGTAGTTATGTACCTGACACAAAAATCAAGGTTATGGATGACTCATGCAGTTTTAAAAAAAGGTTCACACACCCAGAGAGCACTGAAAGTTTCAGGAGGACTATAGCCACATTTTTAAGTCATATCAATCATTAGCTAGATGTGAGAGTTAGCAGACATTTGGTCCTATCCAAAATGTCCATGAGCATATTTGGTTCATGCCAAACTGTTTTGGACAGGACCAGATATCAAGCTCCTCTTCATGTGGACCAAATGTCTCATGGACATTTTGGGCAGGACCAAATGTCCTGCAAGAGATGTGAGTGCTTTTTGTGCCTAACATCTTACAAACAAGAGACAGATATCTCTGTTTCAAATAATTATCTGTTTTAAAAGCTGTTTTTCTTTCCCTAACACAAGAAAGTTTAATTTTCAGAAAGACACCTAAGTAACTCACCAAACGTAATGTCTCAACTGTTAAGGAGGAAAATGAGAGGAAATGCTATTCTCAAAGGTTGTCAGTGGCCACTGGTCAAAGGTGGTAGGCGCTGGTTGGAGCACACTGGTCAAAATGGGACTCTTAGAAATTCTAGTTCTGAGATGAGACGAACATAATTTTGAAAACTGGAGGGTGAGACCACTGTCCTTTTTTCTAGACGAGTTCAAAAATTTAAATACAAGTCTTTACACATAGAAAAGATATCTTTTCACACTTAAAAGAAAAATAATTAGTTGTCTCTTATATACTTTTTTTTTTAAGCTAAGCTTCCTACTCTCATTTCCAGAAATAAAACATACCTGGTGTAAATAAAACAGTTGGATTGTAAACATTAAACATTTTGGGTTTTATTTTCTACATTAGGCACTTGCATAAAAGAGGGAAGTACTGTATTTGAATGTAAGGCCCTGTGAATCTTGTTTGCTTTTAGGGTTACTGAAAATTTAACACAGATTCAATGTGAAAGTTTTAGCACTTCTAAATGTGTAATAATTCTTTTTACTATGCAACTTTTTTCAATTAATTCTTTTAATCAACATGAAATATTCTACATCTGATATAAACCTGTCTCCATTATATATTCTGCACACATAAATGATCCAACTCAAGATTCTGAACAAAGCAACGCAGAAGATTTGGGAGTGGGAAGGCAGATGCGTGTGAAAATGGGGCTCTTGGCAAAAGATCTGAAATAAGTACCCTCCAATGAGACATAATTGTGGAGGCAAAATAACACAGAGACACAATTACCTGGGGGATGAAGCCATGAAAACCTGAAGCAGTGAGGGTGAGAATTTAGGCGTGAATTATTTATGATGACTAATGTCTTTATAACTTAAAATTAAATACTCCAATTTACCTACTGTCTCCTTAGAAACAGCCCAAATGGAAAAGCATAGTTAGTTTCTTGAAAATATTTTTATATTTAAAAAACAGAAGATATAAAGGCGGTTACAAGCAATCTGTGCATGTCTTTGCACCTGAAACATGTTTATCTTTGTGACTATAGTTAATAATACTGTACTGCATCTAAGAGAGTAAATCTGAACGGTTGTCATCACAAGAAGAAAAACATTGTAACATATGTGGTGACCAGCGTTAACTCAACTTATGGTGGGGGTCATTTTGCAATATATACAAATACTGAATCATTATGTTGTACACCTGAAACTAATATAATGTTACAGGTCAATTATACTCCACATTTTAAAAATGTTTATTTTTGTGCCTCACTGAAAAATCAAAGTATAAAATCTTTTCTGTTTCACAAAATAAATTCATTATCAAGATATTCTACCTAAATGCCTGTCAACCAGCTTCAAGGATCCACAAATAAAATTTTTTCTCACGTTGGCACTTCTGTGCTAAGGCTAAATGATACTGGTTTCCTTATTGTAAGCTTTAACATATCAAAAGGAGACAGAAAGAGAGAGAAAGAGAAGTAAGTAGGTAACTAGCTTCAGGACAAGTAAAAATCAGTGCGGAATAAATCCGGCCTTATGGCAAGCTTCAGGACTCCTCTACTATAAACCAATGACTAGACAGCAAGTCTGTCCCCGCCTTTAAATTTCATATTAATCTGCCTGTGATTTAAATCGGATGTGATGTTTACATTTGTTCTTTTTGAAATCATTTCTAAAGTTACAACGTTTCAAAGGAATTCTAAAAATTTTCAAGGAAAATCCTCATCTAACTGGACTCAACAGATTTTTTTCAATATTGGAAGTATATTTCCCAGCCACATACAGATCTAGTGAGAATCTTGATCTTAAGAATAATCGCCATACATCAGGAAAAAAAAAAAACATTTAAATGTATCTCTTCTAGGGAGCTGTCATTTAAGAAAGGAGATACTGTCTACATCCTCAGAAGAATTGATCAAAACTGGTATGAGGGAGAGCACCACGGGAGAGTGGGCATTTTCCCAATCTCATACGTAGAGGTAAGTCCCTTCCCCTTCCTCCTTACGTGGTTGCTGTTTCCAGGGTTACCACAGGTCAAGCATAAATAACTGTTCTCCTTCATAGAAACTCACACCTCCTGAAAAAGCACAGCCTGCGAGACCGCCTCCCCCAGCCCAGCCCGGAGAAATCGGAGAAGCTGTAGCCAAATACAGTTTCAGCGCTGACACAAATGTGGAGCTATCGCTGAGAAAGGTAACCTGCTTTCTTCACTGGTGCATTTGAAAGGCTGTATACTTTCAAAACTAAGATAGGTCACCTTTTTCCTGAGACATTTTTGTGTCCCCCTCATTTTCCGCAAAGGACTCCATCAGGCTGCCCTGAGTCACTGTTACCTGCCACTCCTGTGTCCTTCCAGATGAGGTCCCTGTGGGATGCAAAGCTTCTCAGAGAGACTTTCCCTCTGTGGTTTAGCCTGGGAGGCTCCAAATTGTCTCCAAGGGGTGCCTCGGGCTAAACATCAGGAGCTGTACATGTGGAAACATCAAAAGAAAATAGCACTTTAATACAGTTCAAAATAGTGTTCTTCTGCTGCCTTATTATTCAAAAATTATATCAAATTCAAAATTTAAACTGGGCTTTGTGGCATTGGCTTGATCCTGCAGCTAGCAGGAATAGTGACTGTAGAAAGTTCTATCGTTGCAAAAGCCAGGGGTTTTATAAAAAATATTATTGACCGCTATGGCATGGCCACCCACCAATCAGAATGGATGCTGGTGCTACACCATCTTGATGCAGACCGGGTGGATGTCAGCCCTGGCCACAGCTATGCATTGTCTAGGATGCTAGCTTTGCCCCATCCTGTTAGCCTCACTCTTTGTTACAACTCAGAACATGTAGATAAAGAAGAAAAACATTGTGCTATCCAACTTCATCCCTTCCAGGGGTTGACTACTATAACCCATTTCAGATACACCATCACAGCAAGCTATGCACTTTCTGAAGCTCTTCCTACATAAGTTCATTCCCTTGAATCTGTCAGTGATCAGATGATGGTACTGTCATCGACACATTGCAGGTTAAACTACTGTGCTTTTTGAAATAACTTACACATGTCATTTCCCACAGTACCAGTATGAACACGTATAAGGCCAAATATCCTTAGGAAAGATTCTAATGCTGTGAATGGATGATTAAACCACATATATGTTGATAAGCCATAATTTGGGAGTAAGCTCTGAGGCTTTAGTTGCATTCTCATAACGAAAACAAAACACTGGAAGTATAAGGCTTTCCCAGATGGAAAGCTATTGTTTATTAGAAAACATTGACAATTATAATTTTTATGTTATCACATCTCTATTTCTAATGCATTTTCCTGATATTCATTACAGGGAGATAGAATTATTCTTCTTAAAAGAGTTGATCAAAACTGGTATGAAGGTAAAATTCCAGGAAGCAACAGACAAGGCATCTTCCCTGTTTCCTATGTAGAAGTCATCAAGAAGAATACAACCAAAGGTGCTGAGGATTACCCTGACCCTCCAATACCCCACAGCTATTCTAGTGATAGAATCCACAGCTTAAGTTCAAATAAGGTAAGAAAACATTCTAGCATATTAGTATAATATTTGGGAGCTCAGAGTAACATAATCGGTACATGATTTTAGGACATTAGATTACAACATCATATCTATGGCAAAGCAAAAGATTTACATGTTATGTTTCTAAGTGCCAGGTCAAATCAATATAATTTAATTTTTCCTATGGGTGCTGGCATAAAGGTTTAAGCTACATAAAGGGAACCTACATAAAGAATCTACTATCTTAAGAGAAGCATTTTCTTTTATAGGGCTAAGGCTAGGCATTTTATTTATTCTACTTTTCTTTGAAGACTGGGTTGCTGAGCAATTACTCTCAATCCTTTATCATTGGATAATGGAACAGTTTGGTACTTTCCAATTTTGTCTGATTGGTTATAAAATTTTCCAGAATCTTCTTTAGTACATTTACTTCACTAGCAGAGCTCAGCATTTAGAGGGCAACATCCTTCCTTTAGTAGTTTCTACTGCTAGAAAGAAAAGAATCTTCATCCATATCTTTGTCTTATCCACCATTCAGTCATCTTAAAAGAACTATCAGATAAATTTCAAAGCGACTGTACTTTCAAATAAATATTTCTAAGAAAGAATAAGTATGTATCTACAAAGGCTTATTTAAAATTTAAGAAATTCTTACATGATGTCAAAATATTGGCAATGTAATATTTTAGATCACAATGTTTTAATCTTTGCTGAGAATATGATTTAAATGTATTTTCAGTTTCCTAAGTTTTCTCTTAGAATACCAGATTTTACATTTTATAAATCGAGAAATGTACAAATTTCACTAAAAACTAATTAGTGTTTTATTCTCACTGCTGGGGAAAAATACGTTGAAAAGCTTACGTTCATAAATTTTGAAAAATATTTAATGGTTTTACCAACTGGTAATGTATACTATGATGTCATTGGCTAAATGAAGGGAACTTCTCAGTAGTTTTGAACTGAATCATTTTCAGAAAAAGAACTGTAATGTACTTTTAAACCATGATACCCAAAACATACTAAACGTTAAATATACTATTTTCTGACTGATATTTATAAATAGAGGAGGGAATTCATTGTGATTTATGAATCACTCTTGGACATACTCAAATCACATTTCTTGACATACTATCTTTATTTTAGGAGGGACTCAAATGTAAGTTGATATTATTTCTGATATTTCTGCCTTTAATATAGTAGAATCCAATTCTAATGCTTTTGGAAGACAAGATAATTATATGATGTTTGTATTATAGGTATATTTTTGTGATATAGGTATCTCAGGATACTTAATTTAACTTTCAGTAGAAGCAAGTCCACGGTAAGGCTAAGCACTTTGAACCCATTAACATGGATATTCGTGACTGTGGCGGTCATGGAGCTGGAGTAGTAGTAGCAGCAGGTAGTCATGGCGTAGCAGTAGCCATGACGATAATGGAATTTAAAGACCTTTCCTCCTCAGCCACATAATGTTCCTAACACTAAAGGTGCTATGTAGCCTTTAGTCTTGAATCTTCTGTAAGGGTGCTCACAAGTGTTCTGTGACATTTAATCTCATTTATCCCACCCCATGGTGACACGACATCACATTTCCGTTTTTAAAAACTCTAAATAAATTCTATTAAAGCCCCACTCCTTTTATAGGACAGGAGTCAAAAGTTAAGTGGAGAGTGCACTGTGCACTGATCCATACTAAGGCCCAAGGACCAAGAGTGCTGAGTGCACCGGTGACGTGTCAGCCTAAACAATCAACCAGCAAGTGCAATCTTTCTTGAAGATTTTTTTCTTTCCAAACCCAAATCATCGACCTGGAAAGAACCAAAGCAAAATGTCTTCCACCAGCCTCTCTCAAGGCCTTCATATGTGTAGCATATAGCATTCTTCCTAGTCCAAAAACAATACATAAATGTATTAGAATGTTTCTAGGCAACAATCCTAGAACAACTTTTAATGAATTTACATAAAAAATTCTGTTTTGTTCAATGTATCCAAAATATAGCGATAATATTAAGACATACAGAAGTATTTTTTTACTTCAGGAGATTAAGCTTCATAAATTAGACCTCCACTAGAGTATATAACATGTCCAGCTTTTGAAAAAGAGAATGGAAGTCCTAGCAGAAGTTTACTCCTGTTCACATCATATGCTCCCTTTCTATGTCAAAATTTACTTTGGATTTTTTAAAACTTTGAAATAGTAGTTATGTAAGTTCAGTCTCATTTTGATCGTGGGTTTCTGTTCTTAAAAAATATCTCTCAGAACTTATTCATTTAGAAATGTGTTAACATATAATGATGTAAAAATGTTTTATGCCATATGTTATAATCACCTCGCAAACCCAAGTAAGAAAATGATGAAGGTTCAAAAGATTTGGCATGGGAAGAAAGAACACTAAACAGATTCTGGGAATAAAAAAGGTTTAATTATTGGTTTTCATTCTACATTATTTCAGAGTCATTTATATTAAATCAATATCTGGAAACCTGCTTTGAAAGAAGTAGTCTATTAAACTAAATCTCTAAAGATTTTGCTGTCTGTTCTTATAATCTCTATGACAGCTTTATCTTGTCATTTGACACTTAATAGACCTTTTCCAAATACTAGTATAAAGTATTCAGATAAATCTTTAATTAACATACTAATTATTTTATGTATTTAAATTCAAAAAATATAAGCAAATCTAGACCATAGCATAAAATATTTTTTATATTCACCATCATAACTTTCTGCATTTCTCTCTGTGTTTTAATGCATTATTATTATTTTCATGTTTTTTTAACTTCATATATCCTGCTCATTTCTAAGTTGGCTTCCAGCGAACCAGTCCCCCCTCCCTTGCACAAAGCTTCATGTGGCCCAGATAAAGGAGCTCTCCAGGGAATCACCCCGGGGTGGCTGTCCCTGACAGCCAAGTGTCCACTGGTAAAGCCTTTGGCCCCAACACTACCTCCTTTTCTGGACAACATATTGGACGAATTAGAGAAGCTTGGTGCTTTAGTTTTACCTGCTGACCAAGCCAAACCAAATACCCCAGAGGAGATCACCCTTGAAATTAAGGAGGACCCCTCTGTTGTCCTCCCATTGCCGCCAGCATCTGCACCTGCCAAGCCACCCTCCTCTCTGCTACCTCTCCCCCGCTTGGGTGTGACCTCAGCTGCAACCCAGCCCCCTGAGGCAGCGCCGCTTCAGGATTCCAGAAAGACACCTCAAAACCAGTTTGCAGATCTGACAACAATGAGAAAGGGTTCTGCAGGCCCTGAAAAAGTACCTGAGGTCCTAGGTGATAAGTTCGTGACCTCTGCACACGCTAGTGTGGGTCCCTTGCCCCAAACCCTCCCCGTCATTGGAGAAGAAGATGAGGAAATCTATGAGGGGGTCATGGCAGGTATCCGAAGAGGGCCAGAATCTCAAGAACCAGATGCCTTGTGGTGTGGCCATGATGGCACAGAGGTGACACCACTCCTGCACATAGAAGAGGAGGAAGAGGAGAGGGAAGCTGACCGCTTAAAATTTCCAATAGCAATCCCCACAGACCCTAGGAGCCCTAAGGAAGACAGCGATGCAGCAAAAACCAGTGAAGAGGTACTCTAATTTTGCCTAATTCCTGAAGAACTAACCAGTCTTACTATGGTTAGCTAGTACAGTTAACCATATTAATAAACATCAATTTTGACACTGTCTTAGAAGGTTTCCATGCAAGAAACACAGCACTATATGAGGTAGGGGTGGAGGGATGGATAGAAACACACCAAATTTTAACAAGATGATGTAAATATGTGATATTATTCCATTATTTATTTATTACTATAAATCCATATTTAAACATTTTTGTAATTTAAAGTCTTTCTAATTTTAATATTCATAATAATAGCTGATAGTTGAGCTCTTACTGAGTGTCAGACAGCTTTCTAAGAACGCTACGTCTTTACTTTTCAAAGCTCAGTAGGGTGGGTTATATTATTATTCCCACTTTCGGGATGAGGAAATCGCTACGCAGAGAGATTAGTTCACCTCCAGGGTGAGAAAACTATACACCATATCTTTGATATAGTAGCAGTTTGAAAAAGAAGGGAAGAAAGAAAGAGAAAGAAAAGAAAACAAAAAAGAAAAATATACTGCAGTTCCCTTTCAACTCTTTCTGAAGAGGTAATGGCTTTAAGTTGGTGACGACCTAAGAGTGGAGTCCTACATGTTCACCTTACAAACAAAGAACCTTGGGCAATAATTTTAATCAGTTAAGAGGGAAATGCTCTAAATCTTTAGCTTGTAAGCTTCTCTCTTTCAAAAAAGAGAAAAACAAAACTTGATGTCTCAAATATTTAATCTGCGAATTAGAAAGCAAATATGATTACTGGCAAATATTGAAATTATGGAACAAAATTAATGATTCATATTATGCCACTAAGCAAGTCACTTTCCCCCATGGCTCCTCTACTTAGAAATCTTTAACAATGAAAATCAGTTTTAAAACCCCATAATTTCCAATTAAGATCTTACCGATAACAAATATAGAGGCATTTGGTCTCTATGGGGTATTCTTGGCATTAAATAATGGTGAGTGCCCATTAGGCCGCCGGACACCCACAAAACCCTGAGTCTTGGCTGTCCCCTAACCAGGTGAGAAAATGTCATCTGGACAAAGAACGTAGCCATGTCTGCATTTGCATAAAATAAACACACTGCTTAGTAATAGAGATCATTCATTCATTGCAGTAAGTCAAGCAGATTTCTAAGTCAATTACTTAAATAACTAATTTCCCCTTCAATTTAATCAAGTTTAAGATGTGATTAGACATGTGGCTTGGTTCACAGGAACCGCTACTGCCGGCTGCAGGCAGCACCCCCAGCGTGGTGCTCAGGGGGTGGGTTTCACAGCCAGTGTCCGCCATGCACGCACACGCACAGGCAGAGGTCGTAACTCCCCTAGCTTTGCAGCCAACTGACTATAAATTGTGATCTACTTCACAAGCAAGTTACAAAGAGTCATTGCAGGGTTTTACACTTTCTTCCTCAATGTTTAGAAGGACCCATCCTGCAAATTACATTATACAATTGTAGATTATGGGGGTTCTTATCTCCAGCCGCTCATATCAGAAAAAAAAGTGAAACTGATCATACCCATTGGGAATTTTGAATCAAATGCAGAAGAAAAAGTTAGTGCTTTCAAAGCAAGAATTTGTCATAAATGTCACATACCCCGGGGTATTTAGTAACTTTAAAATTATTTAGGTGTGGGGGGTATTCTCTAAAAAGCATGTAACCTCATTCTGGACACAAGCATAATTGCATCTTGTCTTTCCTCAATATCTAAGCCATCTTCATTTTCTTCGGGAGATCGAACATCTACATCCTTTCCCAGCTGTCTGCTTTCCTCCCTTCCCTTTCATTCCTCCTTGGCCACTGTCTCTGACCTGGTCCCCACACTTTCTCAGCCTACCCAGCCCTACTCATCTCCGCTCCTCCCTAAATACTCTTATCAACAGGAGATAAGCTCACCAAAATTAAAGGTAACTGCATCTTGAGTGTGGTTTATTGCATGTCTTTCAATGAACTTAATTAATTAGATGTACGTCTTTAGATTCGTGCCATCTTACAAGATCTAAAAAGTCATTCAATATTGCTTGCTAACTTTTAACATCATTAGCATGGCCTCTGTCCAAAAATTTAAAAGATATATTTGCATAGCAGCTATACTTAGATTGAGGAGAAAAACTAAACTTCATATAAGAATAAAAAGTGATTATTAGACTTTTTTTTTAAGTTGAGGGTCAGCAGGAGAACCATCCCATCCAAAGGTGTCAGCTGTGTGCCTGTCATCCTCTGTCACTTCTTAGTGGGCTCATTGCCTCCCAAGTTTCCCAACTAATCAGCAGGTTCAGCAGAGCCTAAGGGCTGGATGATCTTTGGCACTGTCTTGAGCCTTGTTCTTCCACAAAACTGAAGTAAATTAATGAGGATGTGGAAAGGAGGCTTCTTTTGTAGCAGTTAACAAGGCATCCATCTCTGAGACTTGCTGGCTGGCTGGCAGCTCTGCTGGCATTTAACTCCCTCTTAGGATACCATGATGAAAGATTTTTAACAAAGTTAATGACTGGCCTTGGAAAGAGATTCAGTGACAACCACAGCATGAAATCAATCCATCTCAGAACTAAGTTTTACTTCTCTATGTCCAGAATGATCCTGAAACCTTTTCCTTTAGACAAAAGGACTTCAAATAATGACTCAACCTCACACTCAATCTTCTCAACTTGAAATGAGAGCCTCTGCAGATAAGTACAAAAACAAAACAAAACGAAGGCTCTGGTAGAGTCATGTTTTTGAACTAGGAAGCACCAACACCTGAGAAATGCCATTTATGCAATCTTCCAAACCCCCATCACCAAATCTATCCACCAAAATAGTCCATCTACGTGAATTTTATCTTACGTAGAAAAGGAATCTTTGAAAAAATGTAGTATATTTTAAAGACATATTGCTCTTTGCCCTTTGAGGTTTTTATCTTAGCTGGCAGGAAATAATTAGGAAATTTTTTAAATAATAATAATTCTTTAGATAATGTCTGAGACTAAGAATTTGCCTTTTTTCCTCTCTCTGTGGTTCTCTTTTTAAGGCCAAAATATTTATTCCTTGCCTTTCCCTACTTGTTCTTCAGCCTTTATGCTCAGTCAGTAAGTGGGCAAGTAACTTGAGCATCGGCCTTCTCTAATGTAGAGAGATGGAACACTCACCACTGTAGTGTCAAGGACAAAACCAGAATTTAAACAGGTTTATTCTCCTGCAAGAACCAAGCTCATCTCATGCATTCTGTATGTTTCAGTTGTTCACAGAATGGTATGAGAGAATGGAGATATTCACAGTAACCATGTTTTAAAAGAATACTTTAATAACTACATCAAATAACTAACTCCAGAAAAATGAAGTTTTTTCTCTTTTTTATCTCGTATTTGAGAGCAAATGTTAATTTTAATCCCCCACTTTTCCTGAAAACCTTATAAATCTATTTTTTACTCATAGAAAGAATATAAGTTGACTGAAGTTATGCTTATAAGTATACATACAAATTGAATCAACTACAAATTTTAGGCCATTATTATAGTTTAATCTACAACTGACACAGTAAAAAAATTGATGTGAATCCTTTAAGAAGGCTTCCTATTTCTCTCATTTCAAGAATGTTAGAAATTTTGCTCATTACAAAGAAGGAAAGTAACCTAGCACTAAAAGCAAAGAGAAAATAAAATTTTAATAATGTTTTAATAGGCATAGTATGGTATGCATGAAATCATTACAACAATGTTATCAACCCCTATCAGCCATTGTTTTACTTAACTCATGTTAATTTAATGCAATTTTGTTCTTTTAAAGTATTTTCTGAGATAATGTAAGTCTGTCATATGCAATCCAAAATCTTCCATGGAAGTAAAATTTACCACGACTTTATAGATGACGGAAGACTGAAATGTACATATAAATTATGAATTTGATATATAAATCAGAATCCAATATTTTCTCTAGTCTTTGAGCATCTTTTAAATGTTGGGTTTTCATAATATAAATTATTATAATCCTCAGCTTTGCTGTAAGCTGAGCTTCCAATTCCATCTAAGAATATTCTGTAAAAGAGTCTTGCAGCAATGTGGACTCAAGCTGCAGTGGAAGCGCTTTGTGAACAGAGAGAAAGACTCTTTCTTGGGTTTCTTCCAAGAAACTCAGTTATTACGGTCCCAAAAGGAAGTCTCCTCACCCTAAAGCCATCCCACTGGAAGGTAATCCCCTTGAGCAGTTTCCAACATGAAATTAAGCCCTGATTCTTCCTAATATGTTCAAATGATCTTTCCAGTTGTTTATCCACATCATTCCAACAGCTACTTTTTTTCTCTATGAGTCTTGATGTTTATAGAACCTTGTATTAGTCAAGATTGGGGCAGCTGCAGTGCCAGAAGGCTCAAAATAATTAGAGCTTAAACAAGGTAGAAATATATATTTCTTATGCATAAATGTAGGGCATCCTGGGTTGGTATGTGGCTATACAGTCATCAAGGATCCCAGGAGATTCCATTTTATTTTGGCACACCACCATGCTCAATGAAAAGCTTCTGCTGCATGGTCCAAAGTGGCTGCAGCAGCTCCAGCAGTCCCTTTCTCATTCCAGCCAACAGGAAGAAAAAAAGCGGAGGGAAGCTTATGTCTTCTTCCTTGAAGGGCATTTTCCAGAAACCGCACATATCCCATCTGTCAGAACTTACCACATGAACATATCTAGATACAAGGAAGTTTGGAAAATAGACCTTATTCAGAATGGCCGTGTGCCTACCTAACATTTGGGATTCTGTTACTGGGATGACAAAGAAGAGAATGGATATTGGAGAACATGAAGCATTCTCTGCCACAAGCCTTAAAGAAAAATGCCTGATGCATTTCATCCCCAGAGACTGAAGATATGAGGTCAATCATTACTAATTATTATGAACTTTTTCCTAAATGAGAGTTGAGAAAACCACATGCTTTTATTTAAAAGTCCTTTAGTCCTGCTAAAGTTCCCATAAGCCAAATCAAATACCAGACAGTACATTGCTAGGTCTTGTCCATGAATGGACAGAAAATAAAACATACACACAAGAAAGGTTAGTTTACTCACTGTCATATTAAAAATCTTACTTTGAAAGAACACCAAAATAGTCACAAGGTGCTTGGAATTAGAACAATATTCTGTATTTAATTATACAGTATTTCACAATTTCCCCCAGAAAAGCCTTTTTTTTTTTGGCCATGCTGCGAGGCTTGTGGGATCTTAGTTCCCCAACCAGGGTCTGAACCTGGGCCCTCAGCAGTGAAAGCGCAGAGTCCTAACCACTGGACCACCGGGTAATTCCCCATATTTTCTTTGTATGTGTTTTATTAGAAAATTTACCTGTGACAAATGATTGACACTGTCTATGAAATTTGATGGATATAAAGCAAAATTTCCCTGGCTCTTACCTTGCATCTATTCAAATAAACACAAAGAAAACAGGTCAGATCTGAGAGTATCTTGAAACTAATTGTTAAGACATAAAATTTCTTGTAAGTGTTCTTAGCCATCTACACTGCATTCAGACATCTTCCCTGTGCCAACTTCCCTCTATAAATCTCTCTCTGCTCTGCCTGTGAGTTCCCTAGTAAAGCAGCGACTGATACCTGTGCTGTGAAAACTCTGGGCCGCCAGAAGAGCTGTCTTCAGACTGTTAACCCTTCCTGCTCTGCTCTTATTTGGGAGTTTGGCATGCTGTGTGTGCATGGAAAAAAAACAAAACAGGAAAGCTCCTCTGAAGGCTGGGTGATGAAGATGAGAACTAATTAACTTCTTACGGCTTTTCCAGGCTGATTTAAAAAGCGATCTACTTGTCTTGGGTAAGCCTCCGCGTAGCCCAGTGATGTCCTGGAGATCCTGCAGCTCACCAGTCAGAGGGCTCAGCGGTTCCCACAGGGTAGGATCAGACGCCCCACCTTGAGCCAGGCACCCTGGCCACCCCTCCACCGTCAGTGGGCTGGCTCTTCCTTAGTTGTCATTGCTGTGCTTTGCCAGTGAAGTAGGGCTGGAGGTACCCTTGAAAGGAAACGACCTTTCTGATGATGATGAGCAGCTATGAAGTCAGATCAACACGAAAATCCTATCCTGAGTCTTTGGTCAATGAGCTCCCCCTTTATGTGTGCGCGTAAGCTTTCCAAAAGCGACAAAGACATGCCCCAATTCTCCTCTGTGCAAATAAGGGTATGGTATATGTTGTCTTCCACATCCATCTTGTGTAAATCACTGCTTTCCCATCACTATTTCTAGTGCAAAGAATAAAGCTGCTGCCAATCATATACTGAACTCACACCCTTCCAGGGATGCTTGCTTCTGTGTCGTTCAGTTTATTTGGATTTCTTTTAATCCATGGCCCTTGTTGTAAAATATCTTGTTGCTCTGCTGACATGTGCCGTATTCACTCCATGACCCTTTCAAGCCAACTCTGCTTCTCTGGACTCCAGGGGCTCCCAGTCTCTTGACAGCTCTGATGGAACTTAAAGGTCAGATTATTTTCCCTTTGACTACTTAGTTCTATGGCATCGACAGCCCTTGAAAATGAATGGGTTCTAACTGGTACCATCAATTCTGAGGACGGCAGCCGAGGAGTTTGAGAATTTTCATCTATGCCTGAATCGGTCCTTTCCCATTTCTATTTTGATGGACCTGGTTTAATCTTACATGCTCCATTACATGATTATGGTTCTGCAAGCTTTTAAGGACTTGATGACAGATTTCCTTTTCCGTTTTTAAGAAATGTAGATACTTCTCTGTATTTAGGCCATTTTTGTGCTTTTTGCTTTGCCTAATAAGACCTGATTTTGTTTCTGAGGCAGAGATTTGTGTTGCCATAGAGAATGAGGAATGTTGATTGGGAGAGATTCTCACAGAAAGGCTTTCCAGAGCCAAAAAAAGAAAAAAAGAAAGCTTTTTCCAAAATTAATATGGCCCATCCATAAATTCCCATGGGTCAATGAGATGGTATGCTTTGGGTCACCATAAGTTTTTTTGTCAGATTTTTACATTATGTACTTATATGTTCTATTATATGTGTTTGTGTGGAACACAAATATTCTATATTCTTTAGATTTAGGCAAAGTTGTGTTTTCACAAATTAAAAAATAATTTAAATATTTAAAATAATTGTATAATGTAAGAAAGAAAAATACACCTAGAAACATAAACATGGTACTGTTTGTTATTAAGAGAATTTCATCTAATTCTGGTTGGCAAGTACCACACCTAACATTTTCTGGGAAAAAAAAAAAAATAAGAACTCTAGAACTGCTTAGAGCCCTTTCAAAGATTTTCCCACATTAGTATTTAAAGTAATGGTCAATCCTTACCTAAGAATTACCTAAAACTAGATGTAGCTAATCCTCCGGATGCCTCTGCAGAAGCACAGATAAGAAGATAGGTTTAGGACAGACTGTGCCTTACTATCTGAGCTAGAAAAGTATATATTTTACTGATACCTAAGGTTCTAGGATATTTCAAACCAACTTTCTTATGAGCAGTGGCTTGTGATTGGTTCTGGCTTTGAAAATTAGCATGTGTTTAAAACCTGTCTCATTTGTATCTGCTTTTGACAACACTAAAAAATAGCTACACTAAAAGAGAAAAAAAAAGATTGTTACATTGCCAAGGAAAAAGCTAAATATTTAGGATTCTTATAAAAGCAGCATGTTTCATTGGGTTTTCTAATTTTCATTGGGCTCTTAAGACTCATTAAGGAAATGTAAATATGACATAATTCTCGCTTAAAATTTCCAGCACAGTGACTGTCATCTGTTAACTTCAAAACCATCTTTTTAAACTCACAGCTCATATGAGCTTCTTGAATGTCACTGATGTATCTTCTATATTTATCACAAAACCGCTAAGAAGCTATGAGTAATAGAAATGCCTGAGCAGATAGTGAAAATACAAATGAACACAGACCAAAAATACTGGTGGCTAAAGACTGATCCTTTCTCAAGAATTTAAAACGTGGAATAAGAAGAACATGGTCAGAAAAACAGATGACTATCTATTCCACATCGCTCTGTGGTCTTTAAAATATCCTTTCAAAATGAATCCAGGCTGAAGGAACTTGGTGAGAGCTGTCCAAAGGCAAAACAGCTTTTAACATGTTGCTGCCAATACTCACCAGTAGGTGGCAAAAGAGTGCAGATACCTCACAGGTCTTTGCCCCAAGGTTTGTGCCCAGTTATAAGGAGGGGGAAAGGCAAAAGACGACCTTCTACAACAATTTGTTTGGGTATCCATACAGAACAGAAACACTTGCCTAAAGGAAAAAAATTAAGGTGTTGATTTTAATAAGCCTGCACTATCTATTCCATCATAGTAAGCTTTTATGCAATAAAGAGTGAGAGTCAGAATTATAATTCTGTTCCTTCTTCTTGCCTATTTGTGATATTAAGAAATCATCTTTGGGTTTTGGTTTACCGATCTGAAAAATGACGTTTAATTATTGTTTTAAAATTAATTGTTTTTACATGACTGAGACACTTGGGAATTAACCAATGCCAGTTGTCATAGCTCTCTGACAACTGAAGGAGTATCAGAGGAAATATATCTGTGGAAACGTGGATTCCTTTATGGATTCCCTGAGGGGGAAAAGATCTAAACCATCAACTTGTCCACCTCGATTTTAGAGATAAGGAAGCTGAGGTGCATATCCAAGGTGATATAGTTAGTCATCGCCAACACTGGAAAGACACAAACATGCCCTCATAAGTATCTGTGCTGCTTATTCCTCTATTGACCAAAGACTTTTTTTTAATATAAATTTATTTATTTTTGGCTGTGTTGGGTCTTCGTTGCTGCGCGCGGGCTTTCTCTAGTTGCGGCGAGCGGGGGCTACTCTTCCTTGCAGTGCGTGGGCTTCTCATTGCGGTGGCTTCTCTTGTTGCAGAGCACAGGCTCTAGGCGCGTAGGCTTCAGTAGTTGTGGAACGTGGGCTCAGTAGTTGTGGCACGTGGGCTCAGTAGTTGTGGCTCACGGGCTCTAGAGCGCAGGCTCAGTAGTTGTGGCACACGGGCTTAGTTGCTCCACGGCATGTGGGATCTTCCCGGACCAGGGATCGAACCCGTGTCCCCTGCATTGGCAGGTGGATTCTTAACCACTGCGCCACAAGGGAATTCCCAAAAGACTTTTAAAATAAATTATTTCAGTTCCTGTAACTGGTCATCTTTCCTCAAAACTGGCTCCTAGTTATCCATATTCACATAGAGATGATTCCTATCAAAAGTAACCTCAGAAAAGTTCTAAAAGTCACCATTATAATAGACACACAACTTCTCTGCTAATAAAAGCTGTGATAAATCCTGGCCTCAGTATGTGAACAGTATAGAAAACCAGTGATTCAGAAAAAAAAAAAAAGTGGGGTGGATCCTTTTAAAGGATATGAAGGAAGTATTGAAAAAGATTAGTAAAAACGAGGATGTTACTGGCTGACACACCCAGGAACACAAGTTCTTAAGACATAGAGGCCTGTAGAATTAAGGGAGCCACATACTTTTGGCAATAGCCCAATTTTCATAATTGCCACAGAGATGGTTCATTTAAATGATTTATGAGATGGGTTGAATTAAAGGAATTAAACCAGTGGAACTGTAATCACAATAAAGGAAAGGTGCTATACAGGTTTTATAAGTAGATTGTTTTATGTTAATGAACAGTCTAATCCTTAAAGGTGCATTCACATTTTAACATAAGGGAGCAATGAAATTAGACCAGCCAGTTTTACCAAGCACTTGATGCCATGATATCAAAGTGAAACTTCTACTCAACTCAAAAATATTAGAATGGCTTAAATATGTGGAAATAGGCATGCCATTTTTAGAGCACAATGAAATATATTTTACAAAACATTTTCTCTTAAGACAAGAACAAATAATATTTCCTTATTTATAACTTTGTTATGCACTGTAAACTGCACTATGATTGTTTTTGTGAGAGAACAGTTGCTATCTTGGTGTGTGATTCAAAACATGGCATTTTAGATTTTTTTTAATTGCATTTTTAAATATAGTGTTTTTGAGCAACTAACACCAGCATTTTCAATATCGTGCGGCTTCAATGCATAATCTTTGGCCCGAAATTTTACTCCTGGAAATGTGTCCTAAGAGATAGTTCAAAACAAGAAAATAGCTCTTTGTATAAAAATGCATATAGTACCGTTATTTATGATAGTGAAAAAGGCGAGATCAATCTGAATTTCAAAAACAAAAGAGAGAGAGAAATGGTTAAGACAACCAAAAAAGATACAGACAAATATATGAGGGAATAATATTCTGCAGTGATTTAAAATGAAAAAGAAGACTGAGAAAAGGAGACTGGAAATAATTACAAAATATTAATAGCAATTAATTAACGGAGTCCCCCTCCATTCTTGGACCAATGGGGTTTCTATGGACAGTCTGCAGGGGGAATTCCCAGCCTCTCAGTAATCCATTCCTAACTCCGGGATCCAGGAATTAGCCCTGAGGTCTAAAGACATGGATCTAAAAACTAATGCAGTCATCAATAAAGAATCACTTACAATTGCCATGCAATTTGCCATGCAAACTCTGGTTTATCTCATTTTACCATGCAGCCATCATTTAGAAGAGAATGCTTTTGAAGTGTGTTATGAATGAACTGAAATTCTTTTTTTCCCCCTTAAAAGGTAACGTTTAGGTAGTCGGTATAAACTACATTGAGTTTACATATTCAAGAAACGTGTGAACTTTCATTCATTGCAATATTTATGTGGATATATGGGATGCAAAGGCTTGTCATTTCCAATATTATAAGTATCTATTACAGATACTGGTCTTGATGCTTAGTTTAAAAAGAAAGGAAACTCTTTTGAGAGTTCAGTGCACTGGGAATTTCTACCAATATTTCTCTTCTAAGGTAAAATGTTACATGTTACCTGGATATTGTTTGTTACATGCTATTTCAAACTCTGTTTTCTCTTTTTAAAAATGCATGTGTTTCCACCACACTGAGAACAGAGAGTGTAACTTCAAATGTAGCATGGCATGTCTGCCTCTTGACATGTTTATCTGTACTGTATGTGAAAATGTTGTCTGTGAAGGAAAAGTATATTAGAATGAATGTGGATACTTTGCTGTTAGACTAAATGTGGTTTATTCTTTGCTTGTTTGAGAAACGCTGAAGAATAAGGTTGTATGAAGGTGTCCAGACTTCCCAGTCTAGTGATTTGGTGTCTATGTTCTTGCCATGTTCCTGGCCTTTGAAAAATCAATGGGACTAAACCCTGACTCTTCCATAAAGCTTGAGCAGACAAGATTGCAGATATGTTCAAAAGATTTGAACCTTGGTTATTTCGATTTAATTTAAAGCACCTTTCAAAATATTTTAATTATTAATCCAGCAGAAACCCTTTATTTGGTTTTTTTTTCTTCCTCTTGGTTTTTTACAACAGGAAATATTAAATGTCAAGAAAAGTGCCATGCCATTATCCAAATTATCTTTTAATTAGTACCAGTTTAAGCATTGATTACATTGAAAATCATTTCATTTCAGCCACAGCGTCCTGTGTTTACTCATGAAAACATTCAAGGTGGGGGGGAACCGTAAGTATTCTTCTTATCTTCTAAATTCGAGACTAACCTTGACCCACAAAATGGACCACTGGTGTACCATAAGCGAGGATGGTACAACTTTGCAAGTGAAAGAGATCAGAGTAACTAACATGAGATGACATCTCCCAGATTAAGAGAAATTGCAATAGTCTCCATCTTTCACAACAGAGAACAGAAGCTAATTTAAAAAAAAAAAAATCCGTGATTTTGCGGAGAAGACTTTGATTTATGCACTAAGAAAAAAACCTTCCAATGCTGCAGTGATTCCTAAGATTCATGAATCTGTCTCCCGCTCTGTTCTACTCACCATGTAGATTCCAGTAACTACAGCCTTAAAGATACCCTGAAAACGTTCTAACATTGTTTTTACACATATTTGAAGAGCAGGAGAACGTCAAAGTAGACCTACAGTGATAAGTTAGTAGCATAATTCCAAAGTTCCATTCTTCTGGAAATGGCAGTATTAAAACATGCACTGTCATTCAGTTACGGGATGTTTACTACCCAGAGGACCAGGAAAATGCCTTTTCACACTTTCTTTCAAATTCCCTCTCCTTTCTAAGTCAAGTCAATCTGAAGGTGTCACACATTGTCTTTTAGATTCTCTTTCTGCTCCATTTTGCCCATGAGAGATATTCAGAGGTTATCCACTTCCTGTTGGCTGTTGCCTATTCTGAGTGAGGAGCTAGACCCTGGGAAGGAGCATTTACAGGACTAAACCACGTCAGGCTGACCTGAGCACACACAGGGTGCCTCCTGCCCACTGCCCAAGCTCCGCTCCCCCGGAGCAGAGCAAACCAGGGGGGCCTGGTGTGTGGCCTGTGACCTCCTCACTCCTCACAGACCTGGTGCTTAGCTAAAAGCATGCTCCTCGGAAACCATCTCTAACCTGAAACTGGCTCTCACCGAGTACAGCCAGAAAGGTTTTATTTGTTAAGGAAAAGACTATGAAAAAATAGGTTGGAGGTACAAATAATTTAAAATTTCATTTAATTGGAAAAATGTTAAATATAACTTGTAATTCTAAAGGTTTGTTTTGTTTCCTTATTTACACAAATGATGAAGGGATCACATCACAAAAAATAAATCCCAAGGCTGCTTAGGTTTACTGCATTATCAACCCATTATATCAGCAGCTTTTAATGAATTTATGAACTAAGATGTAGGTGATGTCACACTGTTTCATGTCACGAAGTTGATGCTTCCTCGAGTTTATGAGCTCACAGGTAGAAGAAGGCACATTTTCAGTGTTCTGCTTTGGACATTATAAAACATTCTTTATTAAATTTCTATTTGATCACAATGCCAATTATATGGGTATCACTTAATCTCTTTCATTTAAGAAATAGGTTTTGAGTGAAAATAGGAACATAATGTTATAATGTCACTGCAATTCAGAAGTATGGTAAAATATGTTATAGAAGAAGTTGCAAGTTATAGAGAGAGCTTCAAGTTTGGTTGAGCATTTCCTATTTAAAAGACAAATTTCTTTTTGAGGCATCCTGACCCCACCACCATCATTCATCTCACCAACACATCTTTCAAAACAGCATTTTTTATTGTAATTCGACTGCATTTCCTGTCGTGCAACACTGATTCTGAAAGCCAGCAGAGGCAGGAGGATTTCCGGAAGGTTTGTTTATGTTTCCATGAAACTTCCAAATTTTTTTTTTTTTTTTTGGTGGTCTAATTAAACCAGAATGGTAAGTAAACTGATAAGCACAGTGGCTTTCATCATATCAAAGTGAAGTAGGAGTTCGTGCCAATTTTGTTTGTTTTTTTTTAATCTCTTGGGACCTTGAGATTCTTCAAGCAGCTGGGGTTTGTGGCCTTAAATAGGCCTGTCTCTGTAAGTGGCTGGAGATGTGCCTGGGTGAAGGCTGAAGCCTGAAAAGCTCGGAGAATCAGTGTTTCCCAAAGTGAGAGATGCAATGTATATCCATAGAATTAACAGCCCAGGAATGCCTTTCTCCCTCAAATGTGAGATTGTAAAAGGAACTATGGTGAAATTAACTTTCCCCAGGGATAGACAAGAGATACCATTCCTTCACCTGAGCATCCTCAAATCAAACAGCAGAATAATTTGCTCCAACCAGGGTTGGCCCATGCAAACATCCAAATTAAGGAATGTCCGTATTCAAGACCTTCCTGTCTGTTGCGCCACGGCTCTGGGATTCAGGCTACCTTTCTATGTCCTTCCCCACAATCAGAATCCTTTTTCCATAGAAGACCTCAAAAGCTCAAGTGGTTAAAAAGGTTTACTAGGAGGACAAAATATTAACAGGGGAAGAAATCTCTAATGTTGGAATTTCAGGCTTTGCTCTCAGGCCAGGGAAGATAATGTTTTCTAGGAGAGGCTGTTAGGCACCACATCTTATCAGCTCTTTCTCCAATACACCCTCCCCCAATCCAACTTTATCCAGACCCCCCAATGCGAAAAAGTTCAAGGACAGGGAGAGAAGCCAATGCAGCCGAGGCCCCAGTTTATCACATGATGTTTGAGTTCAGATGACATGATAGAATAGTTTTGTTCTACCAAAGTAAGATTTTCTGACTGAATGAAGTAATCAGAATAAATCATTCTTGTTCCTGAGCAGTATCCAATATTATCAACCTTTTAAAGTTGGCTTGAAAAAATTCAAAGTGCCCTGAAATGTGGTTCTTATTTTCTTACATTGGCAGAATTACATTAACTGTTATGAAGAACGGCAGAAACAAATTCACTAACTTTTTAAAAAAATCCCCCTCACATACTGGTAATATTTTAGTGGTAATATGAAGTTTTCATGTTAACTGCATATCAAATGCTTCCTGACCCCGAGCTGCTAGAATTTGTGTCTTTCCAAAATGCCAGTCCATATGAATATGCATGCTATTTTATTACCAAAAATTCAATGTCTGAGTTTGCTACTGATCAATGTCAGCAAAATATGTGTTCTCAAAGAATTCAGACAGAGAAAGTGACAGCATTCTATCAGTAATTCTTTTTTATATGATTATTTTGAGAGTTTCTACATTAAACACAATTTCTCTGAGACCCATTTAAAAAGGAACATATGTCCCTAACCTACTGTTTGAGATCACCACTTACACTGATTCAAACTATGAAACTAAACTGCTTTAAAGAATTCCTCCTGATAAAAAAAACAAAAAAAAAAACCACACACTTCTCTGTTATAGTAATTCCCATACAGTGATTTAGAAGTTGTATCTGAGACATTTTATGCATCTCAATTTAGAATCTTTTGAAAATTCCACTTGCAAGCTGCAATTACTTGCTTCTGATTATGGCTAATTAAAACCGTAATTCCTTCTTGTTTTTATATAGCTGAATAATGCACATATCACTTCTTTTATATTCTGTACTATCATTTAATGTCCGAATGATAGCTATCTATGACTGGACAATTGAAATGCAGGTCCAATTTATAAATGTTTTAATCCAACTATGGATAGCAGAATCTTCCATAAATTTTCCTCATTATGAGTTTTGAAATGCTATTAGAGTGGTCTAATTCCCCTGAAAGCCTAACTACTTCTACTTACTTTACATGCTTACCAAAGACTTATACTACCTAATTAATATGTTAATAAGAATAGAAATGTTAAAAGTAAAATAAGTATTATACTCTCTTCTATAGTTTCGCAGAGGCATAAAGATTTTGTTTAACACATCCATTTGTCCTGTTTAAGGTTTCAGGCTCTGTATAACTATACTCCTAGGAATGAAGATGAGCTGGAGCTCAGAGAAAGTGATGTCATCGATGTGATGGAAAAATGTGATGATGGATGGTTTGTGGGTATGTGTACATTTCCTTTCAGACACATTTGGCCATTTTGTAATTTGCTTATGTTTGCTCCCTTGCACGGTTGGATGTGATAGTCAAGCTTTCTTTGATTTAATAATGCCTTTGATCTTTCACACATCCATATGCACTATGTAATCCCAAGGCAATTGCATTTTTAATATAGTTTAGTATTTACTGCTTCAGGTATACGTGATTTTCTGCTGGTTTTATTTCCAGTTCAACTGAGAGAAGAAAATTTCTTTAAATAGCACCAACCAGGAAAGACTGAGATCTAAGAACAAAAACAACGAAACTGCTCCCTAGATGCAAAATACAAATACTCTGTTGAGTGGTAAATGTTAGTCGTCAGCGGTGAGGATCTAATCTGAGAAAACAAGATGAAATGAACAACTCACCCATGACTAGGTCTGCTGTAGGTGCCCTAAAACACCAGTGATTCACCTTAGCTTTAATGTGTGGTCCAAGTAGAAGTTCCATTCTTACCACTTAAAAAACAATCCCATTCTTACCGTCTTAAAAGAAAACTAGAGGTTTTCTGAGAAAAATTTTGTAGACAAGAGTATCATATACTAAGTCACAGAGGAAAGAGGTAAAGAGGAAACAGAGGCATAGGAGGATGGAGGAGACAAAAGATGAGGGAATAAGGGCTTTCTGTAGACAGGCCAACAGTGGGGAAATATAAGAGCAAAGGCCACATTAGCGGCCACAAGCCTCTGCCTCTGTTTATATTAATCCCCCATTCAGAAGACGGTAAAATGGCTTACCTACACAGGGGTAAAGAAAATCAGTCATCAAACCAGGACAGTAAGTTCCAGAGGGTAAATGCAAAAGGGAAGTGTAGAGACCCTGTTCGCTCTACGTGAGCTGGAAATCCTAAGGAAGAATTTCGTCTAAGCGCTAGCTTTTCCAAACAGTTTCAAAGAAATCATGTTATTCGAATCCAAAGGCGATCATAATGATGGCCGTTTATGCATTTGGTTTTACTCCTCATATTAGAAACATGCCCAGTGATACAACCCCCGCCCACTCGTAGTGGTCTATCTGTTTTTTCTTCAGTGACTTGGTAGATAGTTCAAATTTTCTATATTTTATTAAGGACCCTGGCAGCGCTATTTGTAAATGAATGCTGTGGCGTTCAGCATGATCTTCCATGAGATAATAAAACTGGATGGTGATGGCATCCCCAATAAAGCCTTCACGTTACACTGTGCTGAGGAGCTGTGACAGACCTCCTGCTCACAGAACCAAGCCTTGCTGTGGTGCTTTTCCAGCCTGCCTTACCCCGTGGCCAGCCGTATCCTAATTGAGAAGACTGTGTTTGAAAACGTCACTTCCCAGATGCGTTTCCGATTCCGCTCCTCACTCCTGTCTGACAGCCTCGGCGAGGGAGCCTCATCAGACTTGAGTATCATCGTACTTAAAAGCCCACCTCCTCAGCAAGGCTGTCTCTCCCCTCAGACCGAGAGGCTGAGCTTGTCTGTTCAGCCCGGTGTGATGGAAGCACAGCATTTAAGCTCAAGGGGCAACAGAGGCATCAGGCAATACAGATAAAACTGCTTACTTTGTCTTCCTATCTCTTCAAGTGAGTTTTCTCTCTTTTCCAAACCCTGAGGGCTTGCTCTCTTCGTGAGTTTTCAAGCCCACATATATGAACTGACATTTCATGGCTGTTACCCCTCTTTCATTTATCACTTCTATTTTCAGGAACCTCAAGAAGAACCAAGTTCTTTGGTACTTTTCCCGGGAACTATGTCAAGAGGCTGTGAATCACTCTCTCCATTATCTATGCTGCATTTCAGCACCACATCTGCATGACCTTGCCTGAAAGATCTCCACAGGCCTCCTGCTGTTATGCCTTCTGGTTTCCAGTAGAAGTCACCCACCATCACCATCTCCATCTGCCACCAAACCACCAGCAATGGAACTGCTGCTGCAGTGGGGAGACTGGAGGATTTGCTTCCGTGTGAAAGCGCATATTCCTGCCGTCCGCTCTAAACTTTGAAAAGTCAATGTGCGGCATCAGAAAGAAAATCATTATATTTAATAAGGGTTGAGTAGTTGAGGCAAAAAAGTAAGTGTCTCAAGGAGGCTCTCTTGTCCACTTTGAAAGATGTTCTCCCCTCAGGCAACCAGAAGATTGTTTATTACTACTTGCTGGGGTTTGCATTTTCACCTTCTTAGCTTGGCAGTATATTTTCCTTTCACGAGTTTGCCTAGTGTCCTGGTTTACACGATATGACAACTGTACTTCAGCTATTGTTTGCCTGCACTTATATGTTGTAATATGCACAGTGATTACAAAATCTAAAGCGAGAGTAGGAAAGTTAATTCGAATGAGTGTGATTTTGTTGAATTGAACGTGAGTTTCAAATAGGAGTCTTCTCCTGTAGGATTTTTTTTTTTTTTTGTACTTTTTAGAAGTGCAAACAATAAGTGAATAAGAGCCTTTGGTAATAATCAGGAGAATACAAGAGGTTTAGCTAGATTACAGAAAACTATTGTGTTGTAAAATTGCATTGCTATTTTATATTAAAATGTAATAATCAGCATCATGAACAATGAGCTCTTAGTGTTTTATTTATCTGATAAAAGTTAAATAAAAGCAGTGTTAGTGAGAGGTGCAAAGAATCATTCTAACATAGACACTTGAAAGCATCTGTAAGCAATATTCATAGGTAAGATTTCACTGTGTGTACACATACACATTTGAGATTGTATGAGAGCAGACAATCCATAAGATATGTACATTTTATGGAAATGTAAAAGAATCTCACATATTATTTTATAGAAATAGAGTACTTCAGAAGCATCACAAGTATTAAGGCTGGTTTTAGTAAGGATTATGATCAGTACAATTATTTTTACTATGATAATTATTTTTCTTCTCTGGAACTCAGAATCCTGGCTACATTTGAGGACAGGAATATGTTGAGCCTGATTTTCCTAGTGTGTGTAAAATATTTCCTCAGAATACATGAGGCACTTTTTAGAGGCAATGTTAAATCATTCAGGTTAAATTTTCTGCCCTGAAGTAGAAACCTTGAAGATGATATTGGGACCTGAAAGATTTAATGTGGTTAACAGTGCCTGAATTACACATACCCCGAGAACTAGCTTTGTATTTCTTATGACTTTGCATAAGAACTATTCATATTTGGATCTTGAGCACCTTATAGACAAAACTTTTTATGGCATTTCTTCTGTGAACAGTGGTTGATCTTTTCACAATGCATGTAGACTCTAGAATTTTGTACATATGTTTGCTCATTTTTTGTATGGACTATTTAGTTGTTGAGAAAACAGGGGAATTTCCTAATTTGGTCTTTATCCTTCCTTTAAACTAAGCTAAAACACTTTCAACAGATTACCCTTTACATCTCCCACAAATCATCATTATGCCTTGACAGTGCAATTCTGTAAGACAGCACTTCTGCAAAAGTTTATGAACATAAAACATCTTAGCAGCCAAACTGAAATGTATATAAATACCGATTAGAGAGGAATTCCATTAGAAAGAAGGTAAAGAAACATCTTTGAGTAGCCTTGATTACTACCTTGATTACTGTCAAGTTCTCAGCCAGCTTTATATTTTAAAGGCTTTGGGTTTGAAATTAGGTCAACTGCATGCAGCTTTGCTGATAAATGAATAATTACCTTTGATGCCATTTATGAGAAAAAATTCAATATCTGTTGCCTGTCATATTTAAGAAAAATTAATGTTTCTATTCTCTGTATCTGATTTTAAAAGGAAAAATATTCATACCTAGCTTTTAGGTAACTGACTTTGAATTCTTACAAGCAAAGGTCATTGTGTTTTTCTTGAATAGACATCTAATAAATTTTGCTTGGAAGCATACTTCAGTTTTTCTTCTTGACATTTATCCTTACATGAATTGTGTATTTTATCCCAATCTGTTAGATAAACCTCAGAGGAAATGCATTTGCTCTGTGTTCTCTTGACACACAAATGGAGAAAAGATGCATTTGCATCAGCTCAGAGAAGAAATATGTTTTAAAACCATGACCAAAGCTCATTTGCTAAATACTCCTTGGCTAAACATTGCTCTTCAGCTAAAACAACACATTTTAAAATATTTCTGCCTCAAAAATAGCTATTTTTCTAAGAAGAAGTTAATTACAAGAAGTTGTAAGCACTTTCCAAATTCACCTTTCTTCAGTTGCCCTAAAAAGCTTTACCACCATTGGCATGGCAGACTCTGTTAATACTCACAAGCTCTCAATGAATCTCAAACTATGTATTGCCATTGGGTGTCATTCCTTTATCTCACATAGATACTAAGTAACTAGCTCTTCTAGTTGGATCCTTTCTAATAAAGCGTAGTCCTTCCTGCTCTATGTGCTTCAGCCCTATTCCATATCTATCACTCACGTATTCAGAAACACGTACGTTCCTCTGTTGGCAATTCAGTTATCAACAATGTCTTATCATGTTGCTTCATCCTAATACCCACCCTGATCCCCTCTGTTCCACTGGATAGTTTCCACTGTGTATTAGCTTTCCACAAAAACATGTTCCCTTTGTAGGAAGAACATGACCCATATTATTCTTTCGGCCCTGTCTTCATGAGAACATTTATGGGTAATTTAACTAGGTGAATCTGAATCTGATCAAATGAAGGATGCTGTTGGTGTACTCAGAGGTTGCTTGTCATTACCCTCTTCAAGAGAATCTGTTGCCAAGTGTTCGGCACGCTAAAAATATAAATCTGGGATTTTAAGACCACATGCATCAAAATCTGGATTCCCTTGTCCCACCTGAGAATTTATCATCTGCTTCTCTGTAGAGTCTGCTGAGATGCAACAGAAACTTTGTCAAAGCCCCGAGCTCCAGAATCCCTAAACAGCTTTTCATTTTGCCTAGACTTCTGTCACAGCCAACCAGGCACCGCTGCAGGGTCCAGAACAGCTACAGCCACAGTTCGACCCTCCTGCTGTGCTTCCTCACTGTGAATGCCAGGATTCTGGGTAGAATGCATTTATTTTTGCTGCAAAAGTTGATGCTTAGTGACCTGTTTTACTTGATTTTATGTCAATGCACGATCACCAATACACACCAAAAATTCCTTAGTGCATCTCATTTGTGCCACTGATGGCCACCTTGGTAGGTGGAGTAGGATGCATCGTTGTGAATCCAATACAACGACCCCGTAAAGCACCGTCTCTGCTCACCAGCCTCAATCTGCTGTGGACTCACATCTGTCCACTAACTGGCCAGCCAGGTCAGCGGAAGGGCAGCAGGAAGGGACCCTCATTATTTTATGTGCCAAATTTTAATCCCCCCTTTAGAGGGAGTACTACAAACGGGCATGTCCATTTCTTATTTGACAGGAAGCAGAAAGAACCTGTTTGAGTAACTATTTCCATGATGGTCCACTGCTTGATCTCTGTGCGTAGGTGGTCACTTTGTGTGGCCTGATCATTTCTTCCCACTGTTTTCCAGATTGCAGCCACAAATTAATCAAATAGGATAAGCACTTGGTCAGCGTCTAAAAGCCTGTGTATTTAAAGGTTGAATTATTTCATCTTCCTTTCCAGATTGTAGCCCTCCAATAGTTGTTTGTGTAGCAATTATGATTTCAAATTATTTACTCATCGTGGATGATTGGTTTAGAGCACAAGCAGAGACTGGCATTAGCGGTAAACGGACTACACCAGGAACTGGCAAACTACAGCCTGCGGACCAAATTCAGCCCGCTGCCTGCTTTTACTTGGTCTGCAAGTTAAGAATGGTTTGTACAGATGAACATGGGCAATAAATTTGACGATAACTTTGAGCCCCAATTAAGTGAAATGCTGTCTCCCCAGAAAAAGAATCCCTTTCTTTTCACTGGTCGGTCTATATTAGAAAAACTTTATCCTATTATTATTATATTTTGAATTTCATCAATTAAAAATGGGTGGAAAGTAGTTTTCTCTCTGTAATGTAAGTATGTACGTAATATCCTCAATCTTGCCTCCTGGCCCACAAAACCTAAAACACTTGCTATATGTCCCTTTATAGAAAAAAAAACCTGTGAACCCCTGGTCTATTCCAATTGTCAGCAACAAACCTAGAAAGTGACTAGAGGGAAAGGAACACTGAATGTCTGCTATGTCTGTCTGCTATATGTGTTATTTACGAGTATTCCATGTCTTTATCCTCACAACAAATCTAAGAGGAAATCTGCTCTGTGCCCATTTTATAGATGAGGAAGCTGAGGGTCTAAGACGTTAATACAAACTATGTGATGGAAATTGGATTCAAAACCTGGTATCTATCTACCAAGCTTGTACTCTTTCTTCTAAGCCAGCCAAGCCCGGTGCTAAACACTTTTGATCAGATTGTGCACTCCGAGTCAAACAACTACATCCATCCACCTCCCTCCCTCTCCACCACTTCCCTCTCGCAAATTCTGCCATCATGAATGGCCAGGCACTTGCAACATTATCGAGCTATGCACAAGATGATGAGAAACAGGTGTATGCCTTGCCCAGCACAACAGTGTTTCCCTGAGGAAAGCTAATTTGGGTTTCTAAAAGTACACGGTAACCAGTGAGGATATAATTTCAATTATTGACATGTCTCAGCTGAGCAGGAGCCTGCCCATGAGCTGTGATTCATGAAGATCCTAGAGGCTGTTGCCTATGAGTCACATTGACAGCTGGTGGTGCTTTGGGAAATGCTTGCTATTGTGGAGCCATTTGGAGACAGGCAAGGCCAACATGATCTAAGAACATGGTGTGCTTACTGGACCTCTTTTCAGTATACAAATCCCCAGGACACACTAGCCATTCTCTGCTGGATGATGCGCTAAGTGACTGAGAGCTTTAGCTCACTGCTAAATTCAGCCCCTCCGTAGCTCAGGAAAGTTCCATCTGAGCTCATGCACATACATATATCTTGACCCAAAAAACTTTCAGTACAAGACAGAAATCTGCCTAGTGAATCTTCACCTGTTCCTTTGGGGTTTCTTGTTTCACCCTTTTCCCTAAAATATAACGGGTGACTCAGTTGTCCTGGTGTCTTCCAAAAATAAGTGCCATTCCAAACAAAACTCTTGTTACCATTAACAACACACGTGGATGAGTGTCAAATCTTGCACTGATCATACAGAAAGCTTGAGAATGACTTTGTAAAGCATTTTTGTCTTTTTTAATTACACCAGCAACAGACGTATATTGTAAGAAAAATTAGAAAATATAAATGAGCAAAAAGAAAAAACATGTAATCACTAAGAGTCTCATTTAGGGTAAAGATTACCATTTGGAACATACACCTCCAGAGTGTTTTCTGCACATGTGTATTAGTGTGGTGTGTGTGTGTGTGTGTGTGTGTGTGTGTTTAGTATGTGAACAAAAGTAGAATCATACTGAACATATTATATTACAACCTACATTTAACATTGAACAGGACTCTGAAATAAAGTGAATAAATCATGTTTCAAGTCATTTCAACATTACCAAGGTTTATAAAAATAGTGAGAAAAAGCCAAAGTCAATCTCCAGGATTCATGAAAATGCAATTAATATAAAGCCAAGAGGCAAGAACTACAGAATTACCACTAGGCTAGAAAATCTGTTGCAATCTGAGGAATTGGTAGAGGAAGGAAAGAAAAGATAAAGAGAGAGAAGAAAATAGTATTTATTATCTCCTTGCCATAAGCCATCACATGCATTAGGCATTTTTATAGCTAAGGGGTAGCTAAAGGAAGAGAGATATTAAAATGAGAAATGTATAAACTGCAGAGCAGTTGGATACAGCATCCAAAGCATCCTGGGAGTTAGCTAAGTGTACAAGTGTTGAATCAAAACTGAGAGAACAGATAATAATTTATTTTGAAAGTAGATACATTCCAGAAAAGTTAGATCTAAAATATTTTCATAATGTATAACACAGTGTTTCTCACCCAGGGTGATTTTGTCCCTCTCTTTGGGGACATAAGGCAATGTAGGGAGACATTTTTGGTTGTCACAAATGTAGGTGCTCTTGGCATCTAGTGCATAAAGGCCAGGGATGCCAGGAGTAAGACTGTCGGTGAGGTTGGACAAGGTACCAACTAAACAAGTGCTTACAGGTAAACATTAAACTGTGGAAAATCTCCTTGAGCAAAATGGGGCCTCTGTGAAAGCATCTAAGCCTGATACTGAAGCCCATCCAGGGCAGAGAGGCTGATCTCTCCTATGGTGGAGTCAAGGGCTGGGCATGCGAGGGTAGATTAAGTTCAGAAATCGGTCACCTGATCAGAGGTCCCATGGATGGTAAGGAGAGACTTCACCTCTTTCCCAAAGACACACAGACGGTAGGGAACTTATGACAAGACTAGCCTGAGCTCTGAGTGAGAAGTTGACAGTGCCACCTCCTTAGGCTTCCCTTGAGGCATCCAACTGTGCCCCTCTAATTATTCACACCATCTACAATATGAGAGTCACACCTACGTTCCTGGTGAATAAAAGGGTGGGAATATTCTCATCTCTAGTCAACATTTTTAGTAATAGTGACTGTGTTTAAATACAAAACGAGGAGCTTAGTCCTTGTTATGGGCTGAATTGTATCTCCCCAAATTCATGTGGAAGTCCTAACCCCCAGTACCTTAGAATGTGACTATGTTTGGAGATGGGGCTTTAAAGAGGTAATTAAGTTAAAATAAGATCATTGGATGGGCTCTAATCCAATATGACTGGTGTCCTCACATGAAGAGGAGATTAGGACACAGATAAGCACAGAGAGAAGACCATGTAAAGACTCAGGGAGAAGATGGCCATCTACAAGCCACGGAGAGAGGCCTTCAGAAGAAACCAACCCTGCTGACACCTTGATCTAGGACTTCTGGCCTCCAGACACTGTGAGAAAACAAATTTCTTTAAGTCACTCATTCTGTGGTATGCTGTTATGGCAGCCCTAGGAAAACAGTACAGTCCTTCTCTTGGGGTCACTCCTTCTCTGCTCCCCAGTTGTTGATGGGTGATAAATACAGAAAAAATATCTTGCCCCAGAGGGTGACAACACGGAAATTCCCCATCCTCCCACCCCCATCCTCAATTTGAAATTTGCATATAAAAACAAGATATAACAGAGGATAACTGTTAAATAGTTCAGCTTATGCCTTCACAGAGAAGAGAACCCTCTCCCCTACACATACCCCCCCCCCCACACACACACGCACACACTCATGCACATAAAGAGACACCCCAATAAAAAATAACCAGTGGTATATTCAGTAATGCAGAAAAAAATTCTAGTTCCCGACGGGTAAAATTTTACCAAGATCTTCTTACTCGCTGTTAATTACACACAAACTTGCACAGACTAGGAAACTCACCATCAGGCCATCCTACAGCAGAGGCTCTGAGTCTACAGGAGTATCCTTCATAGGGAGATGAGTCCTTATCTCTGATCTTAACTGTCTCCATTGCCTTTTACATGACTGCACATTAATCAGAGACCAGTCAGTACCTCCAGTGAGTTCAGTAATAAAATACTTTACGGAGTCATTAAACAACATTTTGCTGAACCTTTAGAAGATAAGACTAGGTATTGACGCACCATCTCCTTCTGACAAATTGGCTGAACTCATCTGAGTGGCTGAAGCTCTCTGTATGGGGTCTATTGAGAAGATATTCAAAGACTTTTAGGTCTCCATAGGCTCCAGGGATTTCTGGATTATTCTCTTGTTAACCTTTCAAAACCCTGGGTTCCCAAGTTTTGCAAAGGCTGCTTCCGTGATGGCTACGCCCTCAATGAGAAGCACAGAACATTTCTAAATTATAATTGTATAACGTGGAAAGGGTGAGCTGAGGAGACAAAAAAGAGAAAGGACACAGATACCGATGTCTCTTCAGATGATGCCTCGGGCTCTCAGGCTCCTTTGAGATTTCTAGTTGGCACCTAATTCCACAAGACCAGACTATTTGATCTACTTTGTTTCACCGTATGTTCTCAATGATCTTCTTCAAGAAGTAATCTCCAATACACACTCAAGAGACCCTTCAAAGGAAGTGTCAGCAGACTACTAGTTGTCTTCCCACAAGGGACAGAAGATAGTATTGAAACACTCAATCAACTCTGTTTGCCAGTGAGTAAATATCTATTTACCTATCTATCTATAAATATCTATCTATCTATAGATATTTAGATATATATAGAGAGAGAGAGAGAAAGAGAGAGATATGCACTACGATACATATGGACAGTTAAAATACAAAAAGGTAGAAAATGAAAGCTAATGGTATCAGAAGTTGCTGACTGGATACTCATGAAATATCAATGTTTTTCCTAAGGGTGTAAGTATTGATAAGGTCATGGTGAGGTATAGGCTCAAGAATTTATAGATAATACTTATCCTGGAAAAATTCCCTTGGACAAAAAATGGCAAGGAATCAGCATACCTTTTCTAAAAACTCACTCACTATTCTTTAACTATATCAACTAAAATTGGTCTCAGAATTAGATTGGCATAAACATTGACTTTATTGGGTCTCTAATGCAATGCCAACCCGTAGCACTTTTTCACTTTTGTTGCTCAAAAAACGCTAGCCTGTATTTGAGCCAGTACCCCTGGGCTTTTCTGCAGATGAGTTTTGATACAAGGAATAGGATATCAAGACCACACATTCAAGGCATCCTGGCTTGAAGATTCCTGACTGAATGCTGCCGACTTCTCAACTAAGCACCCCTGGGGCCTGAGACACAGAGCTCTGACACAGCAAGACATTTTTTGATCATTCCACTGAGCTCATTTTGGTGACTCAATATCGATAGAAGATGTTTAATTCAAAGATGGTGAGCATCTTTGCATGTGTCTGTTGGCCATCTGTAGGCTTACTTTTTTAGTAAGAATACCCCCTTCAAAGGCTGCTCCTGTACAAACAAAGCAGTTGTTAGATAGCTTATCAGAGTTGCTGATAGTGTAGGCTTCTGCCTAGAATTACTGGCATTTTCTCCCCAACTCTTCAGCTAAGAAAGATAGTTATTGGCAGACAGAAATGAGTTAGAATTAGCAAGCTGATCTTTGACCTACTCCCTAGGAAAAACACTGTACTACTACTTGTTCAAAGTATTTGTAATGAGGCCCCTAACATATAATCTTCTCTCCCTCTCCCTCATTCTCTTTCTCTCCTTCTCTCTTCTAATGAAAGAATCTCAAAATGCTTATGAACTCTGAGCTAGTGCTATCTACTCTTCCCATCCACCCAACATCCCTCAACACACACCGCTATGCCTTTGGTCAGTTGTCAGATGATATGACAACATGCTTAGCAGACATCTGCCCCGGGATTAACGGGCTTGGTATTTCTTTCACTATTAAAGATAAACTGCTAGACAGCTGTATTGAAAACCACAGCATACTTCTCAACACTGATGATGCATAGATGAAATGACCTATTTTCTAAATGGGGTCGAGAATAATATTCCTACCTAAGGAGCTATTTTTCCCGGCAAGAAAAGATTTAAAGAAACAACAAAGACCACAGTGTAAACTTCAAATCCAAATGTAGCTAAGCCTCCTTTTTGACTGTGTGTGGGTGTTGACAATGACATATTATTTGAGGATCGCTCTGGAATTCAGAATTTACCAAAAGAAAAAGTATAATAGAACGAATGCCTTGCTTTGCCAACACAAATCAGTAAAACAGTATGAAAAGCATATTGTTCAAATTCAGACTCAGGTTTCTAAGGAAGTGGCCCTGAACTGGTGACAACTTCAGTTAGCTTGCAAATGGATACAGTTTAAAAAATCACATAATGTTTGAGGAGTAAAGGAGATAAAAATATAAAAGCAGAATTGAACACATAGTTGGCACTAAATAAAGGCTAGTTCCCTGCCCTTCTTTTCCTTTTGAAGTTACCATTTTCACTGATTTAATTAGCATCAAACATTTGGATTTACTTGTAAATGCTCCTCTTGGCTGCACTACCAAGTTTTAGAGTCTAGATGTTTGAAGAGGACAGTCAGAATAAAGTGTTAAAAAATGTTTTTAATTAATAAGATTTTTAAAGCATATATTGTACCATATAAAACAGGAGGTATTGTAATTTTTCATATAAGCTAATTGTTCTTAAGAAGGAAGTGACATAAAAACAGAGTTAGAAGCTAGAAATAGAAAAAGAACAGAGCAGGAAATGTGGATAAAGTGCTACCAGCCATGAGCTACTTTGACGGTTCCAACACAGAGATCTAGTCTATCTGCAGAAACCATAGTGGGACTGGGGGTGATGGATGTATTATACAACCAGACTAGAAGCCTAGAGCGCCATTATAGGGCCCTGAATTTTCCTCATGTGATCTGTGACATTGAAAGTTACTGAAATGGCCAAAAGGTCAATATCCTCATTGGTAAAATGAAGAAAATCAATTGAATCATCAAGTTCCTTCCATTTCTAAACTGTCCATGAAATCTTTAGGGGAAATGTTTTCCTGAAATACCAGCAGACTGAGTGGCAACTGGATATGGATCTCAAAGAAATGGAAATTCAAAAACATTGGTTCTGAGGCAGAGAAATTCTGCCCTTGGGGAGGGAACAGGAATTAGTGACTTGAGGCCAGACAATGAGCTCAGTCTCCTTTGTGGGCAGATTCATACAGCACAAAACAAAGGGCAGGAGGAGACAGTTTTTTTTAAAAGATAAAGACAAAATAAACATGGAACTATTAAGCATATAAATAATTATTCAATCCCAGGAATCAAAAATAAAATGTTATTATTTTTTATCTAGCAAATTGGCAACCATGCAAAAGTTCATTTCCTTATCATGTTTGTGGGAATAAATTTACATTTTATCAATTTAGATAAAATTCTTCAATGACAATTTGACAATTAATAACAAAAACTTGTAAGTACTATATATTCATTGCTAATAACGCCATTTCACTGTATTTATTCTACATATATATATTTAATAATATATTTAATCATAAATAATAAATATAAATACATATATTTCTAATATATCTTTATTATTTCTATAGATTTATTCTATATATATTTAGTCACCACAAATAATTATGAATGAGTTCAAATTTTTAGCTACAAATATGATTGTCATGTTATTTCTGACATCAAATAATTATAAAAAACCTAAATATCTAACAATAGGGGAACTGTTAAATTGTGGCACTTTTTACTATAGAATACCATGTAATCATTTTACAAAGCCTCATGGAACAATATTTAATGATGTATAAACATGCTCACAATTAATTGTTAAGTGAAAAAATGCTACAAAACAACGTGATCCCATTTTTGTAAGAATGTATATTTTTACATATGCCTAGAAAATAGAGGGTTGTGTGTGTACCTAAAACAAATGTATTAGGTTTGCCCTATGAAATCACAATTTTATAAGACAAAAACAGTCAAATGCCAGTCATTTCATAGGGTTCAACCTAACACATGACTGTATAGACACTGAAATAAGACTAGAAAAATATTCAGAAAAATGTTGATTATGGCCATATCTTCAGTGATTACAGATAATTTTTAAACTTTATTTTTTAAATTTTATTTTTTAAACTTTTTATAATTAAGATGTATTTCTTTTGATATAAGGAAAAAGTTGTAATGAAGTCAAAGATTTAATTTACACACAAGTTAAAAAAGCCTAAAATATGTAATTTCTTAACTACTGTGGCTTTCAAATCGCCACCTTCTGGTTAATAGAAATATATATATATATATATACATACACATAATCTGTGTATATATATTTATAACATAATATATATTTATGTATTATGTAAATACATATGTAAAATTAATCAAATGTCTAACCCTGTTTGAGTGCAATCTGTTGCAAAGATTTAGGCACTCATATTAGGAAAGAATCACTCATCAGGATGAAATGCTCAGCCCTTCTGAACAGCCTCCCCTCCTATACTTCCTTCCCAAGACAGCTCCCAGATGAATGCAAAGAAGGAGGGTTTAAAGTTCTCATGTTAGTGGAAAAGACCTGGGGTCTTGGGCAGGATGTCCTCTACCTCTTCTGGTCTCCAGGGCTGTGTCCCTTGTCCCCTGGGGGTCTCCTGGCCTTCAGGGCTGAAATCTGAGGATGGTGTAACTGGCGACCTGATCGCCCTTGGTTTGCTCAGGATGGTCACTTCCTGGTTGACTCAGCCTCATGTTAGCTTCTGCAGGCTGCAGACTCCTGAACATCTGTCGTGCCCTTCCTCCAGCCTCTGCTGTGGGGTCACCTCACCTTACCATCATGTGCGCTACTGTAGATTCCTCACTTCTCAATTCTGCATCCCCATCGGACAAAGAATGACGGTAGCTTGGCAAAACTAAACCCCAGGGCCCCCTGTCTGCCTGATCACACTGCTTTGCCCAGCTTACTTTGATGTGCCTGAGGTCCAGACTCTCTTGAAGTTAATTCACCTGAAATCATAGGCCTCTGGGGGGGAAATCAAGAGACACCTGACTCTCTTCATTCTTCCTCTCCTTCTCCAACTTTCCTCCATTTCCCAGGACAGAATATGGCGCAGCTTTGCTTTTACTTCCACTATACCCAGCCCCTCCCCCCACCTACTCCAGCTAAATACGCCGAGCTCTCTCTCTGCACTATTAAAAAACTCTCTGAACAGAGGCATCTATGCTCAGTTATTAATCTGATAATGGGAAGTAGGAAGCCTTTCTCAAGAGATAGCTTGCAAAAACAACAGTTTATATCCTTCTGTTTTTCAATCATATAATATTAATAATATTATATGATTTTATGGTCTTTCTCTTGGCATTTCTCCTATAAAAATTATATGTAAATGAACACTGAGGGCAGAAGTGGCAAAGGTTTTTGACTCAAGAAAGGAAAAAATTAAATATTTTTAAACTGTATCTCCATTATAAAGTTATTTAAGAAAAAGAGTCGGCCTAAGTACGTACCTAGATAAAACAGACACCAGGAAAAGGTGAACTGAGACTTGGAGAACGCTAAAAGTTAATGAAGGTAATTAGAAACCAGTGCAAAGTATAGAGAAAATTTGAGAGATAAGAACTAAAATGTCCTGTGTACTTATGATATTTCTCTACATACTCGAGTTTCTGCAGAGAGAAATAATTATGCTACACACACACACAATCTTCCTGCTACGGGCATAAAACTTCCTGGAGACCAAGATAAATAATCAAGACACCAATGTCTGTAGTTTATTTCTCTACCGTCTTGCTCCAGAAAGGGTTCCAAGCAGCTGACAGGGGTAACTCTCACCCTCCAGGAAAAATGAATGGTATATGATTAAGGAGCTTCAAAAAAGAAAAGACTGTTTCTTCATTTTAGAAGCATTTAAAGGTGTAAACTCTCTAGTTCACACAGAAGAAGAATTAAGAAAGGAAAGAAATGTTGAAAATAATATAGCTTTGTAAAGAAGATAAACCAAGGTATGGAAGAAAGTGATGATTTAATCAAGGAAAGCGTGGTGTAAGAGTGTATGGGACAGACATAGAGATCAGCCTTGTGGTTGCCAAAGGATGGGGGGAGGGAGAGGGATGGACTGGAAATTTGGGGATGGTACATGCAAACTATTACATTTAGAATGGATAAACAACAAGGTCCTACTGTACAGCACAGGGAACTATATCCAATCACCTGGGATAAACCATAATGGAAAAGAATATTAAGAAAAGAATATATGTGTGGGTAAAACTGAGTCACTTTCCTGTACAGCAGAGGTTGGCATACATTGTAAATCAACTCTATTTCAATAAAAAATAAAATAAAATAAAACAATTCAAAAAAAAAAGAGTGTGTAGGAAGTGAGCTGGGTGGCACAAAGCTTTAAGACGACGACCCTGGAGGCTTTAGAGGGAGCAAGATGGAAGCCAAGAAGCCAGCAGCCATGCTGGTCCAGGTGGGGGAAAAGATAGTCTAAATTTTTTTTTTTTTTTGGCTGCGTTGGGTCTTCGTTGCTGCATGCGGGCTTTCTCTAGTTGTGGCGAGCGGGGGCTACTCTTCGTTGCGGTGACAGGCATCTCATTGCAGTGGCTTCTCTTGTTGCAGAGCACAGGCTCTATGCGTGCGGGCTTCAGTAGTTGTGGGCGTGTGGGCTGAGTAGTCGTGGCTCGCGGGCTCTAGAGCGCAGGCTCAGTAGTTGTGGCGCACGGGCTTAGTTGCTCCATGGCATGTGGGATCTTCCCGGACCAGGGATCGATCCCGTGTCCCCTGCATTGGCAGGAGCATTCTTAACCACTGCGCCACGAGGGAAGTCCCCAGGATAGTCTAAATTAAGGCAGCAGCAGTGGAATACACGTGAGAGGGGTTACAAAAATAAAATAAGCAAGACTTGGCCAATGATTGGATTAAGGATGGAAGGAAATGGTGGGGTCCATGACAACTATGAGGCTCCAAGCCAAGCCAACTGCAGGAATGATAAAAACAATATGAGAAATGGCCCACTTCCAGTCTTGCTCTTAAAGCAGAATGATGGTAATTTATTTTCCACATACAAGTTTTCTGTGATAGCAGTATCAATAGATGTAAAAGTAAAGAAGGAAAATTTTAAAAATTCAAAAATTTGTTCTGAATCAGTACATTGAATAGCAGTAAGAAGCACTCTAATTTAGAACATGTTTGTCATTTCTTATCTTCAAAGGATAAAAGAAATCAGAAAGATAAAACACTGACTTAACCAAAAGTTTTTGAGTTTACAAGTGTCATTTCACATTCAGTTTATACACCTTGTGGATTGCTTTATTTTTGCATAGTTATCTAAGTACTTTTTGCTCTAAGTGGTAGTTGAGCTGAATTCTGATTACTAGTTGAGTTTTTTGGGTTTTCTTGAAGTTTATTCTTTTGGTAGAAATAATGTAAAGCTATATGTAGACTTTTATCCAACATGGTACCAGATGAGGATGTTTGGAAAATCACTGTTTGATTAACAATTATCATCTGGAGGGGACTTTACTCATATAACTACTCAGATGTATAAAGAAAGTCGTAGCTTCCTTATGTTCTTTAACTGATCTAATCTTTTGCATGTATTTTTTTATTGAGACGTAATTCACACACCGTGTCCCTTTTAAGTGTCCAATTGAGTGGTTTTTAGTATATTCACAAAGTTGGGCAGCCATCACCACTGTCTGATTCCAGAACATTTTTGTCACTCCAAAACGAAAGCCTTTATTCCCATCTTGCTCCTAGGTTCTTCATGACCTTTTTTTTTTTTCTTAGATTCCATATATATGTGTTAGCATACGGTATTTGTTTTTCTCTTTCTGACTTACTTCACTCTGTATGACAGACTCTAGGTCCATCCACCTCACTACAAATAACTCAATTTCGTTTCTTTTTATGGCTGAGTAATATTCCATTGTATATACGTGCCACATCTTCTTTATCCATTCATCTGTCGATGGGCATTTAGGTTGCTTCCATGTCCTGGCTATTGTAAATAGAGCTGCAATGAACATTTTGGTACATGACTCTTTTTGAATTATGGTTTTCTCTAGAGAATGGACTTGAGGATATGGGGAGAGGGAAGGGTAAGCTGTGACCAAGTGAGAGAGTGGCGTGGACATATATACACTACCAAATGTAAAATAGATAGCTAGTGGGAAGCAGCCGCATAGCACAGGGAGATCAGCTCGGTGTTTTGTGACCACCTAGAGGGGTGGGATAGGGAGGGTGGGAGGGAGACGCAAAGTTGCTGCTTTTGTTATAAAGCAGCAACTAACACACCATTGTAAAGCAATTATACTCCAATAAAATGTTAAAAAATAAAAAAAATAAAAATAAAAAAACAACGAAACCTTCACCCATTAGCAGTCACTCCCCACTCTCCCCTCCCCCGAGTCCCTGGTAACCTCTTATCTACTTTCTGTCTCTATGCATTTGCCTATTTTAGCTATTTCGTACCAGTTGGATCATATACTGCGTAACCAACCAAACTGCCCCTATGAACTCTTACCCCATTGGGTGGCAGTAAAAATTTACCTTAGCTCAAATTTAGCAATTAATATCTCAGATGTTTCCGGTTTAAGAGAACTTAATTTTGGTAAAGACTCATTAAGCTTAAAGTACACTCAGTAACGGATTGCTTCTCCCCTTCCTTCTTCCTTCCCACGTTGATCTGGGTACAGCGGAAACCTGAGGAGTCCTAGCACTGGTGGGAGGGGGAGCTGTCCTCCTCTGCTGGCCTCTGCACAGTAGTGGCCTGACAACACTGGCCTCTGGATCTGTGCCGCTCGGCACAACTGGTCCCAACTGGACTCTTGGCAGACGACGGCTTCCCTTGCCGCTGACATCTGAGCCCGACACTGCCTTCAGCCACCCAGATCACTGCCCACAGCAGCCTCCTCTTGCCAACTCCTGGCCTCTGCCAGCTCACGATCCTCTGTGTCCACAGTGGCGGTGGGCCTGGGCCTTTTTTCCCCCACTGTCCACCCTGCGCCTGTCATAGAGTCTAGCATATAGCAGGCACTCAACAATAGTTTTTGAATGGGTGAATACATCCTTCAAGGTTCAGCTAAAATATTATCTCCTCTGTAAACCTTTCTTTAATGCTCCCACCCCTCCTCACCCTCCACTGCTTGTTCTGTGCTCCCATGACAAGTGAGTCTTGCTGCCAATGGAGCATTTTCAGGCTGTATTATAAGCCACTGTATGTGTATCATCTCTCATACGTTATAAATCTCACCTGTCCCTCACTGCCCGGGGAGAAGCTTCCCAAGGCCTCCCTCATATCCTTGCCACATAAAAGGTATGCTCAATCAACATTAAAAGTAATTGAAGCCTTGTCATTTTTAATTAGCTAGATTTCTTTTCAAAAATAACATGCAAATTTTACAAAATAATCACATGAGTATAAAATAAAAAGAAGTCTCCGTTCAGCCCCAAACAGTTTCAAGTAGGCTCCTGTCTATGGGAATTTATGTTGTTCCCAGTATTTTGCTCTTCAGGTTTATTTTTAAATAAGTATTTAAAGTATTGTATAATCATCTGAGCTAGTAAAGAAGAAAACTGACACTAGAGGTTCCGAAGCGAAGAAGGACAAGAAGGGATTAAAGGCAGAGAGAATCACATTTGCAGAATCATCGACAAGAGGATCAAAAGGCAAGTAGGGACCTTGATGACTAGAAATTTGAATTTCATCCTGAAGCCAAGGACAAACCCTGCTTAATCAGTTTTCTATTGACATATATGTATCTCAGCTCTCCAGTGGGATTGAAGTCTCTCCAATAGGAACTCGAATTTTTCTCCACTGACGACCTGATACCACGTGCCTATGGATGGTTTCTGACATAATTCAGACCCCAGAAAACATAAATCCAGGCACTCCTGGGTTCAAGAAAATCCGGAGATAGTGGTACTGAACTGAGAAGCTCACATTGTGTACTGTGTACAGAGTTGGGGAAAATCCTTTACCATTCTTAGCATATCAAAGTTTCATGTGTTTCCTCCACAGTCATTTCAGGATTTTACACACACAGTGTCCCCTTAGAGGAGGTTTAGGGGAAAAAAGAGAGGCAAGCAAGGCATTCTCCCCACTAAATCGGTGGAAAGGTTTTTTCGGGGCAGTCTCCCCCGAACCAGAAGTGCTGTCGGTCAAACTAAAAGATGGAGAACACGAGTTGAGGTTTTGAGAACCGAGGCCTCCCAACAGAAGCAACAGAGTGCCATGGTTCTGAGCACTGGTTCTGAACCAAGCTGCCTGGATTCAGACCACAGCTCCACCATGTACTGCGTATCCTGGACAAGTTATATATGCCCTCTGTTCCCTTGTAAACTGCAGTCATTACAGGGCCTACCCGTTAGGGCTGTGGCGGGCACTGAATGAGTGGATACACGTGTGAAGGGCATTAGAAGAGGTCCTCACTGTCACCACCCCCGCCGTCACCCATCGCTCTCTGTTTTCCTTGACAGAAGACTAGATGCTCATCCCCCTTCCACTTGGCCTCCTTTTCAATAAGCATCGTTTCAGGGCCTTCTGTTTTATCCCAGGTAACCATTTCTTTTATACTGTAATTAGGAAATGAAGAATCCAAATACCCACAGAGATATTAGTAGTAGACAGAAAGACAACTTCATTTTCTCTTTTCTTTGCATAATGCTTTTCCAAACTCCAGCCCAATCGACACCATCCTGCTCTAGGGCAACACCAGCAGAATGGACTAAAGGCCCCCAAAAGGGTGAGCATGAATGAAACTACTCCTGGCTTCCCTTTATTGGTTGATGACACTCCAGCCTCTGACCCGAAGGTCTTAGAACCCTGTTCTAAAAATAGATATAGACCATATGGAGATTTGGCTCCTGTTCATAAGCAAAGGCTTCTTTGAAAAAGAAAAGATTATGTCATTTTACAATCCTATCAAGTTATACAACCCTGGCTGATTTCTGGAAATACATTTGTCGTTGAAGGCATGAGGCAAGCCCCTTTTTAAATTATTGCAAGCAATCTGTGGAAGCATGATGCCAGCACCCCCTCTCAGAAGCCTCATTGAGAGCGTTGGTGCTCAGAGGCTGCTAATTGCTGGCCGCCTTCCATCCTCCTCCTGCAAACACCACACCATATTTGTCTCTCAGCTGTCACTATTTGTTAGGGACCTATAAAAAGAGAAGATGCTTTCATAGCAACCACTGTGAAAAAGTAGAATGCTACCTTCCCCTCCCCCACCCCAAAACAAGCCTCATATGAGGAAAGAAAGGAAAAGGAACCTTACAAAGTTACATGTGAAAGTCAAAATGATAATCAAGTATGGAAAGTTTCAAAACTGCTGGCTGCCTTTGGCTTGGGGAAATAAAAGAAAAAACTCTCAAGAAGCTTTCAGAAGCCAGCTGCCAACAGATTAAAAGGCGACTAGAAATGATCTCACCGCCATTTGCAGACGTCTGGTCACACGGATATCTGCAAGATAACCAAGAATAATCCAGTTACGTTATTCGACCTTATTTCCTTGGAGAATGCTTTGGGCTTCAGCTTGCTATTTTTAGTCTTCAGTGTCAGACACCATGGGAAGTCATCGCCAAGGCAGTTCAAGGATTACATGTTCATCCAGAACAGGTAAAAGTTCTGGAAACCAAAATCACTGAAAAAGCAGCTGGAGATCAAAGCATTCAAGAGATTCTGGAAAGGAGGAGGAGTGGGAAGACAGGGTTTTTTGTTGACAACTGCAGAACAGCCTGGATGGATGCTACATTATAGACAGAAAAACGTCATATCTGTAAAGAGAGCAGAAACTTTGACTTTGAAAAAGAAAAGAATAGGGACCTAATGAAATTTAAAAGCTTTTGCACAGCAAAGGAAAACATAAACAAGACGAAAAGACAACCCTCAGAATGGGAGAAAATATTTGCAAATGAAGCAACTGACAAAGGATTCATCTCCAAAATTTACAAGCAGCTCATGCAGCTCAATATCAAAAAAACACACAACCCAGTCCAAAAATGGGCAGAAGACCTAAATAGACATTTCTCCAAAGAAGATATACAGATTGCCAACAAACACATGAAAGGATGCTCAACATCACTAATCATTAGAGAAATGCAAGTCAAAACTACAATGAGGTATCACCTCACACCAGTCAGAATGGCCATCATCAAAAAATCTACAAACAATAAATACTAGAGAGGGTGTGGAGAAAAGGGAACCCTCTTGCACTGTTGGTGGGAATGTAAATTGATACAGCCACTATGGAGAACAGTATACAGGTTCCTTAAAAAGCTAAAAATAGAACTACCATACGACCCAGCAATCCCACTACTGGGCATACACCCTGAGAAAACCATCATTCAAAAAGAGTCATGTACCACAATGTCCATTGCAGCACTATTTACAATCGCCAGGACATGGAAGCAACCTAAGTGTCCACAGACAGATGAATGGATAAAGAAGATGTGGCACATATATACAATGGAATATTACTCAGCCATAAAAAGAAACGAAATTGAGTTATTTGTAGTGAGGTAATGGACCTAGAGTCTGTCATACAGAGTGAAGTAAGTCAAAAAGAGAAAAACAAACACCATATGCTAACACATAATATGGAATCTATAAAAAAAAAAAAAAAGGTTCTGAAGAACCTAGGGGCAGGACAGGAATAAAGACAAGGGCATAGAGAATGGACTTGAGGACACGGGGATGGGGAAGGGTAAGCTGGGACGAAGTGAGAGAGTGGCATGGACATATATACACTACCAAATGTAAAATAGATAGCTAGTGGGAAGCAGCTGCATAGCACAGGGAGATCAGCTCAGTGCTTTGTGACCACCTAGAGGGGTGGGATAGGGAGGGTGGAAGGGAGACGCAAGAGGGAGGAGATATGGGGGAATATATGTATATGTATAGCTGATTCACTTTGTTATAAAGCAGAAACTAACACACCATTGTAAAGCAATTATACTCCAATAAAGATGTTTTTTAAAAAAAAAGAATACTGTAGAGGATCTATGGGAGCACCCCTGGCTACTGAAGTTTTCAGGAAGTTTAAAATGTTTCTGGAGTTAAATCAGTTCACTCTTGCCAGCCTGAGAACAGCCAGTTTGGAAAACAGGACTTGTAGGCATGGACACAGCAGGCATCTTGGTAACAAAACTCATTACAGGGTTTAATGGAGAAAAACTGGAGAGAATCCTCAAGAGGGAAGGACAGTTTGGTGCAATTCTGCAAGGCCAGATAGTATGAAATCTAAAATGAGGGTAACTAAAATATGCTAAGCTTCAGTAATCAAGTGGAAAGAATTAAACCTTTGTGAGCCATGATCCTACAAGTGCTGCCTGTCTGCAAGTATCAGGGTTACTAATAATCAAAGCAATTAAAGTAAAAGACACCCAGAAGAAATTATTTTAATCCTATCTTCTCACTATGTCCTCGAAGACATATGACAATTAAGAGACTATTCAAAACTGAACCCTCATGAATAATGTTTCAAAACTGGAAAATGCAAAAATATGGTAAACAGAAAGCCTTTATATCGAGTGCCAACTTTCATGCTGTCTCATTTGGATCTTCACAATAGCCCTTTGATAAGGATATTATCTCCACTGCATTACAGATGAGGAAACTGAGGCCCAGAGGAATTGAGGTCGGTAAGCAGCAGAGCCAGGCTTCCGATCTAAGTCAGGACTGCTTCTCCTCTTCATCCAGCCTCCATCCTGCACGTGCTGTGATTTAGGTAAGGCTGCATTGACACATGTGGGTATAACAGGTGCCTCCTATGGTGCTGGTCCCCCCCACCACCACCAAAAAAATGCCATTGCACGAGCAGGCAGACATCATAGTGAGTATTTTTACTGTAAAAATGGGAAACTTTGTTGTATATTGTTTGTATTTTTTAAAAGCTCTTTTCTTTGGTCACAAAATTTTTCCTTCTATTTTCTCTTCCTCCACCTCTTCCTCTTTTCTCCTTTTTCTCTCCACTTTTACACACTCATCTTACATTGGCGCCCCATGCGCTCTTCTACACCCTCACCATATACAGGGGAGCTCGCGTGAACTCAAGACTTCCCAGGGTACTCGCTATGGCCGGTAGTGATCACCCCACCCACATCCTCCGACTCACCCAGCCCGACTCCAGCTGCTTTGTTTGCTGATAACTTAATAGTAAAGGCAGCAATGGGCAGCATCAAGGCCTACAGAGAAAACTGGAGAATCAGTTACAGCTACTGCCAACTTCTCATGACCTCTGATCTCCTAGGAGGCCCTCTTAACATGGCCAGAGAGTGATGGTGGAAAATGGAAAACTGAGTGGAAAGCATACTCGAGGTTAATAGATATGGTCTGGCACAATTTGGCTGCCCAGCCTTTGAAATCTAAAGGTGGAGCTCTGGTCTGAGGACAGCAATGTGACCATATATGATTAGAACTATTGTGGAAATCACCATATTCCAACCTAGTCCCTCTCCTCCACATACAATTTTTTAATCACTTTTTTTTTCTTCTCCATTCTTCCCCAATTGTAATTTAGAGATTTGAGAAATAAATTTTTTTAAACTGTTAGGATACTAACAGTTGTGCCTTTTGTTAACCTCAGCTATAATGGGTTAAATTGTCCACTAGTGACTAGAATATGAATTTTCTTTCCTAAGTGTCCAATTTAATACAACATAAGAGAAGAAAAGAAGGGGGAGATCTAAAAACTACTACAGTTACTAAAACACAATAATTCTTCAGGATTGCCTGTAATATACATAATTGTTTATATTTGCAACCATTTATTTACATGAATTTACACTTTAAGGAAATTTGATATATACTGACAATACCAAATGTTGTCAAGGATGTGGAGAAACTGGAATTCCCATACACTGCTGGTAGGCAAAATGGTACAACCACATAGAAAAACTATTTGTCAGTCTCTTAAAATGTTAAATATACACCTTCCATAGGATCCAGTCAGTCCACTCCTAGGAATTCACCCAAAAGGAATGAAACCATAAGTCCACACAAAGAGTTATATATAAATGTTCAAAGCAGCATTATTCATAATAACCCAAAATTGGAAACAGCTCAATTCTTCATCAACAGGTAAAGATAAACAAACTGTGGAATATCCATCCTACAGAATACTACTTAGGAAAAAAAAAAAAGCCAGGGGAGGAGGCGGGTTGGACAACTGATACAACAACATAGGTGAATCTTAAAATCATTACGCTGAATGAAAGAATCCAGACACTAAAGAGTCCATACTGCATGATACCATTTATATAAAATTCTAGAAAATGTGAACTAAGTCCATAGTGACAAACAAGCAGATGAGTGGTTGCCCAAGGCCAGGGAAGGATGCTGCTAAACATCTTACATAGCGTGAAAGCCCCCCCATAATAAAAATTATTGGGCCCGGGCTTCCCTGGTGGCGCAGTGGTTGAGAATCTGCCTGCCAATGCAGGGGACACGGGTTCGAGCCCTGGTCTGGGAGGATCCCACATGCCACGGAGCAACTGGGCCCGTGAGCCACAATTACTGAGCCTGCGCGTCTGGAGCCTGTGCTCCGCAACAAGAGAGGCCGCGATGATGAGAGGCCCGCGCACCGCGATGAAGAGTGGTCCCCACTTGCCGCAACTAGAGAAAGCTCTCACACAGAAACGAAGACTCAACACAGTCATAAATAAATAAATAAATAAATAAAAGAACGTGAATATTGTTTATAAAAAAAAAAAAAAAAATTATTGGGCCCAAATATCAATAGTGCTGACGTTGACAAACCTGAGCTAGTCTGATCAACCAAAAAGAGAGATGACTCAAATTACTAAAATCAGGAGTGACAGATGAGAGAGACATCACTACCAATCCTACAGAAAGTAAAAGGATTATAAGGGCATGCTATGAATAACTTTATGCTAACAAATTAGGCAATTTAAATGAAATAGGAAGATTCATAGAAAGGTGCACATTAATGAAATTGACTGAATGAAAATGATAAAACATGAATAGACCCATAACAAATAGAGAATTTGAATTAGTAACTGAAAATCTTTCTTCAAAGAAAGACTAGGCCCAGAGGTCTTCAAAGGTGTGTGCCATAAAATATTTAAAGGACAAATAACACCACTCCTTCAAAACTCTTCCACAAAACATAAGAGAGAATACTTCCCAACTAATCTCATGAGGCTGGTATTCCTCTAATACTAAAACCAGACAAAGACATCACAAGAAAAGAAAACTACAGACCAATATTCTTCAGGAGTCTAGATGCAAAAATTCTCAACAAAACGTTAGCAAAACGAATCCAACAACATATAAAAAGGATGATACACTATGACCAAGTAGAATTTCCCCTAGGAATACAAGTTGACTTAATATCTAAAAATCAATGTAAAATCATTTTAATATAATAATATGAATAAAGGATGAAAACCACATGATCATGTCAATACATGCCAAAAAAAAAAAGCATTTGACAATATCAAACACTCATTCATGATAAAAAGTTTCAAAAACTAGAGATGGAAAGAATTTCCTCAACTTAATAAAGGGATTCTATGAAAAACCTGCAGCTAGCATCATGCTTATTGGTGAGAGACTGAATGCTTTTTCCTCTAAAACTGGGGAAGAGACCACATATTGTATGATTGCATTTGTGTAAAATGTCCAGAAAAAGTAAATCTATAGAGACAGAAAAACAAAAGAGGGAGAGAGGGATACTGGCAGGCTAACACAATTTTATCCTTGATAAATGTACTTTTCCTTCCTCAAGCTATCTGGCAACTTCTGACTTAGCTCCTCTCTGGCCCCAGGATGGTTATATTTTTCCAGAAGCTCACCTCTGGTCCCAAGGAGCAGGCACTGGCAAACACCCTCTGGCATGCAGAGAGATGTGTGGTTCCCTCAGAACCAGAAGGGGTTTGCTTCAGGAATACAGGAAAGAAACATTGAAGAAAATACTGTTAAGGCCCCCAAACCTGAATTTTATCACTCAGAGGAACAGGTCCACGCCTAAGGAGACAGTTAGTAAATGTTCCAGGAAGAAATGTCACTTCAACATGAAGGTATTGCTCTGGAATCAAGAGAGTGACAGAACCCTGCCTATAATGGCAATGCTTTGGAGAAAAATCCCTCTTCATCACACCACTTGATAAACAAGTCACACAAAGCCTCTTGGCAACTGCAGAACTTTTCAACACATAAAGAGAAATAAATGGAATCTAGTCAGAGAGGACTATTATTGAGAGCAGAGACACTGTTACCTGCAAGTAAGTGGTGCTATACCCAGAATGTTGTGAGCACTCAGTCATCACTGTACGGATCCAACTCAAATCCCTTCCTTATCCTCACATCCTGTAGAGCGTGGCAAGATCTTGAGTCCTGGACACCACTGGCTGAGGAGACAGATGTCAGCTCCCATCAACATATCTATCTGCATTTCAGCTGTTAAAGTTACTGGGTGCTGCCTTTCCCTGTGTACCATTTTGCAACCATGAGCTTACTAAGGGGCAGAGGACCCAAAAGAAAACTGATTAGTGTCCTGATCTTTTCTGTTGAAAAGCCGAAGATTTCAAAATATGCCTGATGAACTAGCATAACCTTATGTGAATCCCAAGAACAGCAAAGGACCGTAAAGACATTTATCATAACGACGGGAGAAGGGTGCCCGGAGGACGGATCCAGACACAACAGCAGGGCCTAGGTAGAAAAATTGTGGATCCTGGGCCAAGTGTGCAGCTGATGTTCCAGCCATGCTGTCACAGTGTATGTGCTAAAAGGCAAATGGCTACCCACGGTAATGGAAAGAGATGTGTCACCAAGAGCTGTAAGGCTTGGGACTCAAGGAGTTTTGGTGTGGGATATTCTTGGCTGAACATAAGCTTGAGGTACCACCAGAAGTAAAAAGTCCATTCAGTCCCCTTGGGAAGCAGAGATGCTGGTGACCAGGGAGACCTGAGGGTGCGGGGGCCAGCCTTACAGGGCCAGAAGTGCTGGCATCCAGCTCAGAGGCTCCATCTTCACGGGAACCCCATGGGTCTACCCGTGATACAGATACCATCACTTAAGTGCCAGTACGACTCGGAGCAAAACAGAAGCAAGTGTTTGCTCACCACCTGTATCTGGGCTGCCTTCATATTGAAAGGAAGAGAACAAGAAAGAGCAAATTGGGCAGATTGATCCTATCGTGCTGAGGGTTAGTATCTGAGGAAAAGAGACCCAAATCCACTGCAAAAACAATAACGTTAGAAAAACTTGGAGCATGTCTGCCCCACGTTCTCCCAGCGACAGAAGTGGCATCACCATCCACTGATTCCTGCAGCCCACTAATGCCAGGAGGAAAGGAAGGGCCCCAAGGAGACCCGAACCAGGGGTGAGAGGCACAGTCATCTCTGTGCTGTGCATCAGTACTGACTTCCCATGGAATCTCATCTACGTGGAAATTCACATAAATTAATTAATTTTCAACATCGCACTCCTGAAGGTTATGACTTTATTCTTGACTTATTCACAAGTACAGTCTGTGCTTATCTGGCCAAGTAACCAAAGGAAAAAAAAAAGAAGGAATGTATGTACTTTCCAGTTTGGAAAGGAATGTGTACTTTGTGCACGTTAGTCTTATCATGTTTGCTCGCTTTCAGGCTTTTGCTCAGGAACCATAAAATGGGTTTAAATAAAGTAAAAAGGAAATTGAATTCCATCAATCAATACACTAAAACACAGCCAAAATTAGATGTCATAAGGTTACACCATTTCATCACTTATAATTAATATTGTCTGTGCAGGCCTCTTCTGAGAAAATATTTGTTATGTTTCACTTTCTACAAAGAAATTCATCTTCTGGCTTCCCCATAAATTGAAAAATTACATAGTGAGTTAGGAAAAAAGAGAAAACTATTGTAGTCCCATTGGCTAATTTTAAAGTGAAATTTATCATAGAAAAATATTCTTCCATCTAAATAGTCAGAAAATGGATTGATTTTGAAGCATTCTATTTTTCTTGACGAAAAAGTCTGACTTTAGAGGAACTATAGTTTTAGGTCATGTAATCACTATTTTGCTGAAATCAAAATTCATATTAAACTAATATTTAAATCAGGAGTAATTAAAATGTCTGATGTGTACTTTTTCCTTTTTCACTAGAAATGCTCATTTCTCAGATCACAAGAGAGAAAGTTTTTCTTATGCTTCCTTCTTACATGTGTTAAATAGGGTCTTTTGATTCACTCAAGGAATTATAATATTTAGCAATGAGAGGCACAGGAATTGTGTGGGAAGCCAGGAAGCTGGAATACAGATCAAGAACTGAAAGATTCTAGGGACACCCTGGGACTAGACGAGGTGTGGTAGGCAGAATTCTACGATGGCCGCAAAGATTCCCACTCTCTGGTGTACACACCCTGTAAAACCCCCTCCTCTTGAATGTGGAGAGAACTGTGAGTGTGGTAAGATAGTCACTCCTTGATTACATTGCTACATAAGACACCTAAGTAAAAGACTGGAGTGAGAGCCCCATGTTGGCCTTGAAGAAGAAAACTACCATGTGTGGAGAGGGCCATGCAGCAGGGAATGACAGGCAGCCTCTGGGAGCTGAGAGCCTCAGTCCTACAACCACAGGAACTGAATTCTGCCAACAAGCAATGAGCTTGGAAGAAGACCCTGAGCCTCATCTGACCACAGCCCTGACTGACACCTTGATTTCAGCCTGTGAGAGCCTGAGCACAGGACCCAGCTAAGTTGTGCCTGAACTCCTGATCCACAGAAATTGTGGTATAATAAATTTATATGTCTTAAGCTTCTGAGTTTGTGGTCACCTGTTATTCAGCAATAGAAAATTAATGCACTGGGTTACCTTCTTGCCCCTCAGGGATATAAATGTGACAATGCTACCAATCTGTGTGTGATAAACAGCCCGCATCCTTGCTTCTCTGCCTTTTGGCTGCTCATACTCATGGCTCCCTCATGGTTTCTTCAGGACTCTCCTGCTTCATGTCTATGTGTCTTCTCTATTTATGCTCCCACTCATAAGTGAATGTCTCTCTCTGTCTCGTAGAAGCTGGGCAGACAAAACAATAGATGTCCTCAAAACGCCTTGCCTTACTGAAGCACCTTTGTAATGTCAACTAATCCTCACAACAACCCTTTGAGGTGAGTACCTTTTTTTTTTTTTTAATTTTTGGCCGGGCCGAGTGTCTTTCAGAATCTTAGTTCCCCGACCAGGGATTGAACCCGGGCCCTCAGCAGTGAAAGCAAGGAGTCTTAACCACTGGAAGGCCAGGGAAGTCCGAGTACCATTATTATTCTCATTTTTGTAAGAAATCGAGGCGTTAGGTGACTTAAGTGGGGAACCAGCCTCAAACCCAAGACGTCCTGCACTATGTCTTTTGCTCCTCTTCTGCGCTGCTACTAACTTAAAATAACAGGAGAGTCTCATGAAGGCCACACAGATAGTGAAAACTCTACCCAGGAGAGTACTGATAACATATACTGCATTCTTTCCTCTTGAGACAAACCAAGGACAAGCCACTATGGAGCCATCATTCAGCTTCTCTAATTTTGCTGCTCTTGCTTCCCCAATAGTGCCTGAGTCAGGAAGACATAGGTATAAACATTTGTTGGGTCTACGACCATGGGCGAATTAGTTATCTCTGTGAGCTTCAGCTTTCTCAGCTGCAAAATGAAGCTATAGCAAGACTTACTCTGTAGTGTTTCCATATAGAAGCCCAGGAAATGGTAGTTGTTGCTGTTGGTGGTGGTTATTCATCAAGGGCAACTGCCACGTCTAACTCCTCTATGGCTTAACAACAATTAAGCAACCTCTAACTAAGTACGGCTCACATGAATAAGTTCCGTGGATGTCCATACTAGCTGGAGTTCCCATGAAAGAAAGAATTGGCTCTTTTTTATTTGGGAAATAATTTCTCAAGAATTTAAGAGCAGTCAGAAGTCCCTGTAGAAGTATACTAGGAATAGATTTGTTCAAGGCACAGGCCAATCCTACTTTTGGAACTCTCTGAGTGGGCCAGATCATCACCATCAGAAAATTTCCAGAAGGTTCAACATCATATGTAAACTATGTAGAATCAACCTGTAGAATTAAGGTTAAGATAAGAGCATGGGCTTCAGAGTGGCATCTACCTGGATTCAAATCTTGCCTCTGCCACTTATTCTCTGGGCTTGCCTCAGTAAGTAGTAGTTAACTTCTCTGTGTCTTGGATTCCTCATAAATAAAAGGAGGATATTAAATGTTTTCTTCATGGTGTTACGGAGAGTATTAAATGAGTTAGTATATATCTGTAGGGTTTAGAACAGTGCCTGGATGTGGTAAACTATCAGTCAACTTTAATGTTTGTAAATTCAACCAAAATTTATTGAGTTTCTACTATATACCAGGCACTGTGCCGAGCACTGTGAATACAAATGACAAGAAAGGAAGAAGAAAAAAATTAATGTTTATTGAGTTTTCATGAATAAATCACTCTGATAGGTGTTTCACATACATTATCCTAATTAGTTTTTAATTAGTAACCTTATTAGGTAGATATTATTTGCCCTGTTTTTTAAGTGAGGAACACAGGTAAGGAGAGATTAACCATGTTTCTTAAGGTCACAGAGTTCGTAAGTGGTAAAACAGGGATTCGAAGCCAAGACTAGGTTCAATCCTGCTTTTGCTATAGATAAGACATATCCCTGTCCTTGAAGAATATATATATACAAAGTAGAGATATTTACCTAGAGGAATGAGGAATTCCTTGGGGTGTCAGAGAAATGACATTTGAAAGATGAGTAAGATTTCTCCAGAAGAAGGGCATTTGGGGGGTGGAAGGGGAAAGGAGTAAAATATCCACAGATTGAGAGGCACAAAAAAATGTCTGAAGTATTGGAGGACCAGCAAAGAAAATGACCAAGAATGCTGTCTCCGTGAATGGGAACTTGGGTGACAGTCCAACAGTCATCCCACACAGCGTGTTGCTACTTGCAGTGATGCCAGGAATTCATCTCTGCTTACAACATCAGCGGTTTCTAACTGTAACTGCTAAACTGCTTTGCGTCACTGCCTCTTCCCAGCAGCCCAAACACAGGCCTACCTAAGCTGCGCGCATCTTTAAGGTATTTCTGCTGTCCTCCTTGGCTGCTGGCCCCCACCTCAATTTATGTTACAGCATTTACTCCTCTCATTGTGTCTCGATCCTTCTGCAACAGCTTCTAGAGCTGCTTCATCAGTTCCATCTGCTTGAGAACATATATTTTCCCAAGATTTTTCAGCCCTGACTCCATTCCAGGCAAAATGAATCTTCTGCATTGTTACTAGGCTATTTCCTACAGACCTCTCTTAGAACCATTATTATGTTGTAATGACTGTCTATGTGCCTCTTTTCCCTCAAGTGAATTCCTTAGAGCAAGCAACAGGTCTGTTCATCTCCAATGTCTAGTCCAGGGCCTAACACATAAACATTTGATAAATAAATGAACAAATGCATAAATGAATGATAACACAAAGGCCCTTGCCAGACACTTAAGAACCTGCATCTGATGGATCCACCCATCCTATCCAATATTCCCTTCCAATAACCTTAACAAGAAAAATTTTAGGCTGGTCTTCTTGTTACTCAGTCTTTCCCCTACCACTCTAACCATTATCCAAGCTCCCCATTGCCTCTTCCTTTACCTTCAATCATACAAGATGCTTTTTTCCACCTACACAGTTTTGCTAATCTTTACCAGCCTGCAAAGCCAAATCCTCTCTTCTCTGCCAACTAAGATCAAACATTTTCCTCACGATGTGCAAAACATTCAGGTATCCTTCCCTATTTCCCAACCCTGAGATGTTTTTTCAGAATTTTCTTTAACTTTTGAAACCTCTAACATTCATTCGACCCGTTTATCACCCTGAAGTTATTTTATACAAGCGTATTTGTCTTCTCAAAGCCAGGGAGTGTCATTTCTTGTCACATTTTTTTCTGTCATTACCCAATGCTAGACATATAGAAGTTTTTTAAATAAATGAATAAGCGAGAAGCTGGTAGATTCAGAATGGCTACTTAATGGCTAATCTAACACAGTACTATCCAAAAATATTTCTAGTAGGAATAATAAATCATTATTTCTATTATCATTAAGTATGATATATGGACAGGGAATTTTATGAGGAACCAGGCTAATTCTCCTCTGCTACGAGAACTGAAATATAACTGACCTTTGCCACGTGTAAGTATTTTCAGGGGATATGATGCAACATACCTAGATTCAAGACTACGCAACTGTTCCATGGTTGGATCTTGCTGGTTGGAGGACTCGACGTCTGCTCCTTTAGCAAACAGGCTCCAGAGCCTGTAGATTTGATCCGCACTCCTGGGTCCAGCTCACAACGTACGTGTGCTTCAGCCCTCACTCTGACCCCTGAAGCTCTGGCAGACAGCCACACCGTTTCCATCCAAATCTCATCTGGAATGAGCAGCCCCATCTTCTTTGCCAGAATAGGCTTTAGCCCTAAACCAAGTTAGGGCAGCTGTTCGCCAAACTCAGAGATGACGCTTGATTCTAACGATCAATATGGAGCCGAGCCACTGAGGAGAAAATGACAGAATGGAAAATAATGATGCTCAATTTCCAGAGTAACTGCCATAATATATTTTTAAAGGATCTATCTAGTTGACTCTGGCCTGTAGGGCTTCAGTAAAACTTATCTTCGTTTATATTCTTTTTACATTTGTGGAAAGAATGTAAACGGAATATTTACAAAAGCTTCTTTTAACAAAATTAAGTTGAAAATCTTGGAATTAAGGAAATTTTAAACAGTTTTAACACAAATAGAAGGAAGATGGAAAGAAAACAGAAAGGAAAGGAATGCTTTACAATTCTCCTTTCTCAATTATTCATTGGTTCCCTCTAAATGTCTAAAACTTCAAAACATCAAAATGTAAACTGATTATCTGGCCCAAACTGGTCAAATCTCGCTCTCAGGTTGCTTTAACCCGAGATAAAAAGAAGGTCACAATCAATGGCAGAAGACTACAACCTGGCTCTTGTCCCCACAATTGTCCCCACAATTGTGTAGTAATGCCAATTTCCCTGTTCTTCCCAGGAGTAGTAGCTCACATATACTCCACGATGCCATCTTTCATAGTCTAGTTCCTAGAACTATTTACACCAAAAATGACAGCTTCTGCTCCTGTAACATGACGAAGTCAAAATCGCCAGTGCCCAGAAAAGCTGCCATCACTCCTGCCTATGCCCACTGAAGTCACTGATCCCCATAACAGTTCCAAGGAAAGTGGGCAATAAGGCTGCACCAAGTCTGCAATATGCTCCCTCCCAGAGGCAATGATATTGCTGCTAACGTCTACTTATGTTCTTGGGCCACCAATCCCCAGCAGCTGGCCATGCCCAGTGCTGAGGGTGCTACTGGCTAAGGAAGTTGACCTCTGAAGCTACCAGTTTGGTGGCACTAGTGTAACTGGCAATATGTGTGCTTAAATCATATCGATATTTTCATGAAACCGCTCTTTCTCGTTCTTATAACTTCTTGCCTTAGGGCTTTGAAACACAGTGATGTGGCTGATCTGGAATGATAACTACTGGGTACAACACCCCTGCCCTTTTAAACCAGTCTATGGACTTGCACCAACCTCTGAGTATTTATCAACCTCTTATTCTCTCTTCCCTGGGATCAGATTCTTCAGAAGGCGTTACTCATGCAACTACTCTTCATTTAAAAATCCACTTAGTACCCGGTCAGCTCACAAGTCCTTAACATATGCCCAGATAATCTTGAATTCCAGGACCTGCCTGCTGCAAATATGTATTTTCTTTTATTGAGAGTATTTACGTCAAAGACAATAAGAAATGGTCTTACCTTTGTTTATACCAAGTGGTGGACAAACCTAGAAGTTCAAAACTTAAGTTGCTATCAGCTCAATTTTGAGTACTTGGTAGTTTTGTTTTTCTTTGTTTTCTTTTGTTGTGTCTCTAGAAGTAACCTCATGACCTTCTTTAAATAAGTGAAAATCTGTGTCCTAATTCTAAGAGAACCCCTCAAAACGTTAACAGGAGATGGTAAAATACTTAATATCAAGAAAAGAAGTTCCGAGTTCCTGACAATTCATTTAAAACTGCAGTAATCAACTGAATATGCATTTCATAACTGGTATCACAATGTAAGGATCTCAAGACTCCCTTTGACAATTCTGTGATAAAGAGAGCTTTTCTAACTTGAGGACCCCAGTGAAAGACCCAGAAGAAAACATACTTCTGAGGGTTCTGAATGCCCTGGCTGCTACTGCTCTGGCCTCCCCATCACAGCTGGATGACCAGGAAATATGAAAGCTCTCAGACAGACTAATTCTGTGTCATCTATTTTAAACTGCTTTGTAAAATGAAATCAGACGTGCCTGCAATTCTAGGAATGACTGCTAAGCCTCCTACCAACCTCTCAAGTCAATCACCATCCCATCCACCTTCAAAAAATATTTAGCTAAAAGGATATATTGCTTCCAATGAGGCCTTGTGTTATTTAAAAATACATTGTAAAACTGAGGCTGGGGGTGTGCTACATTTAACCCATGAAAGAGTGAGAGAGAAAACAGGGCATTTTTCTAGGACAAAGGAGCATGTCTCCACTAAATAGATGAACACGTAGCATATGAATGGCAGGCAGTCTTTCAGTAGTTTCTCTGTGATACCCACAGATGCAACTTTTTCATTTTCATGTTGGCTTCTTTTAAATGCCATGATGCCAGGTAAATGTACAATTCATTATTTATGTTTCACTTGCAGACTAGCATAATGTTCAAAGTATTTCACTGATATTTTTAGGCAGCACACTATCTTAAGAAATACATAATCAACTAACATTTTTCAATTTTTGACACATCTCAAAATAGCTTTTAAATCATTTCATGGTTTCATTTTCAGGAAGTTTGTAATCCGTGGTAGGTCAATTTGCTAGTTGGAGAATGGAACTTAAGGATATACAAATCAAAGGATTCAGCTGTCATATTAGCAAGCTGGCTTCAACCCATGTCACGCCCTCAGACCACAGCCATGAGCCCAGCCAACCACTTAAAGTATGCAGGACCCTAGTTATAGGGAAATTAGATGAGAACGTACATACAGAACAGCAAAAACTCATAACTGTTGGTAGAAAACTCCCCAAAGCCCATGACTTCTTGAAAGGAATTCATTTTTGCACCTAAAGAAATGCATAATTTGTATCTACACCTTTCAATTTTCTGAGAATATAGATGGCCCCAAGAATATTGCTACCTTTCACTGTCCTGAGAACAGAAAACATAAACCAGTTTCATGTGCTGATTAACTTTCAGGCAATCAGCTCCAAGAAGATAATAGCACTCCTTAACTGTAGGAATTCAGAAAACCTTCAAAGAAGACTACAAACTCCAGCTGAGTATCACAGTGGAGATTTATCAAAAGCATGAAAGAACTCCAGTTGCCTCGCTGACCATCTTTTGTTAGCTGACTAATTTACATGTGAATTATGGATCCAGTCTCTTCGAAGATTCAAGTTAACTTTTTTGTGTGGTAAGAACACTTAATATGAGATCTACCCTCTTAGCAAATTTTTAAGTGTACAGTACAGTATTGCTAGCTACAGGCACAGTGTTGTACAGCAGATCTAGAACTTATTCACCTTGCATAACTGAAATTTTATACCCACTGAACAGCAGTTCCTCATTTCCTCCTCCCCCCAGGCTCCTGTTTCTGTTTCTGAGTTTCTATGAGTTTGACTATTTTAGGTACCTCATCTAAGTGACATTATGCAGTATTTGCCCTTTCGTGACTGGCTCATTTCACTTAACATAATGTCCTCCAAGTTCATCTAGGTCGTCACATATGGCAGGATTTCCTTATTTTTCAAGGCTGAATAATATTCTACTGTATGTATATACCACATTTTCTTTATCCGTTCACCTGTCAATGAACATTTAGGCTGTTTCCATATCTTGGCTATTGTGAATAATGCTACAGTAATCAGGGAAGTGCATATATCTCTGTAAGACCCTGATTTCAACTATTTGGGGTATATACCCAGAAGTCGGATTGCTGGATCACATGGTAATTCTATTTTAAAATTTTTGAGGAACCACCATACTATTTTCCATAGTGGCTGCAGCATTTTCCATTCCCACCAACAGTGTTCAAGGGTTCCAATTTCTCCACATGCTCTCCAACGCTTGTTATCTTTTGGTTTTTTGATAACAGTCAACTATTTGATAGTAAGTCAACTTTTGATAGTAAGTTATAAAGATTTAGAGGCTTTCTTATGCTCTCTCTGTTATTTAAAAAAGGTGAAGTAGGAACACTAACTGTGCTATTGGAGCTGTGTATTCAACAAACATTTATTGAGCACTTACGTTCTGTCAGACATTATATCAGGTACAGGAAATGGAAAGTGAGTAAGACTGACCTCACCCTTAAGAAGCTTAATGTCTTTAGACCCCTGCACTGCAATAGTATGAAGTATGATGTGTATGTGGAAAGCAGTGGCTTTATCTCTCCCAGAGAGGACACTAATAAGTGACTGCAGTATGGTTTGTTATGTCCTAAGCTAGGGGAATGCACATGGGCCTATGCACAGAAACCATACTGGAGACTGGGGGTGGAGGGTGGCCAGGGAATACTGCTCAGAGAAAGTAACACTGGAGCTGCGATTTGAAGGCTCTGTGGAGCAGGCTAAATGAGCCGTGAAGATGGAAACCAAGATATCACCTGCGTTATGATGAAGCTGATTAGAGTCAGAGATTGGGTTTGTAGTCAAGTGAGCCTGCTGATACTGTCTGCCCCCCACCCCATCCCACCCCGTTCTGGGCACTGCCAATGCTCCAGGGGGAATTTGGGGTCTGCAGAACAGGACGACTACCTCACACTGGAAAGCAGAGGGAAGAAAAGGCACAGAATCCCCCATCCTTAGAGTAACTCCACCCAATTAAGAAATGTGGACCAACGGCTTTCAAATACCAGTTAGGAAACAGGAAGAGGAAGGGGTGGGGTGAGAAGCCAAGTAGAGAACCTCTCCAAGTGAAAATAAGAAGGGTAGAAACTAAATGCTCCTCTCCACCACCGCCATCATCTCTCACTTAGATTACTGTATTAGTTTCTTAACTAGTCTCCCTCCTTTCACTATAATCCATGCTCCACACAGTAGTTCAAATAATATTTTTTATTGTGGTAAAATACACATAATGCTATGTGTCACATAATGAATTGTGTCCCCCCAGAATTTATACGTTGAAACTCTAACCCCTAACGTGACTGTATGTGGAGTGAGGGGGTAATTAAGGTTAAATGAGGTCATAAGGGTGGGAACCTAATCTGATAGGATTAGCGTCCTTATAAGAGGAAACGCCAGAGAGCAGCCTGCTCACCCTCTCTCCAAGCGCAGGGCATAAAGGCCATGCGAGCTCACAGTAGCAAGGCAGCCATCTGCTACTCAAGGGGACAGCACCAGACATCAACCCTGTTGGAACCTTGATTTTAAATTTCCCAGCCTCCTGAATCATGAGAAGATTAATTTCTGTTGTTTAAACCACCCAGTCTGTGGTATTCTGATATGGCGGCCCAAGCTAACACACACAGCATAAAACTTACCACTTTAACCATTTTAAAGTATGCAATTCAGTGGCATTAAGCGCATTCTCAATGTTGTACAACCATCACCACTGTCTACTTCCAGAATCTTTTCATCACCCCCAAAAGGAAATCCTGCACCCATTAAATAGTCGCTCCCCATTTCCCACACTCTCCAGCCCCAGCAATAACTAATCTGCTTTCTGTCTCTATGGACTTGCCTATTCTGAATATTCATATCCATGGAATCAAACAACATGTGGGGAGCGCTCATTATTCAGGGTGGCTGAGGGGAGGAGAGGAAGACAACACTCAGGTCTGAGCCTTGAATAACAATCCGGGGGGAGCTCTTCACCAGAACAGAGGGGAGAGGAAGGGAAAGAAGCAAAAGATTCGAATTTTGGTAAAGTCGAGCCTGAGTTTCTCTGAGGGAAAAAGTTAAGAGACATTTCAATATTTCAATATATGGATCTTGCATCCAGTAAAAAAAAAAAAAAAAGGAATAATGGGATATATATTTGACTGGGGAAGACAGGCTTTAATTTTTAAGTAAAAAAGCCATGGGTTTTCATGAAACCACCCAGTGAAATTCCAGAACACGGGATGAGCCTGGGAATCATTGACATTTAAGAGGCAATTATCGAAGAGGCCTTTGAAGGAACTAAGGGGCTTCCAGTGATGTATGTCAGAGAAAATCCGGAAGATTCTGGTATGACAGGGTCCGGACACCTCGGCCCAGAGTCTTTGCTGAGTTTGGTTTTAATTTGTACCTCGAGCATCCAATTCTATGTCTAAAACTTAGTGAATTCATTATTCTAGGGGAGCAGCAAATGTATGTTCTTTGCAGATGCCTTTCCAGTAGAGAGAAGGCTTTCCTCCAACCGCTACCACTTGCCAGGACTTGGAACCTAAAATGCTCATTTCCTTCCCAGTGTCACCAGAAAACTGGGAAAAACAGAGCAGAAGTACTAATTTTCCTCCACTCCTGAATGTGTCTCCCACACAAGAGGAGGCTGAGCCCAGTATTCTAGACTAGGAATAACATTTTCCAGATAATATAAACATGGACTATATAAAGTAATTACTCATTAGTTATTATCCCCATTTTTCATCTTAAGTTTTAAAGAATTTAAAAAAAGAAAATGAGGGCCCACTAAGATGACTATATATGGGACCCAGTGCTCTCTTGACTAAACTGATATACTAAGTACAGAACACACACATTTTATTTATTAGGATACCAGCCATAGAGCCCAGCAGTGAAGCAGGTGGAAACGCTCAGGGACATGGCCAAGGCGTCTGTGATAGATTAAATTTTAGCATTAGTGCTTCGCTTTAAACCTTCTGAGTGACTAAACCCAGGCCAGGCATCCAGCCATCCAAATCTAGAGCTCCCTGTACGTTTCCCCAGGGATTCCACACACTCCGTTCTCATCTGAAATGTTTTTATAGTGATGATAAACCGACTCCAAACAGAAAAGCCCTAAAACACATGGTCTCTGTTACCGAAGAATGGGTTCCGATGTGTTTCTATTATCACTGTGCATCCTGGCTCTTCTGATCGCTTGCAAATGTTGTGGAAAATGTGAAGGTACATCTAGATAGAACCTGAGGGCAATTAACCCTACCAAGTAAAATACCATTCGACTGAAGATTAGGTCTTTGATTTTCCAAGACACATTTAGGCAGGAATTTCTAGGATCCTGATAACAGCAATAACAGGCTGCAGTGAGTGAGGGCAACTCCAACTTTCTGAGGAGTCCTTTTCCACTGGGATTTGTGACGCCACCTTGGTCCCCAGGGAAAATGACCTGCTGGCTCTTCGAAGACCTCAAACTATGGCACCAAACAGTCTGTAGAGGTTGTTAGAAGTGCTCTGGGGTCAATAAACCTTAGCAAATGTGCACTGAGGCAACGTGAAATAGCAGAAGAATCAGGAAGTGGCAGAAAGGGGCAGATCTAGGTTTGAATCCAGCTCTGCCACTTACCAGGTGTAAGATCTTGGGCAGATTCCTTATCTTCTCACAGGCCCTATATCCTAGGATAGTAATATCTATTCTGCAGGGTTGTCTTAAGAATTAGAAATAACTAGCATGTTAAATGCTTAGCACAATGCCTGACACCCCATAGTAGTTCTCCTGATCAAGATCACTTTAGCAGAATCAGAAACAGGTAAGTAGTCCACAGAGAAAGAAGCATCTTTCTCAACCTGCCAGTGGCAGGAAGCAACCTGCCTTCACTCAGCTTGAAGTCCACCCAGACAATCTAGTAAGGATAGAAATGCCCCAGATAAGCTGCTTCAATGGGAAAACATGTTAAAATCTCCCCTACTCTGACCAACTCTCTCTCTCTCTCTCTCTCTCTCTCTCTCTGACCCTGCAATTTGCAAAGGCACTAGCACTAAAATGGCAGCCATCAGCAGTAACAGAGGAGACACCCCTATTTGCTGCTCATTCTCCAAGGCCTCAGTTTATGTTTCCAGCATACTGATGAGTCCCTTGATTGTTATTAGTTAATTCAGTAAAAACGGTGGGAAAAAGTGACATCTCAGAGGGGAATACAAATGAACTTGAGCTGAACCATCGCATTGTCCCAAGGAGTGTGACGACGTGGGAATGAAACAATATAGGCTCCTGACAGCACTGAGGGCAGACACAAAGCATGGAATTCAGTGTGGCTAATTCCCCAGAAGGCATTTCACAAGGGCCCAAATCCTCCAAAGCATGAAAATCACACAGGTTCTTACCAAAGAGGAAGTCGGGCACAATGCATGGAAGGGCTTGGGAGCTCTGGCTGGCTGCCTGGGGCCCTGGAAAAGTTGGTTTGTGGAGCCAAACCAGCAAGGACTGCAAATACAGCAACAGCAAGGTAGAGTTGGGGAAGCCGCAACCGTAAACAACAGGCGTAACAGCGACTGTCAATGAAGGTGCTTCTTGGCAGGACAATTGTAGAAGGAAAAATTGAGAAGGAGGAATGAGCTTCCCCCACCCAACCAACTCCAATCAAGACCAAAACCTGTTTCAACCTATCAGTAATTACTGACCACCTCCTCAGGGCCCAGCACTGGATGGTAGTTATGGTAAATCCCAAAGAAATAAGACCCCTTACCTGGAGGAGCCTATTGTCTGGTTGGAAACACAAAAACAGCTCTCAAGAAAAAGTCATCCTTGTAAGATTATGTGCCTCTCAAAATCCAGATCCATGCCTTATCACTGTTTAGCCCCAGCACCCATCCCATTGCCAGGTGCTTGATTATACTGGAGAACAGCTAAATTCAAACTTGAGATATTGACAAGAAATAAGAGTTAAGTAGAGAAAAAGTGTGATGTAGATACTGGTGGCCAATCGAGTCTTCCCAGAAAATGTGGAAAGAGAGTGGGATGCGATAGACAAAAGAGAACATTCCAGAAAGGATGAACCACACATATAAAGACACAGTATAAGAAATTATAATCCAATGTGTTGATTTGAATTACTTTTTCCTAATGTGTGGTCCACAGACCACCCACAATGGATTTTGGCCCCAGCAACTTAATTCATATCTCTGGAGAGCGGAGCCCAGCAATTTGCATCTCTAACAAGCACCTAGGCTCTCCTAATGCACATCAAAATTCAGAACCACTGGCTTAAGGGATCTCAGACTTAAACAAACACACACTCCTCCTGTAAAGACAGAAAGGAAGGGAAGTAGGGAAGGAAGAAGAGATGAAGGTAGGAAGGGAGGGAGGGAGAAAAACATTTTTAACTATAGAAAACAGCTTGGGAAGGGGAGTCAGCCCACCAGGCAGGCGCCACAGTGACTGTGTGTGATCAGGAGACCGAGTCTGAACAGCATCCACGGCATGCGTCAAATGATAAAAGGCCTTCGTTAACAGAGCTTGGCTCTGTCCTAGGGGCAGGGAAGTGCTATTGTAGGTTCCTATCCAAGAGAAAGACAGGATTTCAATCTGGCAGTAGACCATGAGGTAGAAAGAGTAGGAGAGATTTTTTTGGCAAGGAGGCAGTCTCAGAACACTTGCCACTGTCAAAAGGTGAAGCCACTGAGTGCCTGAAACAGGCAGGGAGAATTTTAGATGAAGAGAACTAGGTAGTCTGTTTTACTGCTAACACACCTCAATTTAGGGGAAGTCCATCCACCCTCAGAAGAAAAGGGTCTGTCCTCTTCAAGACCTCTACTTCCACCTCTCGTGTCAAAGCTGCTTCCTCTACATTCCACGTGGTTCTTCAGCATCTACTTTTCTCTGACTTCAGCAAATACTGCTAAGCTTCCCATCTTTTTTAAAAAAGTTCTTTCTCTTGACCTGCACCAGCCCCCAGCTGACCATCCTCGGTCTCCCCTTTCCTTTCATTATTAAATTCCTTAAAAAGATAGTCCATCTTCACCTGTCCTCCCATTGTTCTTCAAACCACAGCAGTCTGCTTCTGTCCTCACCATTTTTTAAATTTTTTTTTTAGTTTTTATTTTATATTGGAGTATAATTGATTAACAGTGTTGTGTTATAGCTTCAGGTGTACAGCAAAGTGATTCACTGTTCTCAGACCTAGAACGTCTCAATTACCAAATCTAATAGGCACTCTGACAACTTTCATTTCACCTCCCAATAATATTTGCCTTCTCTCCTTGAATTCTTCTCATTTGTCTTCCATGGCACCACTTTCACAGTTTCCTTTAAACACTTTGTAAGAGGAAGAGCATCTTCTTCTCCTATGATCCTCCTATTCTCCTGCCCGTTAAATGCCCCTGTTTCTGCTGTTCCTCAGAGCGTAATCATTAATCATCGTCTTTTGTTGCCTTGATCACCTAATCTCCTTGGGTGATTTCATCCTGTTACTATTGCTATGTCACAAATTATTTTAAAATTTAGAAGCTTAAAGCAACCATTTTATTATGTTCACAGACTGTGCGGGCCAACAGCTTGGAAAGGGTCCGGTGCGGAGGACTCTCCTCAGCTGCCGATGTCTGAAGCCTGAGCTGAGGGGACTTGGAAGCTTGAGTGACTTAAGGGCTGGGGACTGGAAGGAGGAATCTTTACTCACATGTCTGGGGTCTGGTTTGGGGCTACGGATAGTAGTACTGACATGTGACCTCTCCATGCCCTTGGGCTTCCTTACAGCATGGAACCTCAGACCTCTTACATGGGAGCTGAGGGCTTCAGGCACAAGTATTACAGTCAACAAGGCAGCAGTTAGATCACCCTTTCTGACCTAGCCTCAGAAGTCACACAATGTCACTTCAACCACATTTTACTGGTAACATGAGTCACATACAACTACCCAAGTTCAAGAGGAGGGAACATCAACTCCATCTCTCAAAATGAGGAATGTCAAAGAAACTGCAACCAATTTTTTTTTAAAAACCTCTAGCACTCATAGGTACAGATTCTACTATAGTTCCAAAATATTCAAGTTCAGATCTCTAGATTAATATATCTAATTGCTCTAAATTTATATATCCAGTTGCTTACTACACTACTAGCACTAATAACGGCAAAGGATTATACACACATAGCATGTGCCAGACACAGTTCTGAGAATTTTGTACTTATTAACTCATATAAACCTCACAAGAACTCTAGGAGGCAAGTACTATTATTATCATCATTTTAACAAAAATGTTAATCTTGCCTAAGCTCACATAACAAGTACAATGGAACTAAGATACCACTCAGGCAGTCTGGCTCCAAATTGTAGTCTTATAACCAGTACACTAAACAGCACACATATTCTACAGGTATTTCAAACCCAGCATGACAAAAACTGTGCTTCAATCCACCACTCCCTCATTAAAACAAAAATACCTTTCTGTCCTTCTTGTATATTTTCTCCTTGTTAATAATTCCACCATTCATGTAACACGCAACGAAGTCTGGGAGCCATTGCCTAGCCTCTCCCTAATCCCCCATGTGAGAACTGTCCCCAGACTGTGTCAATGAACCTACTTAAGGTCCTCATAGCTGCCACTCTTCTTCATCCCCACTACCCAAATCGACATCTTCCCCTGGATTATTGCCGTTAAGTTTTAACTGGATTCCTTGCTTCCTATCTCCTGCAATTGTGATTCATCCCTCCCACCTCCCAGAACGATGATAATAAAATGCAAATTTGATTATTATACATGTTGCTTAAAACTCTTCCAAAGCTCCCAATAGAATAAAGTCAAAATGCTAGTGTAACACACAAAATTCCCTCTGATCTGGCTTCTGACTGCTATGACCCTGGCCTCCTGTTCCTACCTAATGGGCTAAACTCTGTCCATACCAGTCACTTGCTATTTCCTAATTTGCCACCTGTTTCTTGCTTCCCTGCCACCGCACATCCTCTACAGCTCCTTCTGCCTTGAACATCTTCCTTCCTGTTCCCTTTCCAATCCCCAATCACCTGGAAAACTCTTACCCATCAAGATCCAGCATCCCTTCATGGATACTTTCCTCAAGGAGAGTTGATTACTTACTCTTGTTCCATCACTGTACAAAATCCTGTCCCAGCACTCAACACATAAGGTGATCACGTTTTACATCTCCATCTCCCTTATTTTATTACTGGCTCCTAGAGGACAGAAAGTTCATCTTATCTTTGCATTCCCAGTGGCTGGTATGTCACAGATGTTCAATAAGTGTTTGTTGAATGAATGAATAAAAGAAGTCACAATACATAGTGATATTTGATATATACGAAATAAAGAAGAGGGAAAATTTACAACATCTATCCTAGAAACCTGGAAGAGTAGTAGAAAAATGAACAGAAATGAGAAAATTAAAAGGCATGGAGGCCAGGAATTCAGTTTGAGGTGATTAAAGAAAAGGATGGATTTGGTTTTTCACAGGTTGAACTGTATTTGTACCAGGAGGTGGTTAGAAAAACAGGATCAGAAAATAAATGAAAGTTCAAGGTTAAGATTATAGATTTGAGGATTAAAATAGATGAGATGATTATTATAACTAACAGAAAAGTTTTCCAATTATACAAGAGTAGAATGAACAATTTTATTAAACTTACTCTAAAAGGAAAACCTTAAAGGGCTTCCTAAACATGGTTTCAAATAATAATCAAAAAAGTAATATTTAATGGAATCATAGTTTATCATAATCCTTTCAAAAGGCAAATATAAAAAAGAAAATAAATGAAAGTCTCATCCAGAAAGAACTCCTTCTTAGGACAGTACCCAAACCAAAAGCAGGAACCTCTAGGACTAGTTAGGACTGGGTCACTGTTTCTTCCTTAGAACACTGCCTCACGGCTATTCTCACCTCCACCTTGACGGTCACCTCTGAACACCTTTCTGGTGACGTCAGTGAACAGTAGGATATAGGAAAACTGTCTATTTCAGGTCCCTGATTTCCATGTTCTCTGCAAAGCCTTACGAACTCATCAGGTATTATATTAATATTGTACAGATGTTGCTTACATCTACATGATGCCAAAACGACTGGTAAAAAGGCAGAAAAATAAAACAAAACTGACAAAAAATAAAAACATACAATCAACTTGTTATATAAGCCAGCTCATGAGATAAGGTATAAACAACTGATTGTTACAATTACACAATACTAAATAACTTATCTGATTTTTTTTCCTGAATTGACCTCTGTGTGTGTGTGTGTGTGTGTGTGTGTGTGTGTGTGTGTGTCTACCATGCAGACACAGCCAGTGACTGACAGAGGAAATGTGCTTTGTGACAATATAGCCAGCCCAAACAGGCAAAAATCAACAAGAATACATGATTACTTCCTTGATAACCCAACATAGGTGGGGCACTGGAAAATGTTTGGGACTAGAAAACACCTATCCCCCTGGGACTTTTATATAATCTACCACAGTGGACAAAGTAGTTCCAATCCAGGTTTTGTGATTTACACTATCACCAGGCTAGTCCACTTTGCTTACAGCTTCCTAAATCTCCCTTCTCTATCAGTCTTAAAACCACATCCAAACAGACTATGCTGTTAATAAAGTGTGTTGCAGCTCTGCTCCCCTGGACTGATACAGCCCTATCATATTGGGCATGAAGTCCAAGACTCTCATTCTTGGGCTTTTAAAGCACTTCACACTTCTCATCCCTCATCCCTCCCCCTCTCCTTGGGAATCAGACCATCCTGGAGTATAACACCAGAAATACCTGATTCCACACTGAGCCTACGACAGGACCCTCCCCAGACTCTCCTGGTCTTCAGACCTATACCAGGCACACATTAGAGTCAGGCAGACCTGGGTTTGTGATCTAAATTGTATCACTTATTAGCTGTGTGATTCTATGCAAGTAACTCAACTTCTAAGAAATTACTTCTTTACCAAAAAAAAAAAAAAAAAGGGAATAATAATAGCAATCTGATGGTCTTGCCATGAGGATGAAGATGACACGGGTAAAGCAATCACCACAGCCCTGGACCATGAAGATGCTCAGTGACTACCCACCCTCCCTCCTTTTCCTCCATGCAGTTCCATCCTGTTTGGGGCTCCTCTTGCACTGTCCACACAGGACAGTCTCAACTCCTAGGTTTCTGTTAATACTTGCCACCCATGTGTCAAAAACATAGGTTTAGAGACTGAATTTGAGGGAGGTGACAATTACTCCAATCAAAATTAAACTATACTTTGAGTATACTGACGAATTCTCTTCTCATATATACTTTTAGATGGCTCATTGGATAGGGTACCTTTGCATGACATTTTCACTTGTAGATTTCTTCATTTTTAAAAAATAAAATCTTAATATGTTTGTATTCACATATATTACATATACCCACAAATATATATAACTATATGTACTTAATTGCAGAAATGCTTACTATTTACTGAGCCCTCGTGCTGTGCCAGGCACTGTGCAGAGATAGCTCATTTAATTCTCAGAGTGACCCTACCAGAGAAGTACCATTATTACCCCTATTTTACAGATGAGGAAACTGAGGCTTAAGAATGTTAAGTAATTTAACCACACAGCTAGTAAGTAAACATTAGCACACTCAAAATTGCTAAATAACCAATTGCATTCCTGATACTTGTGTTTTAATTGAAAGTACAGAGGCCATGGCTTAACTGCTTTTTTTTTTTTCTGGTAGAGATAGACATTTTTAAAAAAATTTTTATTGGAGTATGGTTGCCTTACAATGTTGTGTTAGCCTCCAATACACAACAAAATGAATCAGTCATGCACATACAGATATCCCCTCCCTTTTGGACTTCCCTCCCATTTAGGTTACCACAGTGCATTAGGTAGAGTTCCCTGTGCTAACTTCGAATGAAGCTCACTGCTGAGCTCCAAGCAGAAGATAAACAGGAGGACAGGCATCACTTTAAGAGAGTGATGGGTCAAAAAGGATCTTTTTGACCCACCTCCTAGAGAAATGGAAATAAAAACAAAAATAAACAAATGGTACCTAATGAAACTTAAAAGCTTTTGAGCAGCAAAGGAAAACATAAACAAGACGAAAAGACAACCCTCAGAATGGGAGAAAATATTTGCAAATGAAGCAATTGACAAAGGATTCATCTCCAAAATTTACAAGCAGCTCATGCAGCTATATATCAAAAAAAAAAAACAACCCAATCCAAAAATGGGCAGAAGACCTAAGTAGACATTTCTCCAAAGAAGATATACAGATTGCCAACAAAAACATGAAAGGATGCTCAACATCACTAATCATTAGAGAAATGCAAGTCCAAACTACAATGAGGTATCACCTCACACCAGTCAGAATGGCCATCATCAAAAAATCTACAAACAATAAATGCTGGAGAGGGTGTGGAGAAAAGGGAACCCTCTTGCACTGTTGGTGGGAATGTAAATTGATACAGCCACTATAGAGAACAGTATGGAGGTTCCTTAAAAAACTAAAAATAGAACTACCATACGACCCAGCAATCCCACTACTGGGCATATACCCTGAGAAAACCATCATTCAAAAAGAGTCATGTACCACAATGTCCACTGCAGCTCTATTTACAATCGCCAGGACATGGAAGCAACCTAAGTGTCCATCGACAGATGAATGGATAAAGAAGATGTGGCACATATATATATAATGGAATATTACTCAGCCATAAAAAGAAACAAAACTGAGTTATTTGTAGTGGCATGGATGGACCTAGAGACTGTCATACAGAGTGAAGTAAGTCAGAAATAGAGAAACAAATACCATATGCTAACACATAATATGGAATCTATAAAAAAAATGGTTCTGAAGAACCTAGGGGCAGGACACGAATAAAGACGCAGACGTAGAGAATGGACTTGAGGACACGGGGAGGGGGAAGGGTAAGCTGGGACGAAGTGAGAGAATGGCATGGACATAGAGACACTACCAAATGTAAAATAGCTAGTAGGAAGCAGCCGCATAGCACAGGGAGATCAACTGGGTGCTTTGTGACCACCTAGAGGGGTGGGATCGGGAGGGTGGAAGGGAGGGAGACGCAAGAGGGAGGAGATATGGGGATATATGCATGTGTATAGCTGACTCACTTTGTTATACAGCAGAAACTAACACACCCTTGTAAAGCAATTATACTCCAATAAAGATGTTAAAAAGAGAGAGAGTGATGGGAGTTGTAACCCGAAGCCTCCTTCAGCTTCTGCCCCAGAGGTCTGGGAGGCTGCGCCGGCCCGGTGCGCGCCTGTAAACTCCCGCGGGTCTGGCGCGTCTCTTTCTTCCAAAGTTGGAGCTCTCCTTGGTGGGAGGAGGCGGGGAGGAGGGGAGGCCAGTGACGTCACTCGGGAGCGGGGATAAAGCTCCAAGGCCGCGGTCCGGCAAGGACACTGCCCCAGGAGCAGAGTGGGCTGTTCCGCTCGGGGACACTCGCTGCGCCCCCGCCCCAGGAAGGCCGTGTCAGGAGGCACCATGCCCCAAAACGTGGTCCTGCCGGGCCCTGCGCCCTGGGGCTTCAGACTCTCGGGGGGCATAGACTTCAACCAGCCTTTGATCATCACCAGGGTAGGTGTTTTCCGTTCTTCTGCTGCAAGTCGGGGACTCTGGCGTGCCGCGGGCCCCCCTGGAGAGAAGAGTGGCCAGCGAGGTACTGGGGTGCGCTGGGTGGGGCCTCGGCTTCTGGGTCACGGTTCGAGGGAGGGCAGCACCTTGGCAAACTAGGTCTGGAGGATGCAGAGCAGCTTAGAGAATTAATCAAGTCAGTTCCAGTGGTCTCTGTCTGCAGCCTGTTGGCCTCCAGCAACTTTCCGAGGAGAGACGAACGGACGGCGTGGTTTCCCTGCGCTCAGAGAAGGCGAGGCTGCGAGGTGGGCTGCCTTCTCGCCCTCCACTCCGGGTCTCCTTTCAGTAACAAATGTTAGATGGGGTCCAGAGAAGGAGAGACAGTGGTGGTTGTTAGTTGGAGAGAGACAGGCAACTGAGCACTTTCCCTGTCTGGAGGAAAACTTCAGCAGGGCGCTGTTCTCAGGGCAAGACCAAGTTGGAGGCGCTCATATCAGCGCAGACAGGGACAATATCAGTAATCTGGATTCCTAGGTTTCCAGGCATTTTGAATAAATATTTTCCAAAGCTGGAGCTTGGCTTAGAAATCATCATCTACAACTCAAACTACAAAGAAAATGTGTCAGATAGTTTCGTTTACCTGATGGAGAACCATCCTCAGCCTAATAACTCTGAATACTTGACCATCAAAGTCCAGCTTTCCTTACTTAATATTCTCTAAAGTATTGTCTAATTAAGAAGAAAGAAAATGGATACTTCAGGATGTGTCGTCAGTAAATTTCTAGTTGGTCTAGTTGATTTTTTTCCCAACATGTGTTTGTCTTGACAGAAAATTATTATTATTTCAATTTTCACATATAAAGCCCATTAAACTAATTTTAAAACATAAACTTTCAGAATATTTATACCTTTACTATGCTTTATTTTGTTCCTTACTGCTTATACTACATTTTATAAATGTATACTTTATAATCTGATATCCTCACATAGGCTTTGAACAAGGTAATACTTTTTAAATTCTGTTCTACTTACGAGTTCTAAGAATGAATGGCTTTTTAAAATATCTCAAAACATGTATCCATGGAACAGATGCATACCATGGAACATTTCAAGCTTTGTTTTCCATTTTTTGAAAACATATAAACATATCTGACATGTGTTTTCATATGAGACATGAAAACTTAACATACCCCAAAAATGTTCCTAAGTAAATTAGGCAGAAAATGGTTCAGTGCCCTGGGCCAAGCAATGCCTTTTATGGATTTACCAAAGGAAACAGTCTCCACTTTCTCTACGAAGAAATATTTTTAAAGTTTCTGAAGTATAGTGTTCATTTGTTTATATTAAATGAAATAAGCTTTTGAATCCTTACAAAGGATAAACCATATTTATATTAAACCTTAAAGGAATAATTTTGTCACAAAAATCCTGTCAGTGATTTATAAAAGAAATATCTCGCTATTACTGTGGAACATGTCAATATGATTAATCTTATGTTTGATATGTTGAGTTGTTTGATATGTTGAGTGTTTATTTCAAAGCAGAACTTAACATTTTGCAGTTGACTGCAGGAGCTATCGGTAAATATATTTGATCTGATGACAGTTATTGTTTGGGAAGCCAATTCCGTTTGAATTTTTAACTCATAACTAATTTGTATCACTCATATTGACACTTGGTTCAATGACAGTGCACGAACACATATGATTATTTCATTTGACTACGGCTTTTCTCTTTAATTAATTTAACTCAAGGAGAGTAGGTGAACTAAACTGTTTTGTATTCCAAGTGTACTCAAAGCCATTCACATAAATAGATTCTTGTTGAATAAATGAAAACATATTCACGTGAACTTTTTTGCCTTAGTGAACACCTAATTGAGAGTATTTCCACTGAAATTATAAGAATATTAAAAATCATTTGGAAAAAAGACTAAAAAATATTACACAAACATAATTATCAGTGTTGTAATTAGGTAGTAGAATAATCCTATTAATATTTTTATACTGTGTTAAAAGGTAGTGAATGAGACTGTGTGTGTGTTAGTATACTCTTTTGCCTGCTATGCACTCTTTCTAAGCCCTATATATGCACTCACTTAAATCTCACAATAATCCTATCGGAGTAGTAGTAGTAATATCCCTTTCTGCAGATGAGGAGAGTGAGGCTTCAAGAGATTCATTAACCTGTCGATGACCACAAGTGGCAGGACAGAATTTGATGCAGGTCGACCTGCCTCCAAAGCCTGCATCCTGAAGCCCACACACGTGGAAGATTCTGCTTATTGTACAGATATTTCCAAACAGGTGTTTTGTGCCATGCAACTCATCACCTGGTCCTATTGATGCTACATCTTTAAGATCTACCACTTTCCTTTTTTTCTACCACTGTCCCCAGGCAAGATTTCCTAATTTCACACCTAGCTGTTGTCTCCCCTCTCCAATTCACCCTGCATATTCTTACCAGCCATCTTTGAGATGGTTGCTGGTTGCTCCTATCTTCCCCATTCTTAAAAATCCTTCAGTGGCATCCACAGTTTATAGAGAATAAAATGTGTGGTCTTCAGCACGAAATTCATGGCTTTCACCCTCTCTCCCAGCTCAAGTTTTCAAGTTCATTTCCTCCCTCTCTCCCTCCTCTCTCCTTTCCTCCTCTCACTCCATAAATAGGTAGTGGTGCCCATACTCCGGAGCACTCATGATTTCTGTAACATGGCTTTGCTCCTGCTATCATTTTTCTCCAGAATTCTCTTCCCCACCCACTCCACTGTCCTCTGTGCCTGTGGAAACCCATTCAAATACCACTCCTCCAGCCTTCTTCCAGTAGTCATCATTTCATCCATTTAATTACTGTAGCTCTTGACCTACAACCTCTCCTTATAACATGCCTTGTACCACAGATGGTTGAGTACATCTGTATCCCACAGATTGAATGCTCCCCCCTCAGGGCAACAACTGGCAAATTTGGCAGCTGTTCAGTGCCAAGCACAGTGTCTAGTACCTCATACAGGTCACAGAATACAAATAGACACAATATGAGTGACTACATTGTTCACTTTTGACATAAATTTATTTTCATAATAGGTGTAAACTGTGTCCTCAGAAGTATTCCACAATAAAGAAAAAGGAGAACTGTTTTATTGTTAATTGATTTGTCTGTTTTACATAAGTTCTTAAGCATACAAAGAAGGAAAATGCCAATGCCTGCACTTAACACCACAAAAAGTCCCATGAATGAGATACAGTCCTCAAGTCAATTAAATCACTTTTTGTCCTACAAGCAGTGCCCTCCCCTCCCTTCCTCACACTCTGCAAAATCAGATTATAGAAATGCTCCTTTGACAGTGGTCCTCTGCTCCACCCTCTGCTGGGGGCAGGGTTTACAAAGTAATTCTCTCCATCAGCTGAAATTACAATTCACAAAATTAGGACAAAGGGTCCCCACCCTACAATTGTTTACCATCCAATTAATCAGCTGGGTGAAACTTTGTATCATAAAAAACATTAGAAGTAAGGTAAATCAAACACCAGACAATCTCAAAAAAATTTTTGAGCCATTGGTTATGATACGATTTGTAGGAAAACAGTTTCTAGGCAAGGGTGTGCTCTACTTCGTGCAATATGAATTTAAGTTTCGGATGTTCAGCATGCGGCAGGGAGTTGCTATTGCAAACACCATATACAACTGGCCTAGACATTTCACAGAATAAAGTTTAAGGTTCACATCTCTAAGCGAGCAGCTGTTTTTTTTCTGGCAAGAAGGTTCTAAGGAGTCTCTTTCTTTCTTAAATGTTTGGACCACCCAGAAGGTGGATCTACTATCACAGCGAAGTTACAGATAGTTTGTTTTCATAAATGGTCCAATTTGGAATAAAGCACAAGCTTCTTTTGTGTACACAATGTAAAACTACTGTACACATCTCATGCCACTATGTCCCTTCCCACTCAGTTCCTCTTCCCTCCTTTCTATACAGACCACACCCCGGATCAAGATCTCTGTAACTGAGAATGCTATATATGGACTTGGGTACCAACATAGAAAATGTTAGTGTATTCTTAAGTTTTGTAGGCTTTAACACTGAATAGTACTTTAATATAAACTATATTTGAAATTTGAACTTTTAGAAAGAAATGTTTACAGTTGAATACAGTCTTTTTCCAGGTAGCCCTCGGTATCCTTGAGGGATTGGTTCCAGGACGCCCACTCCTCTATGCCCCCAACCCCCCCCCCCAATGATACCAAAACCCCAGGATGCTCAAGTCTCTTATATAAAATGGTATTTGCATATAACCTAGGTACATCCTCCCCTATACTTTAAATCATCTCTAGATTATTTCTAATACCTAACACAATGTAAATGCTATGTAAATATAGTTGCCAGCATGTGGCAAATTCAAGTTTTGCTTTTTGGAACTTCCTGGAATTTTTTTTCAAATATTTTCAACCCTCGGTTGGTTGAATCCTGGATGCGGAACCCACGGATTCAGAGGGGTGACTGTACTTAATTGTGTTTTGACAAAGACGTGTCTGCATGGAAGCACTGGTTCATCTGTTCCCAACATTCATACATCCCACAAGTACCTACTAAGCGCAGAAGGTATTGTATGTGGAAGGCACTGTGCGGGATACAGTCATCACTTAATGGGCTTCTACTCCCCTGAGAAGTTCATGTATCAGCAGAAGAGACATGAACACAAACAACGATGATACAACTTCTCCAGGATTCCATGAAAAAAGTATGGCCAAAGAGATGGGCGGAGCCAGGGGAGAGAGAGTACCTGCAGGGGTGGCATTTGGGGATAGTGGAGGAGCTTGAGCTAAAGAGTTAGACAGACCCACAAGGAATTTCAAATTTTCACTGGATGTGTGACCCTAAGCAAGTTCCTTCTACTTTCTGAGCAACAGTTTTCTCATCTTAAAAGATACCAATACCAACAGTATAACAACACCATAATAGTTCTCACCTGTGGCTTCACATTAGCCTCACCCAGATAAGTGGAAAATACCCATGCCCAGGTGCTACTTGCAGAGATTCTGATTGAACTAGAAATGTAGACTGCAGCCAGGTGCTGGAGGGCTTTTGATGCCAGGTGAGGTACTGAAGTTTATTTGTAGGCAATGGAGAACAACTGAACAATGGGATTTCTCATTATTTAGATCCACGCCCCACAGGACAGCCCTTCCGTATACACTTGTCTTGCTCCATAACTATTTCAACCATTTTTATTCTTGATACAGAAATCCCACCAGGGCGATATTCTGGACTTCCCTCATGTTTCCCACAGTTAATAGGACATTGATAGATGCTTGACCTGTGATTTAAGTTAGTTTTTTCCAAATAAACCCAAGTAATAGGTTGATGTGAAAAACAGAAATCATCTAAGGGACTTGTTAAAAACACAAATTCCCTAGTTCCTCTGCTACAGCTTCTGTTTCGTGATTCCAGGCATCTGGATTGGACTGGAATATTTGTGTTAAGCAAAGACGCTCGATGATCCTTCTAATCAGACAAGTTAGAAAACATGTGCTAAGTGACTGCCAGCAGTACTATGTCCAAGGATCTCTCGAATGCTTTTGACATTTGAGACCCTAATGAAACTGAAAAATAAAGAATCCACTGAAAAACTCTTTGCCTCATTTTAGCTCTTTCTTCTCATCATTTGGGAAAATGTTAAAAATAAACTGTGAGCAATAATACAAAGTAATATAAATAAACTGCAAAGAAATAATATAAAGTCATGCTGGAAAATAATACATTCTTATGATTAAACAGATAGTTTAACTTACTAAAACCAGGCCAGTTTAGTGGCCATTTGCTGATCACTAGCGTCGCTGAACTTGAGAACTAAGAAGTGAAGGATCGTGTTTTCTCCTTGCCTCTCATCCATTTCTCTACAGATTCTTTTCTTTCTTATCAACTCCTAACGTGGAGGTCCCAGGACATCAATCGCCAGGTTGAACACAAAGTCAGAAGTTGGTTCTGGCATCACTATCGACCACTTTTCCTATTTAAGTAATGAAACCACTGGTGACATAGCTGTACAACTGCTCCCACCTTAGTGAGAAGCCACAGGTTCTCTGAAAAAGAGAAGCAGCCTTCTTTGTCCAGCCTATCTTAGAGTTGTAATGGTGAGAGTTATTAGAAAGAGCTTTGCAAATATAATATTCTGCATAAATATAAAATAGTTATTAACTTCCATATTAACGTTGTTAATAACATTTAGTAATATTCAGTATCTAAGTTCAGCACCCCAGATATCTCCGTTTAAAATTTATATAGACAGATACACACAACCCTACCTTCCACTCATCTGAACCAGAGCTAAGAAATAATGTTAGGCTCTTCTAAACCTAGATCGAGTATTATATATAAACCAAATTAAAGTATATTAGAAAAGCTAGGTGAGGTTTTAAAAGCAAGCACACTGAGCCATGCTTTCTCATGTTTTAACTCAAAGAAAAGCATTTTGGTCTTAGAAGTTTAAAAATAGATGGTACTGATTTTGATGAACTATAGCTGGAGAAAATTAAAAGTTTGAGGTTATTTTTAGTCCTACAAGTCACATTGGGGATGGAAACTTTTATTCTTCTAACAGTTCTGAGTGTGGGAGAATTTCTAAATGGAAAAACATCTATGAAATGCCTCCAAAAAGCTGAGATGTAATAATCTCCAGTTGTCCTCACCCAGCCCCCATCATCTGTCCCTTCTGGAAATTATCATGATTGCTACAGTGAGGTGATCACAGACATGAAATGAGTACAATAAACATGTTAGTGATGAGACTGAAGATCTAGGACCCATGAGAATTTGTCATTTTAGCAATTTTATTCATTTATATGAATCTTGGATCTCTCTTAGAGCCACAAAGTTAAATCGAATCGATGACTAGATGAAGCAAAGAGACAAAAAATGAATTAATGACTGATCCTCAAGTTAAACGTTAGGAATGATCTAGTTTATTCCTGGAGCAGTTTGAGCTTTAAGTCAAGTTCTACATATTATTCTGATCTAAACAGTGGGAACTTGCAAAAGGAACAATGATAGGTTGCCATTAATAGCCATAATCTTTGGGTATATAAGGACTAGTTATTTTTGTTTCACAAGTTCTGATTTAAATGTCCATTTCATTCATTTTTCAAGTAATTATTCATCAATTCCAAACACTGAGTATACACTGTGAAGCATTAGGAATATACATAATATTATAGACATCCTCAAGAACTTCCAGTTGGGAAAACAGACACTACACAAGTAAATAACAAACATGAAAGTAAAAACTGTCTTCATAAAGGAAAACAACAGGGTGTAACAGTGGAGAATGATGGGGAGGGGGCTGGAGAAACTACGTCAGATGTCTGGGGAGGTCTCTCTGAGAACATGACATTTAAGCCTAAACCAAAAGGAGGAGAAGAAGCAACCGGGTGAAGAGTCGGGGGAAGCATTTCAGGAGCAAGTTAACAGTGTGCACAAAGCCCAGAAGAGGGTGCAAGCTTGGCCTATGTGAGGAATTAAAAGGAAATCGGACTAGCTGTAGAGCAGTGGATTGGGAGGGGCGGGGGAGTGAGAATGGTGTGAGATGATGTTAGAGAAGTAGGCAGGGTGAGACCAGGTGAGGACTATTAGGCAGTTGTAAATAGTTGGGATTTACCCAGAAAAACTGGGAGTAGGTATAGCCATCAAAACAATCATCGCCTTTAACTGTATACTCAACATGTTTTTGTTGAAATAATTTGAAATATCTGAAATAATTTCAGATTTGCCACTTTCTAAACATTTAACAACCATATTTTTCTCATATCATTTCCCCCCATATCATTCCCCGCCTCCCCTCCAAAAAAGAAACCCATGTGGATTTCTCGTAGACAGCATAAGGTTAGATCTTGTTTTTTTGTTTGTTTTTTTTTTTTACCTAGTTTGACAAACTCTGTTAAAAAACAGAACGTGATGTGTTTTTAGGCCATTTATATATAATGTAATTACTGGTATGGTTTAATTAAAAGCTACCATCTTGTTAGTTGTTTCCTATTTGTTCCATCTATTCTTCATTCATGGAGAAGAGACTGTGAGTAGATACAAACTTCTCTTGTGTCTGTGGTTCCCACAGGTTCTAGACTCTCAATGCTTAACTCATACTTGGCCTTTAGCAATTTGTTCATAATTTTAGCTAAACTCTTCTTAACAACTAGTACATTTGGCCCCATCTTCCTCCATGCTCTGGTACAGGTGAGCCCATGCTTGTCTTTCCTTGGAGACTCCCATCTTTCCTTAGATTCCAAGCTAGTTGGTTGCCCTGCAACTTCAGCTCTCTGAAGAGTCCACAAAAAGTCATAATTTTGCATATTATCTGGCTTCTTCTTGTTAATACAAGAGTGATTCTCTTTCCAGCTTTCTATATCCCAGGTACATTATAGGGATGCTAAAGTAGTTTCAGTTCAAATATTAAGGCTCCCCAGATGTAGTAATGTTCTATTCCCAAATAGAGAGTTCTAGGTGACAAAAAATCCTAAGAAACAAATTATTTTCTTTAAAGCAAAGAAAATATGATCCAAACGGGGAGTTATGGAAGATGTTTTAAAAGAGAATCAGAGATGTCATGATGGAGGAAATGTGGTTAGTAAGAAACAAAATTATTCACATAATGGGAAAATAGAGATAGCACAACTGATCAGTTAAGAGTTATTTTAAGTGAGATTTAATATGTCCTGCCCAGTGAAGCATTTAAAATGTTACCAAGGTGCAATGTAAACGTCGGGCACAAAACTCAAGATGCTGCAGGGTGTTGATTTTAAATGTGCGATGATTTCTTCCAGATTACTCCAGGAAGCAAGGCGGCAGCTGCCAACCTGTGTCCCGGAGATGTCATCCTGGCTATTGATGGCTTCGGTACTGAGTCCATGACTCATGCTGATGCACAGGACAGGATTAAAGCAGCAGCACACCAGCTGTGTCTCAAAATTGACAGGTGCTCTTTAATTAATGGTGTTAAAATTTGATCTGTTTTGCAGAAGAACCTGAACCAGAACTATAAATGATTTCATCTTCCCAGTGAGAAGGAGTATATCAGGACACAGAATTTTGACTGGCTTTTTTTTAATGTATCAGCCACTTTGGTCTGTTCTTCACTGAAGTCAGTCAATCTAGTAGCTGTTAACAAAGGATTTCTAAAAAGAATCCTCTGGAATGTGAGAATAATGAAAGAGGCTAAAAGAACTTTTTTCCTGTACTAACGCAGTTAGTTGACCATGAAAATAGAACCATTTAAGGTATTGGCCACATAAACACCGAACAGCATGTCTAGTTATACTGCTGTTCTAAACATGGTAGAGAACATGGAGTGGAATTTAGAGATGCTCCTAAAAGAATCTCGTGCTTGCCAAGATGTGATCATGTTAAAATTTGGTTGCTAATATCCTGTATGCTATTGGCTGTTTTGTACTGAATTTAGCCCAGAAGAATCCCACAAGTTATGAGAGAGTACGTGTACATGAAGGTTTTAGACAATGAGACACTTCTGACCAAAAACAACATTAGGAAATTGATCTATTGCCATCAGACTTGTGATCTGAAACTGAATTGTGAAAATAATGATTTGTTATCGTGGTTGTTAGCATGTGTGTTTATCCTCTTGCTGTTGTATTCACAATTTTCCCTGCTGTGGTCCAAAAGGCACAATCAGTCGCCAATCTGCCATTTCACAAGGTGAAATCGACTCTTTCCCTATCTATGCATAACCTGTGTTCCTGCCAAGCACATAGTCCCGTAGGAGCCACATGATCCCAAGTAGATACATGAGAAGCGTTGGACAAAGCACATTTCCTTGATGCTAACAGCAAATCCACCTGACAAATCATTCACTGCCTCCTGTGGTGCCCCAGGTAGGACAGGAAGGAAGTTGAGGAGATCTAGGGATCTAGTCTGTCCTGTGGTCATCTGCAGGGTATGCCTCCAGAATCTCCCTGTCCTGTACTGCTTCCCACATGCACTGGAGACCCACTTTCTCCAGACCCTGTACAATGTCCTCGCCTTAGTTCAGATTGCTACAATCAAATCCCATAGGCTGGGTGGCTTAAGCAACAAACATTTCCTTCTCACAGTTATGGAGGCTGGAAGTCCAAGGTCAGGGAGCCAGCATGGTCGGGTTCTCGGTGAGAGCCCGCTTCCTGGTCATGTCCTCACATGGCCTTCTTTGGTGCATTCACACAGAGAGGGAAGAGATCTCATGCCTCTTCTTTTCATAAGGTCATTAATCCCACCATGAGAGCCCTACTCTAATGATTTAATCCAACCCTAATACCTCCCAAAGACCCCACCTCCAAAGGCCATCACACTGGGGATTAGGATTTCAACATTTGAACCTGGGGTGTGGGGCGAGGACACAAACATTCAGTCCGTAGCAGTCCTCCAAGCAATTCTGATCCATTCAAGTCTTCCCAGAAGTACACTAAAAACATAAGACTAATTCAATAAGACAATACAGGATAATGAGCAAGGAATACTGCTTTTGCTCAAAGTACCAAGGGTTGTTAGTATTTTCAGAAACATAGGAAATTAAAGTATACTAAAACTAGAAGTACCATTAGAATTTGGGGTTTACAAACGTTGTTTTATTTACAGGGCGGAAACTCGCTTATGGTCTCCACAGGTAACTGAAGATGGAAAGGCTCATCCTTTCAAAATCAACTTAGAATCAGAACCACAGGTATGAATTTTGGAGTAAATAATGTTCACATTATGTTTCCTTTTAAATGATGTGGATACGTTCCAAGAGGGAAAAGTGGCAAATATTGAAAAAACTGGAATAAGCCACCTGATGAAGTGGTTGTCTTTACTCTCTGAGATTAATTTATATTAACTGTGTCTTCTTACATCAAGAAAAAAAGAGAAGTATGCCTAGGCAAACACCTTGTTAAAAGACAAATATGTTCTCATCAGGAAAAAGTAAGCTATATCTATGTATAGTCCACTTATTTTTTCATTTTTTATGATGGACATCTGCCAAATGACCATGAGGTAATCCAAGAAATTTAAGATGTTAACACAAAACAAAACAAAAATAGGGTCAACCATTTGAAACAGGTGTCTCTAATCTAATAGTTACTGTGAACTTCAATTCCTCAAGGTCTTCACCCAGCTCTTATGTTACATCCTTCTTTAATTATCAGCTCTGGCATTCTATAATTAAGTTTACTCTAGGAGAAGAGTTTTGCATTATGTAATCATGATGATATGCTGCCTGGGCTGCTGAATTACAAAAGATAAAGGATTTTCCCTTCAGGCAACTCTATATAATAAGCTAAATTAATCTAATAATCTGATGCTTATCTGACTATGTCTACTTTCAAAACCCCCAAAAAACTGCAATTAAACCAACCCTCAATTGTGCTATATGGGAAATGTCATCAAGAAAAGGATTTTAGAACCTCTGCTTGGTCAGAAGCTCCCCAAGTTTAATGAGACAGAGACATATAAATCGAATATCCCTTTTTAAACAAGTATCCCTACTAAACTGATTAGATATTCCCAAAGTGTAGTTTTTCTATATATCTAATGAAAACGAACTGAAAGTATATTTATAATCTATGCTTCAGCAAGATATCCCCTTTCAGGACCATCAACTCCTGAATTTGTCCTTCAAGTTTTCCATTTACCCCCAAAAGCCCCCATTCATTTTACTCTTGGTAAAAACATGGAGTCCATATGTACATGTGTCTCATAGAGCTTCTAAAGATTTAAATAAAATAATATAGAAAAAGAACTTGGCACAGTGAAGTGCTCTCAGAGATGTTCAGTTAAGTGTATGCTCTCATTATCGTTGGGCATGGCACCCCTCCCACCAGCCTGTGATCAGAAGGCCTCCTGGCCTTTCTTGACAGTGAGATAGAAGGCGGCACAGAGCTTCCTGGAGACCAGGAATGTCTTCCTCATCACTATCCAAGGGTCATTACAAATTACTTTGGATTAAAACCTTATTTTCAGTTAAAATAAAACCCCCACCCCAACCCCAGGAGAAAAAAACATACTAAGTAGTTTAACTTTTAGAGGGAATGAGTTTATTAGATCCTTGTCCTAGACTTTTGATTGGAGGGAAGGTAGAGCCTGAGCCTAAAAATCACTAAAAGCAAAAGGAGGAGAAAACAGGCCCCAAAGGGAGTGAGCAGGATATGGAATATTCATGAAGGCGGAACCGGTGTGTCTGTTCTCCTTACTCTGAGTCCCCCAGGCATGGCACACAGCAGGCGCTCACTAAATAGCTGAGAAGTGAATGAAAGGAACTGGAGGCCCTAAAGATAAACTTCATTCGAACACCGCAGTCCTGGGAACCAACTATCAGACTGGTGTTCTACTGCCACCCCCAGGGGCTGCACGCGAGGCAAAGAAATCATGAAAGCTGAGGGGGATGTTTAGGTCAGGTAAGAGTGCCGCTCTTCAGGGTAGGTGAGTAAAAGGTAAAATGGACGAGACAGGTGATCCATGTGGTGAGAAGCGCTCTGCATGCTGATGGTGGCTTACCCCAGCATCCAAGGTGGGTGGGCGAATAATGTCTCTAATCGACATCTTCCTGATAGAAGAAAGGCTGCAAGAAGGAATAAGAACAAAGTTCTCCAGGCAGAGCTGCCCCTGTCGACAGCCCTTGGCAGGAATGCCCGAGCCTACCTGCCTCCTGCAGCCCTCATCAACTCATCACTTAGAGGCAACACATGAGAAAGAGATCACGTGGTGCTTTAAAAAACAGAAAAGGGAAATTTAAGGCTCACGTACACGCATATATTGACCTCCCCAATCTCTCATCATCACTAGGACAAACCGCACAGAATTCTGAGTTTCCTTTTTCCATAGAGAGCAGCGGTCCCCAACCTTTTTGGCACCAGGGACCAGTTTCGTGGAAGACAATTTTTCCACGGACGGCAGGGGCGGGGGAGGTTGAGGGGGTAATGCGAGCGATGGGGAGCGGCAGATGGAGCTTTGCTCGCACGTCCGCCGCTCACCTCCTGCTGTGCCGCAGACAGGTACTGGTCGGCGGCCTGGGGACTGGGGACCCCTGATATAGAGTACACATCCAAAATTGTACTGCACCCTTTTGCACATTTCCATTCACAATTTCTCCTAATTTTTGAAACCCGCTTTCATCAATACGAGATGCTAAGATGTGGGACCAACTACACATGTTTGACCAAAGTACCAAATCTCCAGTGATCCCTGATCATGTTGCAGCGCCCACTCTAGCATGTGGGTGACTCAGCAAGTATGTATTTTATTAAGCACGGGGTGAGCTTAGAGCACACGATTGGAGCCTGTGTTTTGCTAACATCTCTCCAGAATTGGAGTTTTCAAGGCAATTGTCTGAGCTTTACTCTAGAAGAGGCCCCTTTTGCAGATCTAGGAGTATTAATTTATGGCTATGGTTATTCTAAGAATTAATTTTAAAAGATAATCCAAATTTTAAATACTCTGGCCTCTTGTCAATCATTTATTAGCCCATGTGTCCTGAATTTTGGGGTCAGACAGTATGGATATTTATGATACTGCAAAGGGGGAAAAGATAAAGAATGAGATAGGTTTAAAAAACAAAAAGGTGAAGATTGGGTTAAGGGCTACAGAAGTCAGTCAGATGGAGCTTTTGAACATTCCATTAGTTTGAGTCATGACTAATTTCTTACTTGCACCCTCTCCAAGAGGTGGGTGTTTGAAGGGCTCAGAGATAAGGACCATTTCAGCTCTTCCCCTAAAGGACCAAAATATTCCTACTCCTCACGAACCTCAGGCCAGATTTATGCATGACCAGTTCACATAACTTGGCACTTTAGGATCTTCCCCACAAAATATAGCTAAATTTCAGCATAACCTCTCCTATCTGAAAATCCTATAGCGCAAACTAGAACAAAATGCACTGATAAATATCAAACAGTGAATTTAACTTGTAGACTGAGACTGGAGAAAGGCTAAACTGTGGTTATGTTTGTATTCTTTTTTTTTTTTTTTAATTAATACAAAGCTATGCAAAGAGATGTCTTTTCTTTCTACAAATAAAGCAACCCCTTCTGGACAACAAAGATGTGTCAGTCTGAAAAACAAATACCGTTAAATCTTTAAAATGCCATCATATATGAGGGGATTCCCTGGCACTCCAGTGGTTAGGACTCCGCGCTCTCACAGCCGAGGGCCCGCGTTCAATCCCTGGTCGGGAAACTAGGACCCCACAAGCCACGCGGTGCAGCCAAAAAAATAAATAAATAAAATAAAGTAAAATAAAATAAAATGTCATCTTATATGAATAGTAAAATGCTGTTGAGCGATACAATATTTGAGCTCTTGTTTCTCAACCCAAGTCGAACTTCTATTGTAAGTTATCTGACCTTTGCTATTGGACTTAAATACTATTTTTCATTTTAAAAGCAATATATAGTCATTGGGAAAAAAAACCCATTACATCCTACCATCCGAGTACAGCCACAAATAATAAAATGTTAGTGTATTTTTTCCAGTTTTTTTTCCCCTAGGAATAGGTTTAGGCTTTGGGGACTTTTTCTGACACAGTTATAGTAATAATGATACGAAATTTTAATATCTAGATTTTTTCATGTTTCCGTGCTATTATTAAATAGCTAAATTTTGGTTTTATGAATTCAGACTCGAATCTTAGGCTTAAAAGAAACTTTAGAGGTTGTTTAGATCGACCCCCGGCCATTGGATAAACTCTTTCCAGACAGTCCTGAACATGGCCTATGAGCAGGTGCATTTTTCTATACAACGCATTGCTCTAGAGAAAAGGTATGTGCTAGAGTTCTCTGTCCTTCTTCAAAGCTTATATTCTCCAATAAAACATTGCCCTCATCTTTGTTTAATATTCGCTGAACAATTCAAACTTATAATGCAGTTACCACAAGGCAGGAAAGATGCTTTTCAGAAATAAAAACGCTGTTTTCTAAATGAGAAAGGATTGCATCCTTTCCATAAAAGATTTGATAATAAAGACATACTATATGCACAATCAAGTGGGGTATGGGTTGAAATTGTCATATTTTCATGAAATAACTTTATTCTACAATGTTTTCATAACTGGATGGCAGCCTACACAAATTTTCATAAAATCCCCATTTCCCCAAACTCTTCCCCAATGAGATATGGGGAACACGTGAAACAGATCACTGAAGAGAAAATAATTATAAGGGTGGCTTTATTTTTCAGTTAAGGGGTGAGCATGAGGAGGGGGGCAGGGGTTGTTCATAAATTCCAAACATGATAAAATATCATCATTTACTCAGTGTGGCTTGATCAAATATATGATCACTTGACATAGTTTCCCTCATTTCACAGGCATTTTTTTCTTATAAATAAATAGATCTGTATATTATCACACATGTATCAAACATGTTGTATCTGTTGGAGCTGGTTATTGTCTCAGTTCTCAGACCGAATGTTTATCCAAGTAAGAAACTGAAAGGTGAACTGTCTTTGAATGACATCATTGCTGAGGTCATTTCAAGGACGTGGGAGATTGCTGTCAAGAGGTGCATATTCTCCCAATGGCAGCGGATCTCTGTCAAGTTACTTAGCTTTGATTCTGGCAGCTCTAGCATTCCATTAATTCAGAATATTACTCCTTAATATGAGCTCCTAACATTTAAAAATAATATTTAAAAATCTAATTAACTGCGATGATTACTTGTTGAATTCTTAAGACATAAGAATCATTTAGATGCTTTTGTCTGAGTAGAATAAACACAAGAGCTGGACTCTATTAACTGCTACATAATTTTTTTTACTAGTATTTTCCATTACTAATGATTTTCCAGGAAAATATAAAAAGGAATTAAAGTGGAATAGCAAACTTCCCGTTGGTTTTGTCTTTTGATTCTGTGTGACCATCAACAATGATGTAAGACTTGGATAGAATGTTGCCTCTCTGTGCTGTATTTAAATGTTTTGTTTACCTTTAGTGTATACACTTCATTGTGCTTTTTTTGGAATGACTCCAGCAGCCCATAAACTAATGCTTTGCAAAACCCAAATACAAATGTTTGAAGCCTGTATTAGAAACACTTCCTTTTATGATCTGAGTGGAAAATAGAGTTTTACTGTTTTATTTTAACAAATTACACTTTTGTGACTTTTGCGATACATAACTAAAACTGAAAATGGCAAAGGAAAAGCTTGGAGCTAATTAACTTATGTGCTGCTTTTTGGAAGTACTACTAGAGGCTATTATTGCACAAATATTTTCAGAGAAGATGCCTCATTTATAGGACAGTTGCCAACCATGTTTATTTATAATTTTAAGACAGAAGAAATAAGGGCAGAGATTTTTTTCCCCCATAAAGCCATCACATTATTTTACCTAATTTTTGTAAATTCAATTCTATATACCAAGATCTTTAAGGCATATCACTCTCAGTTTAAAAAAAAAACAAACGCTAAATTCCACAAAGCTTGATTCCTTCAGTACTTCCTGATTCACTCTTTTAATTAACCTGAGAGATTTATAGTCCACCGAAGCTAAATTAGGCAATTAGCCTTCTGTCTTCTTTCATATCCAAAAGAGGAGCAAAGGCTTGAATCATGGCCTTTGTTATTACTCACGATTATTTGCCATTCACTTTTTTCATGCCATAATAACAGCTAATCATAATGGTTAATCATAAAACATAGCCACTCCAAATTCATTATTAAATCAGCCAAAGCAATCAGATTGTACCAGTATATAAATGTTCGCACACATTTTCACATATTCTGGATTCAGCATTTTTCTAAAGCCATATTTGGTTGTTTCAGTCATTCTGCTATCTAATATCAGCAGCTACATTGTCACCGAACCAACTTCTAGGCAGTGAGTCATTATTCTGGAGATAAAAAAACTGAATCAATAAGATATTAGTCAATTCAATCATACTATAGAATCACAGGCTTTGTATTCAACTCAGACCTTCTTTTCAAGTTCAGGAGGCTGTTAAATTTTGCTGCCCAATGTTGATGAGAGAAAAGCTCCTCTTTACCACATCACAGATTTTTAGGTACCACGAGATTTGGGGCAGCTAGAGTCAAAGACTCTGCAGGGCTAGTATTTGAAGCTGCACCCCATTTGCCTTGTCATAACTGTTTTTTTTTTTCATAACTATTTTTTAAGTGGGCTTTGCCAACAGGCCTAGATGGGGGAATAGGGAGTGTGTGTGACAACTGCCTGCTCAGGAGAACCAAAAAGAAGCAGTGTGCTGCTTGGGTCTCTACAGTAAGTCATTGGTGTTCTCTGGAATCACCACGCAAAACTGTGGTTCCACCCCTAAGAAAGGAATACAATCTCTTTTCTTAAAAGCACCATCCCACACCTTACTCACCTACAATGACAAGAAAAAAAAAATGACACGAATATTACAACACCTTTTTATTCTTTTAATCAAAACAGTCTCCATTAACCATTTCAAATAATCATAAATGTTTGTACTGTTTGAGATCCGTGTGAAACACTGGTGGCACGGTCAAAAGTAAAGGAAGTTGATGTGAATGTGTGAGCAAAAATATTGTAAAGACAGATCTTACTAATTCTGCCAAATGAAAAGATTTGGAAAGAGAATCAGCTTGTGTGTATTTCAGCATTCCCTTTTGGTTTTCTTCTGTTGCTTAGAAGAAAAAAAAAGTTTAATGAACTTCACAAAATTATAAATCTGTATAAGAATTGGAAGACATGATTCCTACATTAGAAGACAATAATACAGAGTTTCAGATCACTCAGGCATGTTTCACACCCAGAGTTTAGGACTGAAGTTTGGTCCTTTTCCCAAAGCAATGAAGTGAAAATCCTTTTGTGAATCATAAAAATTAGCTATCTCTAAATTGCTGACTTAAGTCTTTCTGGGACTAGAGTAAACATGAATCCACAACATGAAATCATCACAGTAGAAAGGGAGGGTTTTCTATAAATGTTATTCCTGCTTTCATAAGGAAAGTCTTTTAATTCCTATTATTTTTTCTAAATTTAAGGTTATATCTTAATGCAAATTAAGAATTTTGTTTGTTGTAGGAATTAAGAAAGAAACAGGAAAAAAAAACTTGGATTAGTTATGATTCAGTACAGTTATTCATAAATGCTCACTCCCTTTCTGATTGTTTTATTCTCCCGTTTTCTAAAATGGGGGAGATTTTAAGATATTACTAGAAGAGAAAGCATATGTAAGTTCTACTTAAGAAAATGTTAAGTAATTTTTCTAAGCCAAAAATCTCACTTCCGACACATAATTTCTGGATTCAAACGAGTCTTATGAGAATGTCTTAAAAGCTCTAGATGTGGGGCCTTCCCTGGTGGCGCAGTGGTTGAGAGTCTGCCTGCCAATGCAGGGGACATGGGTTCGAGCCCTGGTCTGGGAGGGTCCCACGTGCCGTGGAGCAGCTGGGCCCGTGAGCCACAATTGCTGAGCCTGCGCATCTGGAGCCTGTGCTCCGCAACAAGAGAGGATGGGATAGTGAGAGGCCCGCGCACTGCGATGAGGAGTGGCCCCCGCTTGCCACAACTAGAGAAAGCCCTCGCACAGAAACGAAGACCCAACACAGCCATAAATAAATAAATAAATACTTAAAAAAAAAAAAAAGGATAAGACAGGCACCTAATGTGGAATAATGTATTCTTTAAAAAGAAAAAAGAGCTCTAGATGTAGAAGTCAGTAGGGAGCAGACAAGAGGTATAATATTCGAATTATTTTATAATATTTCAGATAAGGTCAGTTCCTTTGCACCTGAACATTTGGTGGGTGATTACAGCACATGTAAAGTTCACGGCGAATGCAGTCCTCCTTTAACCTGGCCATTAATCTCGCAGTGGTAAAGAAACCTTGATTAACAAGAGCGATGCTGTTGATTTGCGCGTTAACGGCTTTGTTGTGCATTCTGTGGCTCTGTGTATTTTGTCTGCCATTGTACAGGAGTTCAAACCCATTGGTGCCGGGTACAACAGAAGGGCCCAGCCTTTTGTTGCAGCAGCAAACATTGATGACAAAAGACAGGTAGTGAGCGCTTCCTATAACTCACCCATTGGGCTCTATTCAACCAGCAATATACAAGATGCGCTTCACGGGCAGCTGCGGGGGCTCATTCCTAGCTCACCTCAAAAGTAAGTACTCCACTTGGTTTCTGCCCACCATGTTCTTAATGGTGATAGTACGGCTTCTCTTCCTTTCAAAAGTCCAGCTCTTGCTGTTTTATTTTTACTTTCCTGAAGGCACGATCAGATTTTTATCTTAAAGACAAGCATCTAGAACATGGTTCTAATGTTCTGGAGTCCAATCTGCCAGTTCCCTAACATTTAGTGAATAGATGGTTAAAAGGAAGAAATCGCTCTGGTTCCATCATCACCCTTCTTAGTCATGTCAATATTTGGTGGTAAATAATCCTTTCTGTACGATTATTGTTCATTTAATTTTATCTAAATATATATATGTATATATATATATATATATATATATATATATTAGTCTTCCACTGAGGGACTTTTTTAACCCTTTGTTTTTACAGGATGTGAACTACTTTGAACACAAGCACAATATTCGGCCCAAACCTTTCATAATCCCAGGCCGAAGCAGGTCATAAAACTTTAAGATTGTGAAGTTTGGAGTGCATGCATCTTTAATACATCCTACTAATCACCAAGACACATAACTCTTAGGTGTTTGGAGTGACTTTTCTCATTTTGAAGCTTATTTCAAAAGCAAAAGAAACAAATTCACTTAGCAGAGAAGAGAGTAAATACTGACCAGATTATAGAGCTGTGAAATATTATGCAATCGCTGTGTGTATTTATAACTGATACCCCTGCTGTTCTGAGGATCCCGTCCAGAACACAGTGACCTTTTGAGGCAGGCAGACATACCCTATCCCAGGGCAGGAACGCCCAGTCAGCAGGAACAAAAATGAAAACCAGCCCCCGGTCAGGAGTAAGGAAGCAGGTGAGGCAAACGTGGAAAGGCTGGTGTAGCTTTCCATGTTTGACAGTCTCTGATCATTCCATCTCAGCACCTAATTCTCACTGCACCATCAGAGCCCAGTGGGTAATGCCACTCATTCTAGCTCTTACATAAAAATAAATTTGCTTTCTTATGGATACTTGCAAAGGAAGAGAAGCCACTTGAAAAGGAACTTTTCCACTTGGGGAAAATAAGTATAAAGAAAGAAAGAGCTGGAGGCAGAGAGATTTATTGGGTTACCCTCATGGGTAACTGTGCACACAGTGGAATAAAAATGAGCAAGATCCCTTCTTGTCTGTCAGTCAGAGAAACAGATCATCTTCAGATGATCCTTCTCAAATCTTCTCTAGAAATTGAATTCCAACCTACAAGGAAAGAAATTAATGCCCTGTCTTGCCACATCAGGAAATAGTGACTTCGGGAAACCTCAAACCCATTCCTCTGACCTCAGCTACATCAATCAGCCCAGAGGAAGGAAGTTGGGGGTTAGGCTGGATCAATCCTAACAGGTTAGGATCATTGAATAATGATCTACATCAGGTGTCACTAATAGGGGTCCATAGGTGGAGTCAATTCACAATGTTTTATTTAACCCTCCTGTTTTTAAAAATACTGAATTTAAGTTTAAGATGGAACATCTACTCTCTATCTTGCCAAAATGCCCATCACGCCTAAGCGTATGATACCTGGCCCATTTTCATATATGTGTGACCCTCCTGGCCCCTGGAGACATCTGAGTTTATGATGCCTGCTGTGGATGGTCAGTCATCACTTGATATATGATTTCCGTGTGCAGACCTTTCTATAAGCTATAGTCAGGGCCAGAGGATTACCTCAAAATAAGTCAGACAATTTTGTGGTATCAGACTCAGAAAGAAGGAGTGGAGTAAAAGAGCAGGAGAAAGATGCTAAAAAGGCAATGACTACCAAATACATCTGCCCCCACTACATATTATATCCCCAGCACCTGGAAAAGGGGCTGGGACAGAGTACATGCTCAACAAATGTTCATTAGATAAAGGAACAAAAGCCCAAGAGTACCTAATCAGACTTCCTGAGTAGCAAGAAGAATCAGGAGCTGTTGCCCTTCCCTCATACTGGCAACTCTGAACAATCCTTTTTTTGCTTCCTTCATATTCCATTTTCCTCTGTATCTTTTCTCTATTTCTCCACATTAAACAGCTTCCCAACCCCACTCTAAATAACATTTAAAAAACTGGATTAAAAGTTAAAATGCTCTTTTACTACTGAATAAATATATACATAATATATACATCTTCCCAGAGAAGCAGAGTAAAGTGGATATACTTGCATTCTTTTGAGCTTGGCATAATGGTAAGCTCACTAACTTGAGCTATAGGACTCCACGAGGCTCAAATAAAATGATACATTAGAGTAACACAGATCTTGCTTTTGCTGAAGACCAATAACATTTAATTTTATAAAAATTCAGGGAAGGTCAAGGCGATTCAGGTATGTAATGCCCTTCTTTTACATTTTCATTTAATTCAAACATGGTGATAATAATAAGCCACTCATAATTTTGTCATTGTAAGCTGGTGCCTTTCAGCCTAGCTAAATTTGGAAGAGGGGAGTGGAAAAACAGGGATGAGAGGATCTGCTTAAAAAATAGGTATCAGTACATAAACCTTAAAAAAATTATAAAAATGCTTCTATTATCTTTCCTTTCTTCCTGTGCCCCCTCAATATTTGCTCTAGCTTCTCAATTTCTTGTTCTTACCAAATGATTCTTCATCAAGGTGGAATTTTGAGTGACTACTTACCAAGCAATAACTACACCATTAATAAACAACTTTTGAATCAGAAGTAAGTTGGAGATGCTAATATATTCATTTCCCTGGGTCTTACTATTAGTTAGGGTTCTTTCAATGATTTCATCATAACTGAAGCATATTAAAAGACCAGTATTTTCATATGAAAATATGTAAATGTTTAAAGCCACAGCTATCATTAAAAATACATCCAAGGCTAGATCCAAATGATAAAATACAATCTGGTGAGTGGTTTTTGGACAAGTCACTTCCAGAAGCATGTCCCCAAAAGTCTATATACACACCAGGGAAATTAGTTCTCTGTCTAATGATCTATCCAGGTGTATGATAGTAATTGAGTGTATCATCAGCCTTACAGGTTGCCAAGCCAGTAAGTCAATGTCAAGAAATCTCAATGGTATCTACCTTTCCAGGTCACAGGAATAGGTCATGGTGACCCATGATGATCTCCACAGTGACTAGAGTCCATGAAAACTATTTTATTTAAAGCATCAGTTCAAGAGCTCTTTTAAAATTGTCCCAGAAATTTATAAAAAGATAATTGTTTTTTGCTTAGGGTTTATTTCCTATCTATTCAATAGACATGGGCCCCTAAATAGAATGATAAAGAAACTAGGAAATAGAAGACACAATCTCTGCTTAAATAAAATTATATACACAAGCATGCATGTATATAAGAACACTAATAACAGAAAAAAATGTAATACTAATTACAACTGTAAAATAAGGTATATCCATAAGTTCTGAGTTGACCATAGTTTACCTCTCCACAATCTAGCACCATGCCTGGCACACAGTAAGGTCGAGTAGTTATAAATCCTTGTTCAAAAGGTTCACTATTTTGAGCCCAAGTCTCCCAATATTGAAACTCAGTGTTTCAAATCCCTAAATTACAATTTAATAAACTTCATTATACTGAGGTCAAATCAATACGATCCTGACTAAACTGCACTGTAACTGAAATGTTATTTCTATTCTTTTACCAACTGAAGTCAATTTCAGCATAGTGTTGAGCCTATGAAAATGGTGAATAAACCATTTGACATTTCTGTATGTGATCAACGAATTTACTGATTGAGATTCAAACAAGTTCTCAGTAGTTGGGAAGTGAAGGAGCAAGTTCATATATACCTGCCCCATTCAGTCTTTGCAGGTGGTTGACCTGGATAACACAACACACAAAAAAAGTTTAATTCGTCTAGTGACATGGGTTGCCCAGACTAACAAGGCTGCAGCATTGATGAAGCCAATAAAATCAATGCCCAATATATGCTTTTGGTTTTTGCTCTCTGAATGGGGCTGAGGTTGGCATTAGTAGCCCTAGAGAGTAAATGCAGGTATGCGGCCATACTTGAGCCCTCAGAGAACACTGATTTTCAGGTAAACACACCATATAAATTGTTCTCTGCCTTCAGTTTACAGCAACACTAACCTGCAGGCATGACTGAAGTTCACATTAATATTACTATTTCTTTTAGCTTTGTCTTAAATGACTGTGCTTAAAAAAAACAATATATTCCATTTTCTCAAAAAATGCATTTCTCATGCTGCACTTAAAATGCATGTAGAAAAATGGCTTTTTAGTCATTGGCATCAGTTATGACTAACCTCCTATCCATAGAAAATTCTACTCATAGAGAATAAGAAATTTTTGTAGTTGTCCTTAAAATTGCATGACTGGCCTTTCTGATGTTTTAATAATGAGTTGCCTTAATTTGTCTTTAAAAGGAAATGAGAACTATGCATGGAAATATATGTGTGCTTCCAAAATTTTAAAAGAAATAGCTATGTATGAAAGAAATATATATATCTTAGCTCTAAGTAGCATTCACAGAGTTTGAGATCACCTTATTTCCCCTCTAATCATTCATTTCAAGGTGACAGGCATTTATTGGCTGTTTCCAGAGCCTATATCAAATCACCGAACAATTTTTTAAAGTGTAGTCTTCACAAAATGAAAGAATGAAAGTAGAAAAAGTTAAAATAGTAAAATATTTACAAAATAGTCTTAAAACATAATCTCTATCACATAACCTACAAGTTGCCAATTACTATTCAATTAAGGCCCAACTGCATTTCTGAAAATACTTCTTATTTTGAAATGTTTAACCTAAATATTTGATTGGATCTTCATGCTGCATATTCATATTACTATTTGTGAAGGATCATTCATTAATATTTTAGTTTTAAAAACTGCAGCTCAGAAATGTAAAAGGATGTCCCGCTAATGTAATTTCCCTGAGCCACTTCCCTTATGCACAGCTCTTTTTACATGAAACCTTCGCCTCGTAGAACGTATTGTCTAGTAGAACAGAGCCAAACAATGCAATATCACCTGTACCTTTTAATTTTGTTAAACGTTTTTCAATCATGAATTTTTAAATGTCTTCCCTTTTGAAAATAACTTCTAGCCAGAAATAAATATTTCTTTTTCATTTGATTTAATTCACTTCTTACTTTTAACCTCTCTGTACTTGTTCTCTGTGTTCTCCTGTCTGGATTTTCTGGTTCCTGTGTCATCTCTGTGTAACGTGGTCATTAACACAGTGGATGCAGTACTCCGTCCGGTATTGACGGTGGCAGTGGACGTAGCACCCCTTCTTCTGTCAGTACTCTTAGTACTATTTGCCCAGGTGACTTGAAAGTTGCTGCTAAGATGGCCCCTAACATTCCTTTGGAAATGGAACTTCCTGGTGTGAAGATTATACATGCTCAGTTTAATACACCTATGCAGTTGTACTCAGATGACAATATTATGGAAACACTTCAGGGTCAGGTTTCAACAGCTCTAGGTGAAACACCCTCAATGAGGTAATATGAGTCTTTTTGAACCATCGGCATATTAACTAAACACATGGGCAATGTCAGCTTTACTGGTGTCTTGTAACACTGTCTTATCATTGAAAGAAAGCTTTGTGAAAAGCTTTCAAGAAAAAATATACGGATTTTTTTCCGTATAAATAAATAAATCTAAGGATTTATTGCAGATATCTAGGCCTAATGATACGGGCGATTTGAAAAATTAACCAAGTAGAGTTTTATGTGACAGATCACAATAAACTGAAATCATGGAAGGACCAAACGTATATGTCTTTTGAAAAACTACAGTGTAGTTTACGAATGTCTGGTACAATACTTCTCAAAAGTGATTTATAATCTGGGATAATCTATGTTTCTCCTTGGGGGGTCAAAAACTGGGAAAGGGATGGGAGGTTCAGAGAAGTTTTAAAAGAGATGATACCTCTTCTCTCTTCTAATGGCATTTTGTGGAGAGTTAATTATTTCTCATTTAAAATTTTTGCCATGAATAAGGGTTTATAAGTGAATATCTCAAGCTACTGCTATAGATATTTAATTTCCATTGATCTCTATTTTGACTAATTTCTTCTTTATTATGCATATTTGTTCAAAGTACTTTTGCTATCAAGCATTTTCAATTAAAAATATTTATTATAAGATAAAATCTTATTACTTCTTTCAATATTATAGAGCCATTATAAAGTATGATAATGCTTATGAGTGCTATGTAACAATATCCCAAAGATAACTCTTGGGATGAATACAATGTGATAATAATACCATAATGTATTTCAAAGCCATTTGCAAGGAGTTTCAGATATATAAGATGATTATTTCCAAATATGATACTGGTAATAAAAATATGTGCAAATAGCAACTACCTTTTCTAGATAATGCAATTAAATGACATAAAATAATAAAGCATCTCAGTGCCTGGCATGTATTTTTATTGTTCATCATGAATATATCTGTAGAAAGTTTATTAAAATAAAGCTTCTATCATTTTTGTAAATGAATTATAATGTGGCTATTTAGTAGCCAACAAAGCTGACTTCTCTGTGAAAGTTGCTACATTATGCACTTTCAAACACCGACAAGTTGAATTTCTTCAATTTACAAGAAAAACGATACCTTTGCTGTCTACAGGAGTTAACAAAACTAAACCATACACTGTTGGTTTAATATCAGAAACGAATCTGAATTTTACTGACATCTTTATGACTGAGAATAATCAAACCGGGCTCACTCGTGCACTTTCTATCACGTGTATGTTGTCTTTTTTTTTCTGAGAAAGGTTAATTTTGTTCACATTATAATTATATATCCATCAGACACAAGCATTATTTTTTAAATTACTATTTCCTAACAATCACATTTTAGTTGCCCTCCAAAGGATTTTGCCACATGGAGAAATGCGATGTGACCCCCAGGTTAATTACTGATATTTTTAAGGCAACCCGTGTGAATTCACATTATATTTTTAGCTATTGATATAATAGAGATTAACTTGAAAATACTGAATCTCTGTTCAGGAGTTGCTGTAAATATAGTGATCACTGCTTGTTGATATCTTGTGGCTTCTTGCACATACACACACTCCTGAAGCTGCTTCGCCCACCATGTTGTGTTTCAGTGAACCCGCGGCCTCCCCAGTGCCCCCCCAGTCGGATGTGTACCGGATGCTCCACGACAATCGGAATGAACCTACTCAGCCTCGCCAGTCAGGCTCCTTCAGGGTGCTCCAGGAACTAGTGAACGATGGTGAGCAGTCGTGAACATCTGCTGAAATGCTATTGATAGAGGCTATTGGAAGGATCAGGGTGGGGGAGGGCAGCAAGCATAATGGGAACGAGAGTCTAAAAACCGATTTTAATCAGTCATCAAATGATTCTTTGCTGAAAAGGACTTGGGTGGTGCTTGGTTAAGGAAAGGAGCTTCCAGACATATCCACGTAGCCACCAACTTGGTGATTAAAGGGTGCTGAAGATAAATCCCATCCACAGTAGTCAAGGGCTAGCTCAGCTTATAGATCATAAAATGTTGCAAAATTTCTCAGCCTCCCCCATATTCCAGGGTATCATGATCATCAAAATTTTTAAATAACACTGGAATGAACCCTTACTGTGTTCCAAATCCTGTGCTGAGTGCTTTGCACACATGGTCATTTAATGCTCACAATAACTCAGTGAGGTAGGAGCTATTATTTTCCCTATTTAACAAAAGAGAAAATGAGGCATAGAGAGGGTGGATTTGTACAAAGTCACACAGCAACTAAGAAACAGAGTTGGGTCTCCAGCCCACTCCTGCTGTCTTCAGAGTTCATACCCTTACCAATGTTTTTCCACTTCCAAAAGATATACTGTCCTTCAGAAGTTGCACAAAAATGCAAAATGCCCCATTAATATAGCCACTATCAAAAAAAAATGGAAAATGAGTGTTGGTGAGGGTATGGAGAAATGGGGACCCTTGTGCATTGCTGATGGGGAATGTAACATGGTGCAGCCACTGTGAGAAACAGTAAGGTGGTTCCTCAAAAAGTTAAACATAGAATTGCCATAGGATCCACAATCCCACTGCTACGTGTATACTCAGGAGAACTGAAAGCAGGGACTCAAACCCATACTCGTACAGCAGCGTTCACAGAAGCATTATGCACAACAGCCAGAAGGTGGAAAGAACCTAAACGTCTATCCACACGCGAATGGATAAACATAATGTGCTATATCCATAAAGTAGAGTATTATTCAGCCTTAAAAAGGAATGAAAATTCTGATACATGCTGCAACATGGATGAACCTTGAAAACATTCTGCTAAGTGAAATAAGCCAGAGACATAAGGACAAATATTGTACGATTCCATTTATATGAGGACCCTAGAATAGGCAAGTCATAGACACAGAAAGCAGAATAGAGGTCACCAGGGTCTGGAGGGAGGGGGGAATGTGGAATTAATGTTTCCTGGGTACAGAGTTTCTGTTTTGGATGATGAAAAAGTTCTCGAAATAGATATTGGTGACGGTTGCACAACATTGGGAATATACTTAATGCTACTGAATTACACACTTAAAAATCGATAAGATGGTTGATTTTATGTATATTTTACCACAATTAAAAAAAGAAGAATGCAAAATGCTCTCTGCCCCTCTGGGCATTTTGTAACAGCGCCCTACGACAACAACTACAATTTTTAACTAATTTTGTTTTGTAAGGTCCCGTTTCAGAACAAATTATTCTTGAACCAGTCCTGCTTCTTCCTAAATGATATCGTGGGCGCAACTAAGAATTCCTCAGGTTAAAGTGCACACCTTAAAATAGAAGTAAAGTATAAACTGTTGCCAGCTGTTCCCTTGCCATAAATGGAAACACTTTGTTTTTCAGATGACCGTCCTGCTGGAACTCGGAGTGTGAGAGCTCCAGTTACAAAAGTGCACGGCGGTGCTGGCAGCACACAGAAGATGCCACTCTGTGACAAATGTGGGAGTGGCATTGTGTAAGTTTCATTGTCAACCCCAAAATTCATCATAAATCTTGCTGTCAGCTCTCTATTTCTTGAACTTTAAGACTCCGTATATAGAAAAGCCTTTAAGTTTTATGAAAAACAAATTTCTATTCATCAACTTGAAACATAATGTCCACACATTTGGCACATTTTGACCAGAATTCCTTCGATGTACCCCAAAATTAGCATAGAAGGTGAGTCGGATATCTTGACGTATAATTTCAGATATATTCTGGTGAAAAGAAACCGCCCCAGAAGTATATTTAAAAAGTCATTTCCAAGAATAACTTCACTTCAAAAAACCCTCCCTTTGTTAATGTATATAGTCTTTGAACACTTCCTTTTCTGTATAAACCCAGGAAAACAAATATGGGGGTCACCCAGTTATTAATTAAAACACATTATCTTTACGTGGTTTCTTAAGTTGCACAAATATTGAAATATGATTTTTAGACATAGAGTCAGCTTCCATTTCAAGGGACTTCATGTGTGAATAGCCACGCTTGCTAGTTCAAATCTTCAAGTGAACCAGAGCATTTCAGTCTCTCCACCTCATGCCCCAAGTGGCCACCTCTTCCATCCCTTTTTTCTGTTCCTCTGTCATTAGCTCACACACTGAGGCACCATCTGTCCCCCTACCCGGGACTCATCCCAGGAGGGCAGTGGGAGATAAGCCTGGTTACAGCACAGAAGGGGCTGTGAGACAGAGAAACAAGCAGGACAGGGAGCTGGGAGCAGACAGGACCTCATAACACACAACAGGTTGTGATGTTACCCAAAGCAATTATTGCTCCCAAGTTGGAGTAAACTGTTTTGACGGTAGAGGCCAAGTCCACCCACCAGTGGAAATTCCATCTCTGCCCTTTGACCTGTTCTCTCTGTGTTCCATAGAATAGAGGCTGGACCACCAAGCTAGACAGTAATCAGAGGGACTTTTAGTTGTGTAGACAACAACCTTGGCCAAAATCAGAATCCTTTGCAGAGGTGTCTGTTTTATCTGTATCATCTCCCCCTCTTTCAAAGAAACAACGGGGAATGATCATGAAGTAAGGATCCTACCACTTTTCTAAAGAAAAAAAAATCTGTTTGAAAAAAATCTGAAAAATATTCACACGTCAACAACAGAGAGACACATGCGAAGCTTTACTATGGTTGTCTTGGCTCTCCCTGACAACTACATCAGTTCCACAGCTGTGCCCAGGTTTGCAGCTATTGTTTCCTGAACGTGAAACAGATAACACCTGCCTTATCTGTAGTGCTGTCTGCCTTTGTATCATGTTTCTGGCTTTGTGGGGGTTTTTTTCACGAGGCCTCCTTTTCCCCCAACAGTGGTGCGGTTGTGAAGGCGAGGGACAAGCATCGGCATCCAGAGTGCTTCGTGTGTGCTGACTGTAACCTCAACCTCAAACAAAAGGGCTACTTCTTCGTGGAGGGGGAGCTGTACTGCGAAATCCACGCGCGGGCCCGCATGAGGCCCCCAGAGGGCTACGACACAGTCACTCTTTATCCCAAAGCTTAAGTCTCCGGCAGACGGAACATGCACTCACCCAGGCGCACCCTCACAGGCAGACGTTAACGGCTTGGGGCAGAAGTAGAGCAAAGGGCTGACTCCAAATCTAGAACCAAGCTTTTAGACACTTATTGTATCCTCAGGAGAAGGAATGGGAGGCAGATGCCTGCTATAACAGAAACGTACATTCAACTGTATTTCTCTTTGGGGCTAGCAATAACTTAATGAAGTTTAGAGCAATCATTTTTATGTCACACTCTATATTTTACATTTATAATATGACCATCAAACATGTAAATATCAAGATTTTAGGGGGAGTCCAATTGCCCTTCCTTAACCAGTTGATTTTGCAATTGCAGTTCTTATGACAAATGACAATCCTGTATTCTAAGACAGCCTGCAGGTGTCTGTTATCTGTTTTAACTATAATAGTGCATGTCAGGGAGAAATTCCCTAGATCTCTCTAGTTTCATATTCAAACAGTTATACTACTGGATGCAACATACATGATAAATACATAAAACATTTTAAAAATACCTAACGAAGTGGCACTCAATGAATTCAGATAAAATCAACATTCCAATGAGAGGGCCCAGTCATATCTCGTCGTGTACACTAACAACTCAGGTATTTTAAGAAGAATGTGGCTTCTTTAGTTTTCATAACTCATTCACTCTTCTGATCCCACAATTTCTGCTGATAGGAGGGGAAATTTTAAATTTGCTACTTAAAGGTGATGCAGTCTCTTTCAGATTAAAACAGTTTCTGCTGCTTTGAAATAGTCTCTTTCATTTTAAATGTCTCTTTCAGATAAATATTCAAAGTCAAGGTTCAGGCTCTATCAAGGCTAGTTCTTTATTCAAGGCTGACCACCACTACCTTCTCCTTCCCAAGATGGCACCTCCAAGAGGAGACATTTAGGGGACCCCCTGGGGAAGGGAGGGGCTGCTGGTCTCCTGGGGTCCTGCTCGTATTCTCTGCTGAAATCCATGATTCCACTTGTGCTCTGTTTTCTCAACATAGTTGGGATCAGGCAACAAGCCCACCTCTACAACCACCTCCAAAAGTCTCAGCTCAGCCTTCCCTGGATTCATGGATCCTTTGCATCTCAGACATGAACCCCATCTGGCCCCTGGCTCTGCTTTGTCACTTTGCCTCTCACTATGGTGGCTCCATGGCAATGCCCCGTTACTTGCATGTCTTACCTACTTCCCATGCTCCTCACTGGGGACACAGGGGAGCTTATGAAACTGTCCTCTCCAAGTACAAACATGGGAACCAGCAGGCTGGGGCGGTGGGGACTGTCTCAATCCCTCAGTCTCACCACTGTGTCACAAAGTCATCTCTACCCTACTGCAGCTGCTGCCTCTGGGCCTGGAGCAAGGATTCTCCTATTGTCCCAGATGGAAAATAGGGCCTGGGTTGTATTGCTCTGGGATTCTCCCAAACTTAACTAATTATTTCTGACCCTGACCTGTCTGAGGTTTTGAACCAGTGAGAGGAGCCAGAACACCTGCCTGGCCCCTATGGGCATTTGAGATCAAAACTGGAACCCCTGAACCAAAACACAAATTCATTCACAGAGCTATTCAAATAAAATAGAAAATTCTGCAATCAAAGAAATGAATATATTCAAATACATTACTTTTTTTGTTCAGATGTTATTTTAAAATATTTTTTCTGGTAAGGATATAATCTTAAAAGTTTGGAAGCTAGAGGGCAAGTGCATGGTAACTGACTTAGGAAACCTGAGAAAGTTAAAATCCAAAGCAGCAACGGAGAAAACTGAAAACCAACCCAATTTACTCTCCAGCATCTTGAAACAGCATGGGAATTGACAGCACCAGGCATTTCTGGACTAGGGGATAAAGGTGGAGTTACGATAAGGAGGATCACATACAAGCTGTTTGAAAAGCACTTAATCCCCACTGTGTCCCCTCTCTGTCCCTCCCCCTCACACACCCAAGGCACTTGTCAGCAGAAGTGTGCCTGGTGTTATCTGGAGAAGGTAAAACAGCATCTCTGGAGTCAGGAAGTGCCGTTGAAGGTATGTGTACCACATTAAAAAGAAGTTAAATAAGAATGAAAGACTCATGAGAAGGAAAGTGTAGATTAGACATTATATTGTACATTAATGTACATTTTACGTTGGATATCAGACAATATTTCCCTTAAAATTATATTTTACATATTTTATATGTAGTAGAGTACATAATGAACTTCTTAAGTTCAGATGTTCAATAATGAGAAAAAAAAGTAGTACAGTTTGAAAAAAAGTAGTAGTATAGTTCTAATCTGAAATTCAGGAAAGATAGGACTTAAAGCTGATAATTCAGTCTCTGTGACTAAGGCTTGTGAAGCATACCCTAAAATTGCATGTTCGTTATTTTTATTCTTTTGACGATTAAATCTAGAAATTTAAACATATAGAGGAATTTATGACAGAACTAATCAATAGAAATGAATGCAATATAAAAATCGTTTTAAAATACGTAACGTACAGGGTGAAAATAGCAATGTTAAAATGGAAAGGAATTAAAACTTTGTTTAAAAAGCAAACAAATAACAGTATTTCCCCCATACTAGCATTTTGTCCTTCAATAATGAATTCACACCAGGTCTTATATAGGAATTCATGCCATGAACAAAGGATGCCAACTAGTTTTTATTTAGCTCTCAGAATACCATGTCTTCTTAGAAAGCAGAGTAGTCACTGTTTTTATATTTATAAGCTTATTAAAGCTAGCAATGAGCAATGAAATGATCCATGACAGAACTGGGCATCTATAAACTTTGGACTTATGATTAACTAAATTGCTGTTTTTTCAGAGTAAATGCAGAATAGAGTTGCTACACTCTCTACCAATAGGACGACTGTTTGAGTGAAAAACAGTTCTAGTTATCACATACACTTGCACCTGTGTAAGCAAAGGTAAAGCTAATGGCTAATGTGACATGCAAACAGTTTAGATTATCTCTACATAAGCTAATCTAAAGTTTGTCCATCACAGGAATATCCCAAGATAGGCAGAATGGAGCTTTGGGGTTCTTCTACTAACAACTTGAGTTGCAAAAGTTTGTCAAGTTGTCCTTTGAACAGATTTATTTCAGTACTTGGAAACTACTACTTACAACCATTATTCTGTATTATCCTGTCATCATGGCCTAATGTTTTTTTTTTAAAATGCTGTGCCATCTGAATCTTAAGCATAAAAAAAAGAAAATTGGAGACAGATTGAGGGTTTTCAGATAATTGAAGTAAATAAACCATTTACCTGATCTACATGACTATTTCAAGATAATCGTCTTAAGCTTCTATTCATGTTGTAGAGTACTCAATAAATATTTAGTTGAGCACCTACCAAGTAAGAGATGTTGAATACTAGGCACAACAACAAAATGGATTTTTTTTTTTTAACAAAATGGATTTTTGAATGTGTTGGCTATATTTACAAATTGACATTTTCAAGCTAATTAGAATGCTTCATGCAATTAAGTTTAAAACAAAGCACCTAGAAGAAGTGGTTGCTTTATCATAATTTCTTTCTTTCAAATTCTGTAATACTATTATTCATCACTGCTCACATCAGAAGAACATAAAATGAGATATTAACACTATCTTCTGAATTAGCTCAAAAGTGTGTCCAAGTATGCAGAGAATGTCTAACAACATGTTTTCCTTCCTCTAAGAATAAGGCATGTCAGCACACCTCAACTTATGAAAAACCCAAAGCACAATTCCATTATCCAAAGAATAATATAATAGCTGCTCTTAAAACCTAATTGCTACCCCTATCATAAATACTAAGCATATAGATTTAAAATTAAGATATAAAATGCCAAATATTTGTTTGGGTTGAAAATTACTCCATTCATTTATTTATTCAACTATTCATCTGGCGAAGGAGTACATACAAGTCATTATTTCTGTACCAAGAGCAAAATTATGTTGTGAGTTTCAGAACTACCTCTCATGAGACCAAATTCCCATTCCATCTCCTTTTCTGAAGTAGAGGGGGTTGAAAAACACAGGTGTGTGAATTACTCATCACGTGTATAAATGCCAAAGTGCACATATATCTGTGGTTCACTAAAACACCAGGGTTATGCTACCAACGTCACATGCAAGAGCCTGTGTTGTGTACCATTATGCCACACACAGCTGCACATGCTGCCCTGCTTGCCCTTTCACACATCTGGGCTCCAGATGCTGCTGTCCAAGTTCCCAAAGCTCCCAACCATGACCCTTCCAGAACACTGCTTCATGCTGCAAACCTTCTCATTCCTCCTCATGAAGACTGTCCTTGATCCCAATCCTCAGATTAATGCTTGCTCTGCCAGCCAATGCAAAAGGCTAATTCCTGCTAACAAGTACTAATAATTTTCTACTGCCCCTTTTATGTCTAATACTTGTGTTTTGTTCTGGAGACAGCCCTTTCATCTAAAGGAATGCCTTCAAGGGTAGGAATTCTAGATATAGAAAAAAAAGTTAGAAAGAGAACTTGAGGAATAGAGTGATGGGCATGATCTGGACCAAGAAGAAGACAGAGGGACTAACAGTCTCTTGGACCTTGGGAAGGTTTGGCTGATCTGTAGAGGTGATATAAAGCTTTCCTCCCTCTGACCAAGGTCAAAGCAATGGGGAATGCAGTTTCTCTGAAACAAGGCACTTAGGTCAGATAAGTGCTGCGTTCGTGAATCTCACTGAGGGTGCGTAGGTGTTTACTGGTTTGAGTAAATTTAGCACTGGGGGTCTCGTAGCCTCTTCTAGACTGAAGAGTCTTCAACTCAGTTTGCACGATTCTGTGAATATGCTACATATCATAGAATCACACTTCAAATGAGTGAATTATGTGGTATGTGAATTATATCTCAACAATGCTGTTATTTTTTAAAAGAACACTATTACTATAAATATGTATTTGTCACTAATCTGTTAGATAGAGTCCTAAGATTAGAAATGCACAGGAGCAAAAGAAACAACATGGGTAGAATGTTCGTTCTTATTTAGATGCTTCATTTTCCTTTTCCAGAAAATGCTTGATCATTGCTGATACAATAGCAATAAGCCAGCACTTACATCGCTCTTACTATGTGCCAAGCAGTGTCCTAAGTGCTTTAACGATACTAATTCATCCAATCTTCACAGCAGCCCTGTGAGGTGGGTCCTCTTTTTCTTCCCATTTTACAGTTGAGGAAACTGAAACACAAAGAGGTCATCCAAGGTTTCTCCTGTAGTAAAAGACAGAGCCAGAATTTGACCGCAGGTGGCCTGGCTTCCAAATCCATGCTCTAGACCACTTCACATTATCTCTGCACAAGAGATTTAGTAGCTTTTAGTTTAAGATGATTATAAGGCTTTCATGGGACAACAAAGCCCTCAGTACGCTTTGTAAAAATTATCACCTAGATTCCATTTCAGTATAACTTACTCCAGGTATTAGAGCTTGGTGGTTACAAAAATGAGCTTTGGACACGGGCAGAGCTGAGTTGAAACCAAGCTCTACAATCTCCTAGCTGTAAGGTATAGGGGAAATCATGAAATCTCTCCAGACCTCAGTCTCATCAACCATAAAATTAGGACAATAATCCCTACTTTACAGGTTTGTTATAAGGATTAAATCAAGATAATTCGTATCAAAAGATCTAACAAATTTCCTAGCAGGTAATACGTAATTAAGCACCTAACTATTATTATGTATACTTTTCACTGTTTAATCGTAGATTCAAAATGGTGGCTTTATTCCTTCTAATTGTTCTTTGGTGTTGGAAATCCGGGTCCAATTACAATGAGCACAACTGTGTCAAATTGGAAGAGTCACAGAACTAGACTCCTATCCTTGGTGATCCCGGGAGAAGTGACATTTCACACTAAGATAGATCAGGTTCAGGAAGTCCACTGGAACTTTTCTTCATTTGAGGAGGACAATTTTAAAAGTCTGAGTTCACAAGCAACCTGTCCCCACACAAGACTCACTGGCAATATTCTACATTATAATCTTATAGCTAGAAAGAAAACCAAGGTCCCTCAATTGCCTACATCTATTTTATTTAGTATATATATATATATATATATTTTTTTTTTTTAGAGATTTTTTTTTAAGTTTTTTTATATTTATTTTATTTATTATTATTTATTTTCGGCTGCACTGGGTCTTCGTGGCCAGGCGTGGGCTTTCTCTAGCTGCAGTGAGCAGGGGCTACTCTTCGTTGCGGTGCACAGGCTTCTCATTGCAGCGGCTTCTCTTATTGCAGAGCACAGGCTCTAAGCGCGTGGGCTTCACTACTTGTGGCACATGGGCTCAGTAGTTGTGGCTCGCGGGCTTAGTTGCTCCGCGGCATGTGGGATCTTCCGGGACCAGGGCTCGAACCCATGTGCCCTGCATTGGCAGGCAGATGCTTAACCACTGCACCACCAGGGAAGCCCAGTATATATATTTTTAATTGAATGCTTACAAAATTCTTGACATAATATTGGTCGCATTCAAATGTAATTTTTTCCTTACAACTTTGCCAACTAAATATTTTATAGATGAGGAAAAGTTTCAGAGAGTTTTAACTTTGGTACAGGACCAAACAAGTAGGGGAAAAAAACAGCATTTAAAACCTCACTAATATTCCCCAGTAATAAGTCATACGGCTTTGAAATCTTTAAACCTATGAATCCTAGACATTGTTATAATTCTCTATTGTATTATTTTATTTATATCGATGTTTACTTACAGTCTATGTTTGTTCTCTTTATAATAAAAATCATTTCTTCCGTGAGCGCTAGAAAAAGGTAGTGTGGAATAATAAAAATATTAAGTCATGATATGATTAAGTAAGGCGTAAGTAAGAAGACTGTCATGAAAATAGCTCTGGATAAAGACTGGACTCACTGGGCTTCAACTTCTGTTCTGCAGAATGAGGGAAACGGACTGGATGACCCCTGAGACTTATATCAGCTCAAAAAGTCACTGATCTGTTCTTGACATTGTCTTTATTGGTGTTAACTGGCTAGACATTCAGTTTAGTGAAGGCATGCTGTCAATGTGGCCAGGCTCTTGGTTCAATTTAGAAGTTTCATTCTGTTCCATGGCCACGGATACCACCTCTGACTCATGTCATAGCTCACAGCTGAAATCAAGCAAGGAATATGAATTTATCATTGCAAATTCATTAGCTCCACTGGAAGCACACATTCTAGGTATCTTTATATAGCAAGGGAAACGAACTCCTTTTATTAATGTGTGATCAAGTGACCTGAGTTAGTGCAGCTCCTTCAGTATCTAAAAAGCATAAAGCAGCTTAGCATTAGTAAGAAGAAGGTCACATACTGCGAGCTGAATTAAAGTCTACAAGAAGCTACAGAGACTCCGACCGCTATATTTATTCAAACCAATAAACACCTACGTAGCCTCGATAAGCTTCACAAACAGAGCACTTATCTGACCTACATGCCTCAGTCCAGAAAAAGTGCATTCCCCATCGCTTCTGCCTTGGTCAGAGGGAGGAAAGCTCTATATTATCATCTCTGTAGAACGGCCAAACCTTCCCATGTTCAAAGAGACTGTTCGTCCCTCTTTCTTCTTGGTCCAATTCATCTCCATCACTCTATTCCTCAAGTTCTCTTTCCAACTTATTTTTCCTGCTCAGTCTTTCTGTGTCACTGACTCTTCTCAGCCTGCAAGCATGCTCAAGTACTCTACACCAGCCCAGAAATCTCTCTTTCCCTAACATCTATTCCTTCTCAAGCTCCCTTGATGTTCCTCTGCCTATCCCTGAGCACACCAAACTTCACTCTGCCTACCCCTGAGCACACCAAACTTCACTCTGCCTACCCCTGAGCACACCAAACTTCACTCTGCCTACCCCTGAGCACACCAAACTTCACTCTGCCTACCCCTGAGCACACCAAACTTCACTCTGCCTACCCCTGAGCACACCAAACTTCACTCTGCCTACCCCTGAGCACACGAAACTTCACTCTGCCTATCCCTGAGCACACCAAACTTCACTCTGCCTATCGCTGAGCACACCAAACTTCACTCTGCCTACCGCTGAGCACACCAAACTTCACTCTGCCTATCCCTGAGCACACCAAACTTCACTCTGCCTATCCCTGAGCACACCAAACTTCACTCTGCCTATCGCTGAGCACACCAAACTTCACTCTGCCTACCCCTGAGCACACCAAACTTCACTCTGCCTATCCCTGAGCACACCAAACTTCACACAGGTAGATGGACTCCACTTTCTTAGTACCCCCACTACAGTACACCATATAAATAAGCCCCCTTAAGGCTGCAGTCAACTTCCTAAGAGCCAGAGCTTGTGGTTATTCTTAGTGAGTTGTGGGGTTCATTCTCCTATATAGATGAAATCAGGTTAAAATTAACTCTGAAAGAAACTTAAAGCTGGCTGTGGCACCAAGCCTTTAAGCTGTTGAAGGCCCACTACCCATCCAAGAGTCCTAAGTCACCAGCACATAGGTCCCCTCTCTGACCAAAGCACTAACCTTATGACAGTTGCCCAAATTTGTTATGTTTTAGGAGTGGTTTGGTCACTTTTTCACACTACTATAGATCTCAGCTATGATTAATGATAGCCTTGTGATCTCAGGTTTTAAAAAAGATCTCCTGAAGCTAAAAAACCCGGAAGTATTTTAGTCTGGTCATAAATTGCTAAGAATAGATTTGACTAGCTTGTTTTTGTTCAAGCTCTTGAATTTGTTCCAGATTCTTGAATCTGCAGCTGTTAGTCAACAGGTGAAAATGGATTCTCTAAGAGGAGCTACTCTTTGAAGACTCTGAAATATTGTGACTCACAGTTTTTTTTAAAACGATTGGCAGTACAGATTTTAATTCCAACCTTTAGCAATGAACTTCACAATAAAAAAATAAATCAGATTTTTTCAGGGCAGTTGCTGGACTGACTGACATGTGTGGCCAGAGAAAGCATACCCCGTGACAGAAAATGCTCCACTGTCTATCTGATATGAGGTCGAATGAAATAGAAACAATCTCACCACACTGAGAAGGTAGTACAGGTGACGTGTGACACCGTATCAGGGAATAGGAACTCTTAGTTTCTAGCATTAATATTTATACCACCTTTATACTTTTGGAAAATTTAGATGAAATATTGTCCTATCTCATAAAATTATAACTTGTTATGGGGGACAAAACATCAAAATAAACTGATTTGGGCAAAACCAGGGTCTCAGAATCAGGAAGTCTAGCACTGACCAGTTAAGAGAGTTTTTGAAAAGTTCCTAAACCTCCCCATGTTTCAGTTTTCCCCACACAAATCTGGAAAATAACTTTTTTCCATAAAATTCCACAATTCTCAACACCATTAAGTAAAAGCAAGAATATTTCACCAAGGGCTTCCCTGGTGGTGCAGTGGTTGAGAATCTGCCTGCTAATGCAGGGGACACGGGTTCGAGCCCTGGTCTGGGAAGATCCCACATGCCGCAGAGCAACTAGGCCCGTGAGCCACAACTACTGAGCCTGTGCGTCTGGAGCCTGTGCTCCGCAACAAGAGAGGCCACGATAGTGAGAGGCCCGCGCACCGCGATGAAGAGTGGCCCCCGCTTGCCGCAACTAGAGAAAGCCCTCGCACAGAAACGAAGACCCAACATAGCAATCAATCAATCAATCAATCAATCAATCTTTAAAAAAAAAAAAAAAAGAATATTTCACCAAAAGCTTAATTTGGGGGTGGGGGGGGGTGATAATTACATTAGGGAGGGAGAAAATTGAAAGTCCACCAGAGTAAGTGTTTTAATTCTCAAATTTGGTTACCAATTTCAAATGGGATAATGAACCCATTCAGTGTCACAGGAGCAGGAACAATGATAGGTAGGGCCGGGCAAGTGTAATGCAAATTTTTGCCAGATTCTTCTGAATATCACTAGCCTTCATTTCTATGTACTGAAAACCTGAGTGCTACAGAAAACACTGGGTGCTCAACAGAGAATCTCAGAGACCTAGGGTTCTCCTGGTCTCACTCAGGAGAATGGGGTTTTCCCCATTTCTGCAGTCTAAAGGAAATTTCACTATACTATGCCTTTTATCTAATTCTAATCTATATGCTGGGTAAGCAAATAATCACTTTACCTGACTTTAGCAACTTGGCAATGAGGAACTTTAGGTTCAAGATTAGTAGAATATGAGCACACAAAAGAAAAACACATTGTAAAATATATTAAAATATATAGCTGGTATGGAAAATCACATTCTTTACAATAAATGATGGGTCAATTGGATAGGCATATAAAAAATGGATATTGACACCTACCTCACACTCTATATAAAAATCAATTCCAGATGAATAGCAAGTCTAAAAATGAAAGGTAAAACAATAAAGCTTTTAGAAAAAAAAAAAAGCATGGAAGAATCATCTCATGACTTTGCAAAAGCAGGCTTTGGGTGTCCCATCCCAAGGTGGGAAAAGAAAGCATCCGCGTGGGTGGGAACACTGGCATCAGCAGTCGGAGCTCAAGCAGGGTGGGGAGGGTGGCCCTGCATGGGCCTGGGTGTGCATGGTGTCACAGGCAGGGAGGACGTGAAGGTCTCCTCCACAGAGAGGAGGCCCAGCCTGCAGTGACGGAGCCCAAAGGGATGAGGAGTGTCTCTAGGTTGAGGGGAGGCCCGGCATAGGGTTCAGGGTCTCAGCGGAGTCGGGAAGGGGCGATACAGAGTCCTGGAACCTAAGTGGGATAACGAGGGCATCCATGTGGGGGTGATGGTGAAAGACTGGCATGAGAGAGCATATAAGGAAATATATAAGGGATAATGGAAGTCAACTTTCTCATCTGGAAAGGGAGAAAACTAGAAAGAGCACTGTGATGTTGCATTGGAACTGGAGGCATTGTGAACTCATGGTTCTCAATATAGATAAATAAACGTGGATGCGCATGTGCATGTGTGCTTGTGTATATGTGTATACGTACCCAGGCAGACATTCCCTTGCTCTATCTACTAAGAGGGCCTGGGAGCAGCTACACCTAGATAGCAACTTAGCGCTCACATCCTGGCTTCTAAATACCATTCTCCTCTAAAAGAAACCAAGACTCCTCGGAGAAATGGCTGATTTCAGGGCTAGGGCAGGGAAAATACAGGATAAGCATGAAACATCTGACTGTGTCAACCAAATTAAAAAGTGCTCTAGTAATGAAGGAGATGTGTCAAAAGTACGCAGAGGCCAGCTAGAGACACTCGCACTGACCCAATTAGGGAAATTTAAGCAACAGTATAAATCATGTCAGCAACAGAAGATAATCCATTCTAACCCACTGAATAAAACAGGCAACTCTGGGTCCATGAGACTCTGAGTAAAGAGGCATGTCATGACAACTACATGTAAAGCAAGATGTTGGACTGGATCCCTTTGCTGTAAAGGACATTATTGGAAGAACTGGTCAAACTTTAGTGGGGTCTGAGGATTAGATGGCAGTAATGTATCAATGCTCATTTCCAGACTTTAATGGCTGTATTGTGCACATGTTGGAGTGTCCTTACAAGATACACATCAAAGTATTCGGAAGTGACGGGACAACATGTCAACAACTCACTCTTAATGGCTCAGGAGAAAATGAAATATGTATCAGACTATACTTCCAACTTTATTATAAGTTGGTGATCTCATTTCAAAATTTAAAACATAATGGAGACCAAAAGGGCAAAAACACTGGAAGAACTGAAAGGTATCTCAAGTCCATTTTTACAATTGAATTAAAGATCTATTCTTTAAAAATGCATAGACCTAAAAAACATATTTGTTGAAGAAAAAGAGCAAGCTGCAGAATAAAATGTAAACTATGATACCATTTATGAAAAACTTTAAAACAAACAAGGGCAATCATCTCTATTACTCATTATAATTAGTATAAAAATATAAGAATGGACTGTAAGATTGTACCCTAAATTCATGACAATGGTTTCTTATGGGAGGAGTGTAGGGAAGAAGGAACAGAAAAGGAAGTGGTGGGGAGTTCCATTCTATGTGATTCTTTATTGTTTCTAAATAAAAATCAAATATGCTAATATAATTATAACTGTTAATTCTGGGAGATGGAAGCAAAGGGTTAATTATAGCATTCTTTGCATATTCCATCATTTTAAAATTTCTCAAAAAATAATTTAATAAATAAAACATAATGAGGACTTTACATTTTATAGGCCATATAAATGTGCATTGACTGAGAAACTTATAAAATTTTTTATTTTTTGAACTTTGGCAAGTTCATCACAAAGTGGATGCACAATACAAATCAGACAACACAAACTATCTCTTTAAAATATATACGTGTTCTGGTATTTGAGCTAAAGCAGTTGAATCTTTTTCAATTGAAGTGTCAATTTTTTTAAAATAAGGATGAATCACAGGAAAAAATGTCAGCATTGTTAATGGAATCTCACCTGAGACTCTGGGGTCTAGAGCTGCCATCACTGGCAGCCTCCTATGTAACTACTGAACCTACTGTAGTAGGACCCTTTACAGCAATCCTGGCCTGTTGTGGAGATAAGTAAACTCATGCTCACATATAGCAAGTCACCGAGTCACCATTACCTGCAAAGTTCAGAATGGAGGGAGTTTCAAGCAGGTTGTGATTGGTGACAACGGTTTTAAGTGGCCATGAGTAATCAGAAAAGACTTCCCTCGACATACATTCACAAATGCAGTGAACAACCCCAAAATGATGCGTCCACCACCCACCCCTATTCTGGGGGTTCATGTTCTCTTCTTACCCTTCCAGGTTCTCTCTCACCAAAGAACAGGGTCTCCATGTGCAACTGTTGATGTGAGGCCCTAACATGGGGCCTTTTCTGAGGGGATGCCATTCATGTCATAGACACTGTAATTACTGAAGACGTTTTTAAAATTTATTATCTTTGTTGGCTCCAAAGATGGGCTTTTTATATATTAATTACAATAATTTTCTGACAAATAAATTATTCCTATTCTAACTGAGAATACACATATGTGATTTAGTTTACTAAAGAGAAATGAGTTTGATAATCAAATGATCTTGTTGACCTAACACCTAAAATCAACTGATCTTCTAAGTAAAGAACTGCTTCTCTAACTGATGAACTGATTCGGAAGTATCTTAAAATTAGAGTAGATCTCTATTGAAATTAGCACACTGGCTAAGTTTGAGTTTTTGATATTATAGCTCTTATCATCTGCTTTTTCTATTCTGGGCTAAATGGTGTGGCTGAATCCTCTCATTTAAATCCACAAGTAACTTCTCTGTATACATTTGCCATCATAATCCACGAATATTACATAGACAAATTAGTTATTATAGAATATTATATTATGTTAATTATCAGGTTACTAGATATTAAAATATAATGTTACATAAAGTAGAATATTTTATAGTAATTTCTTATTTGTTATGGAAATTTCATTAGTATGGAAATTAACTTACTAAAATGTAATGCTTTTTTATCTACAGTCTCCCTTCAAAATACTGTAATTTATTCAGAATAGTAATTTAACAGACACATTGATGAAAATTTTTGTAGCTCCTCGGAAAAAATTAACTTTGTCAATATCAATCATCAATGGAGAACCTAAGTTCTCAAAATTACAATTTGTTGAAATTGTCTACACCACCACAAGACTGTCGAATCTTCTAGACACCATTTCTATAGGCTAAAAAACAAGAAATTACAGCAAGTAAACATTGAACCTCTGATAAAGAATTTCATTTCCATGAAAGCAAGCCACATAATTATATAATAAGTTATGTCATCATGACTTTAAATTCCTTATTGTGACTTAAAATTTGAATTTTCAATTATTTTATATTCTATCTGTAACGGTTGTTATCGCAAAATAATAATATACACTCATTTAAAACTTTTATTTAAAGAGCTCCACTTCCTGATGGGCACAGGGACTGACTGCGGCCACGCCAACCAGTCCTCAGCTGAACAAGCCCCAGCTTCCAACGCAACATTCATCTTGTGCAAGCGGTTTGCCCAGGTGCACAGGAAATGAGCATGCTCTACAGATGAAGACCGGCGCCTCTGCGACAGCTCTAATGTGTACATTTCCATACACGGTTACTGAAAGTTCATTATCGGAAACAGGGGTCTTCTTTTAACCACAGCAAACAGACGTCCTTTCACAATAATGGTCTAGGACCGTTCAAATCCCCAAACGCTGAAACTAATTCGACCGATGGGTTGAAACAAGAGGAATAGAACAGAATAAAACAATGAAATGGCGATCAGAAAGGGGGGGGGGGAGTTCCTAGGTGTCTGCGTGTCTCCAAACATTCCCCTTTCTCCACACAGCTTGGGTCCAACAGGTACTGTGTTAAATCAGAGTCTGATCGAGATCAAGTTCTGGGTCAGCAGGGGAGCGGCGGGGGTGGGCGTGGGGGGCGGACACACCCTAGTGAGACTGTCGCTGGGCCTGGGAGGCACAGCAAAGGTAGCACGCAGCTGTCGCGGGCGCCGCTCCGGAGGGGCGGGCGTACTGCACCCCGGCCCCCGGCGCGCACCTTCCTCCTCCCCACCCCCACCCTCGCGCGCGCCCCACTGCCGCTCGCTGTGTCCCGGCCACCCCGTTACCAAGCAACGAGCTGCCCGGGCGGGAAGCAACCGAGCAGACTGCCTGGGAGAGGGGAAGGCGGTTGGAAAGAGAGCTTCAGCAGCAGAAATGAGCCCGGGTAAGAGCCGGGCTGGGGGCTGCCCTGGGAGGGGGCACCCTGGGAAGCGGACGCGTGGTGGGCAGCGCCGCCTCCCCCCGCCCCGGCTCCTTCCCCCGCGGGGCGGGTCCCGTCTGGAGTGCGGATCTCCTAGACGAGCCGCACACCTCCGCCCGCCCCGGGAGGAAAGCACCGCCTGCGTCCCCGGGCCTGCCCTGCTTCCAGCCTCGGAGCAGCCCGGCCCGCCGCCGCGGCGTGGCCCCAGCGCGCCCTCCCGTGGCCGCTCAGCGCGCCCGCGTCCAGAATCCCCACGCCTCGCCTCCTTTCTCCCAGCAAAACCAAAAGCCGCGTACTGTTCTGTTACAGAAAAGCATCCTGAGGAAGAGGAGGAGGTTGACTGCGTTCTCCTTTCAGCATCCAAGATCCTAAATTCCTCTGAGGGGGTAAAGGAAAATGGTGGCAGTGAAACAGGTAAAACCTCCCAGGCCAAGGCTCCGATGGCAGTGATGTTTCCGCCTTTTACTATAGGCAACCAGTACGTTACTTAAATCCACTGGCCCAACTGGTGTGCTTCCGGTAACTACTCGTAAGATACTAATAATAACTAACACGGACATTTACTTTGTGCCAGATGTTGTTCTGAGCACTTAAATGTATCAACTCATTTAATCCTCACGACAACCCTATGAAGTAGGCACTACCATTCTCCTCATATTACAAGTGAGGAAACTGAGGCACAGAGAGGTTAACTAACTCCCCAAGGTCGCACAGGCAGCAACGGACAGAGCCAGTGTTCAGCAGGGTAGCTCCAGGGTCCAGGCCTTAACCTCCATGCTACACTGTACTGCTTCTCTGAATACCAAATAAGAATTGCTGATTTTTTGGACAGTCACTAAAAAGTTACCTATCTTTTTCCAAGAGAAATACTTTTATAGTAAATATTTGTGGACTACAGGATACTGTATAGGGAGGATGTTTGAAATCATTAAAAAGCTGCAGTTTTCAAGTTCCATATAAACCATGAATAAGATGCAGGGAGGATCTGAGAACACTGGAGCTGGAGTCTAGCTTCCTTGAGAGAAGCTGAAGGAGGCTACACAGCTCTCAGAGGGGCCTGGTGTTCACGTGAGACACCAGCGAAGGAGCAGAGCGCCGTGGGCGGAAGGCGGTATCTAAACTGAGGGGCCACGTTGGGATCCTACAGTTGCCCATAAGCCACGCGCGACACATGGGCAATCCAGACGCAGAGGTGCTGTGACAAGTGGTGAGCCGGAGACCTGAGGTCAGGTTGGGGTTTGTCCACCTCCGTAAACCGGGGACCTTCACAACGGCCTTGTCAAGGGCTCTAAAAAAAGGGCTGGAGCAGCCACACCCGGCAGACAAAAGACGCAAGACAATTGGATGCCCAGTGACCACCAGGATAAGCCACACCTCAGTAGAGGCCGCAGGGCAGTGCACTGACCTGCCCTCTCTCTGCTCTTCTGTGCCCCTCCCGCCTGCATGAGGCCAGGCAGGCCTCCCTGTGCAACGGGAGGGGTGATGGGAAGCCCTGAGTGGGGCAGAAAGCCCTCACAGAGAGATTAGACACGGAGACAGCTCCATACCAAGAGAGAGTGTTTAAGGTCAGAAGAGACTGAGGGAGCTTAATGTGGCAAGACCGTGTGTTCTCTAATGTGAGATGGAAGGCTCTGGAGAAAAATGCCAGCGTTCACAGAAAATGCAGTTACATACAAAATAGCACATATGCTTGTGTGAGAGTTACAGTCTTTCTTGCTAGAGCATGGCGGGTATAAGGGCAGGGACTCAATCGGTGAGAGATATTCTAAGTTAGGCGCCACCAAAGATGGCAGGGACTTCGTGCTTACAGCTCAAGGCAAAACTAGGAGGTGTGACCTTGTGCCCTCCCCACTTTCTGTTCTCTTAGCTACACTTCATGGTCACCAAGTGATCCATTCGCTGGGTACTGACCAACAGAACACTGACGTGATTTGCATAAGTAATGCCGAATTACAAGGTCGTATATATTTCTCAGGTCTCTGATTTTAAAAGAACAAGGAGTTAGTATATGGCGTGAAGTATATATATGGAGTGTCAGAGGTGGGTGGGGAGTGTGCAGTTTTATTTCAAATAGGATGGTAGGAGACCTCCCTTAGCAGATGACATCTGAGCAAAGACCTGAAGGAGGTAAAGGAGTAGTCAGTGCAGATTTCCGGGGAAAGAACATTCCAGGCAGAGAGAACAGCAGCTGCAAAGGTCCCTAGGTGGGAGGATGCCTGGCATGTTTGAGGACCAGCTGGTGACGGGAGCAGAATGAGCACGGACGAGGATAGGAGAAGGGTTCAGAGAGGACACTGGGCTTTGTAATTCCACCTAAGGATGTGGGGTTTTATGCTGAGCAAAATGGGAAGCACTGGAGAATTTGGGCAGTCATCCCTCCCTCCCATCTCTATTAGAAATTTTAAATTTACCAAATCATCATCATATTGATAATACCCTTGTTGCTACAGTAAGAGAGTAAATTTTTCTTGAGCATTTACTGTGTGCCTTGCACTGTGTAAGGCTTTACCTACAAACGAGACACTGACCCCTCGCAGTGAGCGTGCAAGCTGAGGCAGCCTGGCTCCATAGCTCCCATAACAAAGCCTCGTGCAGATATGCACACTCCCCTGCTCTGTGCCTTACTATTCTCCATAGGATTCACTGCCGTCTTACACACAAGATCCTTTGTTCCCCTCACATGGGCAGGGATTTTGCATATTTTGTTCACTGTAGGATCCCCAGCACCTTGGACAGTACTTGATACATAGCAGGTGCTTAAAAATAGTTGTTAGATGAATGAATGAAGGCTTGGGTAGAACAGCTCACAAGGCTTCAATAAAACAGTTACTTCTAGGAGTGAGTGTGAACTGTCACAGCAAAACTCAGTATTTGAACCTGAGAATTAAAAGGCGTTGACTACAGAGTGTCTACCATCGTATATAGAATCATTACCACGTTGCATTTTTAAAACTCCTTTGTTCTCCCTGCTCTGTTAGCTACAGGTATGCCCTTAAAACTTTCTCTATACATTGAATATGACATAATCTTCTGCAGACTTCAGAATAAATTCCCTATATCTTTACCTTAATTACCTCAAAAGTCATCCTGCTGATAACTATCTTGTTTTTAAATTTTGACACTTAAATATGAAACAGCTACAGAACTTGAATTGAATTGAATATAATCTGAAATTGAATATAATCTGAATATTTCTTGCAATCTGAATACAGTATAAGCTTCTTCAGGGCTGGCACCACATCCTCTACTAAATACTTCCCAATAGTGTACATTCAGCAAGGACTTGATAAATGGTGACCTGTGACTGTGTTCCCTCTCCTGTGCTTCACTGATAATTTCCCTTCCAATTCTAGAATCACATAATCCTATGTGTTTCTTTAAGTATTGATGAATTTTAAAATTATCTTCCCTTTGGGAATAAGTAGTAGCCAATGTCTCTGAATCTCATAAGAAAAACAGAAAGTTATTTTCATAGCTTTTAAAAATAGATGAATCCAACTCTCTGCCTACTCTGTATCTTCACTGAATCATATGAACTTTGCAGGAGAAAAACACTCACTTCTGAGTCATACCATGGATCTCAATGCTATTTGGAAAAGTTACTTTATTTCCCCAGTAAATGCTTTTGCAAGCCCTGTCCAAGATAACTATTCCACTCTTCTGGTTTCCTCAAATCTCCAACACCTCTCACCGCTACCTCCCAACGTGTAACACGACCTTAAACTATATGAAAAAAATAGAAGCAATCAGACCCAAACTCCCTGACCTTCAACCTTAAACTCTGCTAACCTATCGCCTGTGTCCCATATTCTCTGCTGTCCCCCACTTCAATGGAAGGACTGTCCCTGCTCAATCACAGGTCATTTCCTCCAGATCGTATCTCTCCTGGAATTCTCAAGTGCTCAACTTTGGCCATCAGCCTTCCTCATTCTCCAGAATTCTTCTTCTCCTCCATTTCCACTATATGATTCCCGCAGTAAGCAGGCATATTAGACTCTCTCATGGTTAAAAAAAAATTCTTCTTAACCTTCACATCTCTTCCCAAAACCCCTATCCCCACCAGGCACCTTATCCCCTGCCACAGTAAAACCAGAAAGCGTTGCCCACGAACCTTCATGTTCCATCTCCCCTCGAGCCACTTCATCTGGGGTTCTGAGCTGCTCGCTGCACAGGAAGTGCCCCTGTCTAGGCCAGCAGCAGGGTCCATATTTCCCAATGCAGTGCTCATAACCACTCCCTTGACCCAGAGCCTGGATTATCCAACTGCCTGTTGACATCTCCACTTTGATGTCCAACAGAAAACTTAACTTTAACAGACCTAAACGAGTTTTCCCTAAAATATGTTCCTCCCCCACTCTTTTCCATTTCAGTAAATGGCATCATCATTCGTCCATCTGCTCTCACTAAAAACCTAGGAGTCACCTTTCCTTCCTCGACACTGGCCACATCTAATCCTCCAGCAATGCTTCATCTCCAAAACATATTTTGAATCCACCTATTTTTCTCCATTTCCCCCACTGCCATTCTAGTCCAAGATACCTTTGTCTCTCCCTTGGATTATTCCAACAGTCCTGCAACTGCTACCTTGTAATCCATTATCATGCAGGAGAGTGTCCTATAATGTTTTTAGTCAAATCAAATCATTCTCGTGATTGAAACCCCCCAAAGCTTCTCATTTCTCTTAAAATAAAAGCCAAATCCCTCAGGATGGCCTGCCAGATTCTCTCTAACCTCACCCCCGTCTCCCCCTGAACTCTTAGCACACCGTGCTCCCATCTGCTCAGGAAGCTGCATCCACATGGGCTTTCTTTCTGTTCCAAACACAGGTGACACGTGCTCTGCTTCAGGGCCTTGCGGTTTCCTCTGCTCTGAATCTCTTCCTACAGATGTCCCCATGGCTGGCCCCTTCTTATCACGTAGCAGTCTTGGCTGAAGCCACAAAATGCCAGATAGGCCTTTTCTAACCACCCTCCCCAATGCTGTCCTCACCCCCCCTCACTGTCACAGTAGCCTATTTTCTTTGTGTTATTTATCATTATTTGGAAGTATCCTGTTTATATCTTTGTTTGCTATTTTTCTGTTTACTTTTTTTAGAAGGTAGGCATAGTGAGAACAGGAGCTCCGGCTGATTTATTCATTGCTGTGTCTATAGTAACTACAGTGGGGCACACCAAGTAGTAGACACTCAAAATCTGAATGTGTGATATTATTGAAGGAATGAACCACTTGAACATGAAACAATATTTAAGGCCAAATCATAAACTTATCAAAATTATTCTAGACTTTCAGGTAGAGATTTTAGAGCTAAAGAAGATCCCAGACCTTCCTCCCCCACTACAAAAGGACATGAACAAAAAAACCCCGCCAGAACACCAGCAAAAACTTCACCAGCAGTACCTGGAGAAGGAAGGGGGCACCCCCTCAGGACATAAAATTGGAGAGTGGAGGCCAAAGATGAAAAGAGATGATTCTGGCAAGGCTATCTATAGCATGGCTCATAACTCCCTCTGACTTTCAGAGGCGATAAAGAAAGCCAGAATCCTGAAGATACTCATTAATGCACCCCTGCCCAGCCCCCACACACAGTCCATCCCTGCCCTGTAATGAAGGTGGGATTCTTCAACTGGCCAAATGGCTCCAGGCTCTGAACCACAGCAGCTCTCTCAGTGATGAGGGCCACACTGAGACTGGGTGGAAGGAAGTATACTTTGCAACCAGATTCTATAACATCTGGCAGACTGCCATTCCAAAGGAGATGTGCTGACTTCTTTAAAAACCTTCTCTTACAGCAGAAATTGTCAGCCTGGGGCAAATTCTAACATAACTCTCATTTCATTCAGGACATGTTTTTTAATTTTTTTAATAAAAATTTGCAAAGCAAGTAGCCTAACATTTGGGAAAAAAGAGGAATGTATGTCAGGAAATTTGCAAACGTTATATAGTCTCTCCCTTATTGCAGATCTAAAATCTATTTTCTAGGAAGGAACACACGGATCCTTACAGCACTTTGCTTAAGGGCATAACAAAAATTATGTTCTATTAATCCAAATTGTTTTCCATGTTAAGGAAGAAAAACATCACATGGCTGTTGCATAGGTACTGAGACCTATACAGGACTTTGCCAAGCGTCTCCCTTAACATAAGAATTGTGAATTTTTTTACCAAAAAATATAGTTTATATCCCAGAAACAAACAAAGATATCTGAGTTCCTGAGAGTTCTCAGTTTGGTGTTACAAGTTAAAGGTTTATTATAAAAGTAATACCACTATTACAACCTTAAGTAGGTGCAGTATTGTAAGTCAGATGAGAATTATCTCTTAAACTCACTATGCAGCTAGCATCGGGTTTGTCCTAATGTGAACATCAGTCTCACTATCTCTTTGCCTCACCATCCAGGAAAGCTAGGAGACTGCTTTCCATTAACATTGTTTAAAAATAACACTTAAGAATTAAATCGCATAGTTTTTCAATTTTACTTTTTAGAATACGGCTGCATAACAGAATCAGAAAATCAAATCCAACCACATTCAGCACTGAAAGTGAGTATATTTCATTTTATTTTCTCAGAAAAGCTGTGTAAAGTCTGATCTTTCTCAGAATACTTCCTAAATATATACGGGTTTTCCACAAAAGTCTTCATCAAAATGCACTGGAGAGTGAGCAAGAATGATGAAGAATGTGAGTCACCTGACCCTCACATGATCCTTGTAATAGGCAACTTTGGGGGATTTTTTTTTTTAATTGTAACAAAATGTATGTTCACCTAAAAATGTTCAATTTCATACCTTGTGTAATTTTGTTATAGGCCCTTCAGCATCAGCTGGAATCATTTCAGGCTCTCCGAATACAGACTTTGCAGAATGTTAGCATGGTATGTTTCTTCTAATTTACATAGAAAATATCCAAACAGAATACCATCACACATTTCTGAGCTGATGATCACTAGCCAACTGATTAGTTGATATTGAATGTAATAAGGCCACACCTATTCTAGACACAAAATTGGCAGGAAACTACATTCTGTTATACTTGCATTTGGATATGAGCCAAAAGAAATAACACTGATTTTTTTAAAAAACATATGTTTAAAGTGCTACCTATATATAGTCTACAAATAGGGACTCTCATTATAAGTGATATAAAATCTAAGTCAAACTGACTAAGGGAAAAGTGTACTTTGTTAGCTCTAGTAACGCAAGCCCTAGGAATAGCTCACTTGGGGATGGCTTCATCCATAGGTTCAGGACCCTCATCATCAGGGAACCAGCCTCACTCCTTATCTTGGTTCTGCTTTTGACAGTAACGTATTCTCAGACTCCATGTGGTAGCAAAAGGGTTGCTAGAAGTTCCGGCCCTTATCCTTCCAGATTCCAGTTAGACAGAGATGAGACTGTGCTTTTCTCTCTCAACAGTGTGTACTGAGTTCTTGGCCTGATTCTGACAGCCCCACGTGCAGTGCTTGAAGCAATCACTGTTCAGAGGGAGGCAACGCTCTGACTGGTTAGCTCTGGGTCACATGCCCACCCCTTGGAGCTGAAGGAGGGATCTGTATCACCAAAGGCACATGGACTTTATCCAGAAGTACGGGGTAGTGTTAACAGAAGGATAGGGCATGGCTCCTGGGGGTACATAACACAACGCATAGTCGCTAAAGACCCAATATAAACTTCATCCTGAAATTCTTGTACTAAAAGCAACTGCAGGGAAATGGGAAGAGAAGATAAAATCCTCCTGAGGCTGACAGAATAGATTCCATTCTGATGACAGAGATCAAAGACCTCTGACTTATTCAACAATGTAAAAATCAAACATCTAAAATTATTTTAATTCATAAGATTTTATTGCTTTCCTAAATTAAGTCTTTCTGATTTTATAGTCATGTAGTAAAGACATACTTTTCTTAAAGATTCCTTCAATGAGAGAGATTACAATAAATTAAATTTAATTTTTATTTTATATGATGGAAAAGAATATGCATAGGAAATTTAAAGGTATCTTTCAAGTATAATATCTATTATCCTTGTGCATTCATAACTTTATAAATGTGAAATCAAAGTCCGACATTCTTAATTTCTCTTTTAAAGGTGCAGTCTGAAATCAGTGAAATATTGAACAAAAGTATTACTGAAGGAGAAAACCCACAATTTAGCTCAGAAAAAAATCTAGTATTCAGCACACGCAATGAAAAAGCTTTGGTATGTGTTTCAGTACAAAATCATTCCTACATTTAGGTACTTCAGAAATGTTACTACAACCAGTTTACCTTCACCTTTACATTCTCCCCTTCTTCACAGGGCGACTGGATTGTCAAAGATGAAAATAAGGAAACTCCTGTCCTGAAAACCCTAAAAGATGTGCGTTTACCTCTGTACTTCTGCAATTTTCTTGTTTCTCTTAGGAGAGCGTGTGAGGGCCATTTGACTTAGTCCATATACCTAAAGATTCCCAAGTAAACTGAAATACATGGCAGTTTTTCTGTCCACTTTGAGTTTTTCTACTTTTAGGACTGACACCTAGAGTGAGTTCTCTAAAACAGGTCCAAACTAGAGTCACTGTGTCCATACTTATTAGAACTTCACACTTTCTCTGTGAAGAGTCACAGCCCTAGATCCATTTGAAACTAGGAAGACAAGCTAAGGTTGACAAATAGCCCAGAAGTAGAAATTTTCATTTTCCTTAAACTTCCCTTTGAACTATTGCTTCTCTCTTCCCCACCTATCTATGATGGTCTCTTGAGAAATGCTGAATTTGTATTTCTGGAATTGAGGGGTTGGCCCTTCTATCTCACCCCCTAAGGAAATAAGTGCAATTTCTAAGCAAATTGTGAAGACCAGAGTTACAGATCTCAAAATAATGGTAGATTTTCTGGAGAAAATGAATCATACTTGTCAGCCTCTTTGCTGCAGAAATGGATAAAATGTTCATTCTGGTTGTAATAAAAATAATTCCTCCACGAAATATTATCTTAATTTGTTGGTCATGTAGCAAATGATAGTACATTCATAGTGTGATTTTTATTGTTACTAGCCTATACAGAATCAAGAAGAAACCCTTTCTATGGAGAAAATTCAGCATTTTGAGGATCCTAGGACTCTTCATTCAGTAGAAGAAATATTCAGTAGTGATAGTGTTAACAGTCTCTCTCAAGGTATAAATATCCCATGCCAGATATATTTCAAGGACATATTAACTTCGACAGATAACTCAGCTTCAGAAAATTCTGACTTGAAGAATGATAATAACCTTTATAATTTCCTACCTAATGTACCTCAAAACGGGATGTCTCAAGCTGATATGGTAATTGTGGATAAGTCCAGAATTACTGTGCCTTTTCTCAAGCATGGATTTTGTGAAAATCTAGATGATATTTGCCATTCTATCAAACAAATGAAGGAAGAGCTTCAAAAGTCACATGATAGGGAACTGGCACTTACAAATGAACTGCAAACTTTAAAAGCTATTCCAAGGAATGGTAACTATGACCTGCCCCCCACTCACAAGGAAAAAATTAACTTTATTAAGGAAGAAAATATTGAAAGTAACTTAAATGAAGATATAAAATCAAAGAGAATTTTGGAATTAGAGGCACTAGTAAACAAATTACTCCCACTTAGGGAAACAGTGTCAAAATTCCATGTGAGTTTTTGTAGGAAATGTAAAAAACTATCTAAGAGTGAAATACACAGGGGGGAAAAGAATGAGAAAAATAATAAAGAAATTCCTATTACTGACAAGAATATTGCAGATTTAAAACTCCATTCCAGAGTTCCAAGACATACACTGGCATTCTTTGACCCAACAAAATATGCAATGAAAGACAAAGAAAGACAACCATTTGCAGTAAAACAAGGATCAATAATATTTGAAAATGAGAAGATATCCAAAGTCAATTCTGTTACTGAGCAGTGTGTAGCAAAAATTCAGTACTTACAGAATTACCTGAAAGAATCTATGCAGATACAGAAAAAAGTAATGAAACTGGAGAATGAAAACCTAACCCTTAAAACGAAAATTAAACCTCTTGTCTTTATCACACAATCTCTGATACAGAAAATTGAAATGTATGAAAAACAACTTAAGACACTGGTTGAAGAAAAGAACACTATTCAGTCCAAGTTAATTAAAACAGAAGAAGATGGCAAAGAATGTCTTAAAGAATTGAAAGAAATAATTAGTAACTATAATGTTCTCCAAGGACAAAATAAAACCCTAGAGGAAAAAAATAGTCAACTTTCTTTGGAGAAGCAACAAATGATAGAAACATTAGAACAACTAAAAAGTAAGGAACACCAAACTCAAAGTGACATGGCCATTGTCAATAATGAAAATAAACTACTGATCACAGAAATGGAATCAATGAAAACAAATATTCTATTGATACAAGAGGAAAAAGAAATGTTAGAGGAAAAAACATACCAGCTTCTAACAGAAAAAGGCTCACTTGAAAATGAACAAAAAGAAAACCAGCTAGAGATAATGCAGCTAAAAGAGAAAGAAAGACTGGCAAAAACTGAACAAGAGACACTTCTTCAAATAATAGAAACAGTTAAAAATGAAAAGCTTAATCTTGAAACAACCTTACAAGAATCTACTGCTGCAAGAGAAATGATGGAAAGAGAAATTGAGGATATTCAAACATACCAATCTACCACCGAAGAGAATTTTCTGCAAGAAATAAAAAATGCAAAATCAGAAGCAAGTATTTATAAGAATAGTTTGTCAGAAATGGGCAACAAATGTGAAATGTTATCAAAAATGTTAATGGAAATTAAAACTGATAATCAGATTCTAAAAGAAGAACTAAAAAACCATAGTCAAGAAAGTATAAAATTTGAAAACAGCATCAGTAGACTTGAGGAAGACAAAATACTTTTAGAAAACTATGTAAGAAGTATAGAGAATGAAAGGGATACCTTGGAATTTGAGATGCGGAATCTTCAAAGAGAATATTTAAATCTAAGTGAAAAAATCTATAATCATCGTATTGACCTATCAAAAATGGGCTACATTTCAAGAAGAGAGAAATTCCATCTTGACATCTATGATATTTATGAAGACACCTCTAGTCCCAGGAGTAGGCCTTTAGCCCCTGATTTGAAAGGTATGTATATCGTGGTGGATTAGTAGAAATATGTTTAAGATTCTTTTACCCTATCGGGCATTAGCCAGAGGACAGTAATAAGAAGGTAAGTACAATTCAGTTTTGTAAGATTTGTATCCAATTTATTATATAGTGGAATTATTTAGAGATTTTGCTCTTTTGATAAAATTCATGTTATTTTATTTATACTACTTCTATACATTGTATATGACCAAAGCAACTTCGGCAGCAAACAGGGATTTTTTTTAATTATTATTTTTCTGCAATACACTTAGAAGTCCAACCTTTTAAAAAATTCTTCTTTTTTTCCAGGAATGCCAAGTAAACCGTATCAATTGCTTCCATCCAAGCCATGTAAATAAATTTCTAAAATCAATGTTTCAAAATCCTTTGTCCAAGTACTTTTTTCAACAAAAAATTTTAAATTCACTTTTACATGTGATTACAATTACCTTATAATTGATTAGACTAGTTTTTTTAAATTCGAAATTGGAATTAGGTATATATTTTTATGTTGTCAAGAACTGTCAACATTCTGAGACTTTATCCAACTTGTAAGCTAATATATGTTAGCCTGACAGTTTCATGGGTTCTAGTGGAAGACATGAGACTCCTGGGTCAGAGATAAAGGACAGTTTGTTGCTCACAGCAATAGCAGGAGCCAGAGTTAACAGCACTTTCGCATGGGTTCTCCAAGCCCCAGTTCCTATAGGCAACATGAAAAGGGTCACACAGTGGTTGCGTTACAAGAGAAAACTCTGAGCTTAGGGAACCATTACTTTTCTGAGTGCAGTAAGCATGCCTGCCCTTTGCTCTAGATGGAAACGTTACCTTTATTATACAGGACAGTTAGAATACCTGTCCTTGCTCCAGCAGAGACACTATCTCTAGCTTTCAAGACTTCTTGTTATACAAATAAACTTATTGAATTTTGTCAAATGCTTTTTCTGCATTTTATTGAGGTGATCCTGTGTTTTCCCCCTTTAATCTGTAAATATGGTGACTACATTGATTAATTTTGAAACATTACACCTACCTTGAGTTGCTGAGATAAACTTCATCAGATATCATGTATTATTCTTTTAACATACTTCTGGATTCAATTTGACAATATTTTGTTAAAGATTTCTGCTTCTATGTTCAGGATATTGGTATCTATATTATTTTCTTTTTATGTCTTTATCTGATTTTGGTGTCAGGAAAATCCTGGCCTCATAAAATATAAGGTCAGGTTTTCCAATAGGAAGGTGTTCCCTCCTCCTCTATTTTCTGAAAGGATTAGTGTAGAATTGGTATTATTGATATTATTCCTTTCTAAATACATAATATAATTCACCAGAGAGCCTGGAGTTTTCTAAATGGAAAGGGTTTTACACTGCAAAATCAACCCCATTAATAGATACAGAACTATTCAGATTTTCTATTTCTTCTTGAATCAGGTTTGATCATTTGTTGTTCTGAAGAATTTGTACATTTTACATAAGTTCTCAAGTGTATTGGCATAAAGTTGTTTATAATATTCCTTGTTATCTTTTTAATGTCTAGAGGACCCGTGATGTCCCATCTTTCACTTCTGACATTGATAATTTGGGGTTCTTGTGATTCTTTGGGCATCTTGGATGTAGATTTATAATTTTCATCACACTTGGAAATTTTCAACCATTATTTCTTTAAATCTTTTTCTCACTGCTCCTTTCTGAGATGCAATAACACATATGTTAGACTGTTTGATATTGCCCTAGAGCTCACTGGTATTATTTTCATTTGCTTTTCAGTCTTTTTCCGTGTTTCACTTTGGATACTTTCTATTACTATATCTTCAAGTTCACTAGTTTTTTCTTTTGCCATGCCTAATTTTCTACTATTCCCACTTACTGAAGTTTTTCATTTCAGTTATCTTATTTTTCATCTCTAGATTTTCCATTTGGTTCTTGTTTATAACTTTCATTTTTCTTTCCAATATGTTCATATTTTCCTTTAAATACATTAACATGGTTCAAGTAGCTATTTTAATGTCTTTATTTGCTAATTCCATCTTCTCTACTGTTTGGGGGTTTATTTCTATGGACTGATTTTTCTCCCAGTTATGGGTCATATTTTCTGGCTTCCTGGCATATCTAGTATGCCAAAAATCCACCTGGAAGATGGGTTTTTGTGAATTTTACATTGTTGATTGTCCGAATGTCGTTGCTTCCTTTACAGATTGTTGGAATTGGTTGTGTTAGGCATTACATTACTTCTGCTTCAATTTGGTGCTTTTAAGGCTTGTTTTTTAAACTTTTATTAGGGTGGGTGTAGAGTAGCCTCTAGTCTACTCGAGATCCTCTGGAACCACCACTGAATGCAGAGAAGTGAGAATGTCCCAGCCTTGAATGGTTCCTGGCCTTCTGTGAGCTGTGGGAACCATGACAGGTCCATGTTGTTCTTTGTCCTGCCTCATGTTGTTCTTTGTTCTGCCTCATGGAATTTAACCTTACGCATGCCTGTCTTAGATGTCAGCAGGGTTAAGGGGATTCCTATGCAGATTTCTGAACTCTTTTCCTGCGTAGATCTTTCCTCTCTAGAACTCAACCCCACAAATTCGAGCCACTTTAGAGTCCTTGGTTCCAATTTCTGTCTCAACTCAGCAAGGCTACTATACTTTGAGATTCCAAGTCCTCCATCCTCTTCAGTCCAAAAGTGCCTCCAGACAAAAAGCAATTGCAGGGCTCACCTCAATTGTTTCCTTTTCCTCACAGATCACAATCCTGCACTGTCTGTGTCCAGTATCTAAAAAGAGTTGTTATGTATGTTTTGTACAGTTTTTAATTGCCTAAAGAAGAAGCATAAATCTGGTTCCTGATACTCTATCTTGGCTAGAAGCCATTTCTGGGTAGTCAAGTTTGGGAAGTTTGGAAAATCAAGTCCTATGAACAGACAGAACACAGTGTTGACTTTTCTAGGTAGCTGGTATATGCAGGTAAGTTTTTCCACCAGATCTCCCCCAACTATAAAGAAGATGCCTGTAACTATGAGTATGTGTGTACAGGGCTATTGACCAGAATAGAAACAGAATTATTCTTATTGGAGTAATAATGCCAGAACAAGAACCTTACTCTTGTAGTCCCAATTCTCCTTAGGTAGCTCTTCAGAATGTTCAGAGGCAAGATGCTTAGTTTTTCATCTGGGGGTAAAATTCTGGGTTGCCTGAACTGGGAAAGCACTGAAGATGGGAAGGAGGTAGGAGGAAAAAAAGAAACTGACTGAAAAAGTCTTTCCTGAACACACTTTTAATTAAACATTTTTGGCTCTATTCTTACTTTTTTTGTCTACAGAATTTTTTTGAAACTCCTTATTCTCTGATGATCCCCTTATGAGTCATTTTTCTGGACTCATTATTTTACTGTTGTGTTATTAGGGTCAGAGGAGAGCCAGCAAATAAGTGTGTTCTGCCTGCCAGTTTTAATTGGAAGCCCCTAATACATTACTGTTTTTGATTATAGTATAAATAGCTTCTTAGTATATTTTTGCTTAGAGCAAACATCCTCTTTCAAATTTTCACGACATATTTTAATGTTTTGTCTTCAAAATAAAATTTAAAATTAGCTGTCAAGTTTTATTGTTTTTATTCTGTAGGGATTTTTATTAAATTGCATTAAATTTATTGATATATTAAAGATAAACAGCAAGTTTACAATATTTAGTCTCCCTGGAACATGGTCCAGCCTCCTTTTATATCTTCATTTTAATCCTAAGTTTCCATAGTTTTTTTCCTATTGTAAATAGAATAGTTTTCACATTTCCTAATGGACATATGGAAAAAAACTATCTTTTTTGCAGATCATTATATACATCTGTTTATTGTACAATTTTATTAGTTCAAATATCTTTCAATAGATTCTTTTTACATTGTAGGTAAATAACTATATATCACCTGCAAGCAATAATATTGTCTTTTTCTAATATTTATTTCCTCTTGGGATTTTTTCTTGTTTTCCTGCATTAATATATTTATATTAATATATTTTCCAGGGCAGTGTTTGTCTTGTTTATGGCTCAAGCTTAATGTCTGTTATGATTGTGATAGATATACTTTAGAAAGTAAGGAAGGTTCTTCCTAATCATCACATCCTAAGAGGTTTTAAGTGGAAAGAGTATTTAATTTTATCAAACGGCTTTTTAGCATCTATTAGGGGAACATGTATTTTTTTCATTTTAATATATTGAAGAACTTTATTATAATAATAGATTCACTCATGTCAAGCTATTTTAGCAGTCATAGAATAATAAATCATTTTATGTTCATTTAAAATGTGGATTCCATTGGCTTGTATTTGATTTAGGATTTTTTTTAATGAGTTAGAAATATTATTTTCCTATTTATGTTATCCTTGTCCAGTAATGCTATCCTCATAAAATAAATCAAAACTCTTTTCATATTTTTCTATGATCAAAACAATTTAAATAACAAAAGATTTCTCTGTTTTGAAGATTTGATAGGATTTAGCTCCTTAATAATCTAGACACAGTACCTTTTGGCTATTAAGTTTAACTATTATTTCCATTTTTTCTACCCTTATTGGTCCATTCATGTTTTCAGTTCTTGTTGAATTACTTCTGGTAACATTTCATTTTCAAATGTATTTGACATGGAATTGTACATGTTTTAACTGTTGCTACATCTGTGGTTAAATCTATTCCTTACTCAGAGTATAGTTTGTATTCTCTCTCACCTCTCTTTTTTTTCTAGGCTGCTTTTCAAAAAAACAATTTTAAGTTTTTCAGATCTACTTTTCAATTGGTTGTTTTTCTCTCTCTTTGAATTATTTTATTTGATTTTCAATCTTTTTCAAATATTAACATCAGCGTGTAAGCCTGTCAATTTTCCGTCTGATTAATTCTTTAGCTTTGGTGTTTTTTTTTTTTTTTAAACATCCTTATTGGAGTATAACTGCTTTACAATGGTGTGTTAGTTTTCTGCTTTATAACAAAGTGAATCAGCTATACATATACATATATCCCCATATCTCTTCCCTCTTGCGTCTCCCTCCCTCCCACCCTCCCTATCCCACCCCTCTAGGTGGTCACAAAGCACCGAGCTGATCTCCCTGTGCTATGCAGCTGCTTCCCACTAGCTATCTATTTTACGTTTGGTAGTGTATATATGTCCATGCCACTCTCTCACTTTGTCCCAGCTTACCCTTCCCCCTCGCCGTATCCTCAAGTCCATTCTCTAGTAGGTCTGTGTCTTTATTCCCGTCTTGCCCCTAGGTTTCATGACCTTTTTTTTTTTTTTTTAGATTCCATATATATGTGTTAGCATACGGTATTTGTTTTTCTCTTTCTGACTTACTTCACTCTATATGACAGACTCTAGGTCCATCCACCTCACTACAAATAACTCAGTTTCATTTCTTTTTATGGCTGAGTAATATTCCATTGTATATATGTGCCACATCTTCTTTATCCATTCATCTGTTGATGGACACTTAGGTTGCTTCCATGTCCTGGCTATTGTAAATAGAGTTGCAATGAACATTTTGGTACATGACACTTTTTGAATGATGGTTCTCTCACGGTATATGCCCAGTAGTGGGATTGCTGGGTCGCATGGTAGTTCTATTTTTAGTTTTTTAAGGAACCTCCATACTGTTCTCCATAGTGGCTGTATCAGTTTACATTCCCACCAACAGTGCAAGAGGGTTCCCTTTTCACCACACCCTCCCCAGCATTTATTGTTTGTAGATTTTTTGGTGATGGCCATTCTGAACAGTGTGAGATGATATCTCATTGTAGTTTTGATTTGCATTTCTCTAATGATTAATGATGTTGAGCATTCTTTCATGTGTTTGTTGGCAATCTGTATATCTTCTTTGGAGAAATGTCTATTTAGGTCTTCTGCCCATTTTTGGATTGGGTTGTTTGTTTTTTTGATATTGAGCTGCATGAGCTGCTTGTAAATTTTGGAGATGAATCCTTTGTCAGTTGCTTCATTTGCAAATATTTTCTCCCATTCTGAGGGTTGTCTTCTCGTCTTGTTTATGTAGCTTTGGTTTTTTATTATGTATTGATCTCAGTTTTGAGTAATAATTGGGAAGTTAGCAAGACAATGAAAGGCATAGGGTATTCCAGGAAAGGAAAAGCATGTGAGCCATCATAATAGCTCAGAACAACATGTCACTTGCAAGGAATTACAAATAATTCAAGGTGAAGGGGAAAGATGATTAAATATGGCCACCATAGTATATTCATTCATTCAATCAACAAATATTTACTGACTGCCTATAAAAAGTGTCAAGCGCTATGCTAGGTGCTAATAACCATATAAACAAAATAGATATGGTTTTACAGTACTTATGATATCACAGAAGATACAGGCTAATAAATATTATAAACGTGAAGTTAGAAGGTGTTATCTGAATACTTAATAAGGGGACCTAACCTCATCTCAAAGATCAAGAAGGCCTTACATAAGGAAGAAACATTTTTAGAAGAGATCTGAAAGTCTACAAATTGGAGTTAGTAAGGTAAGAAGATGATGGATGGTGGGAAAAGTTCCAAGCTATAGAAAGTGGATAAATCCCTCCCAGGCAAGGGACAGCATGTCTGTCATTATAAAAAGTGAAATAAATCTACCCTAGGTAGAATGAAAAGAGCAAAGAGTAACAAGAAATAAAGGAAAAGAAATGAGTCAAGTCTCGAAGAGCCTTTTAACCCTGATATAGATTTTGCCTTTATCTTAAGGATAATGGGAATCCACTAAAGGGTTTTTAACTTAGTGAAGTAGTGGATTGGATGGTAAAGGGAGATGATTTCTGAATAATTTCAAGATTTGTTTTAAGTTACATGATATTTGGAAGCACAATTTACCGAGAGAGGGAATAATTAATGAGGAGCTAATTTAAGAGGTAAAAATGATAGATTTCATTTTGGAAGCATTACATTTGAGCTCTCTAGGAGATCATTTTAAAAAAAAAAAGATGTCTTGTAGGCAGTTATAAATAGAACTCTGATTCAGGATAATGTTGTAAGCTGGAGATATGGTTTAAAGCTTAATTAAATTGCTCCAATTTACCCAGCTAGTCATAGGTTGAGCCTGGCTTATTATTAATACACAATCCACAATATTAACATACAAAAGGAGCAAGCAATCTCTGAAGAAGCAGGGTAAGGTTTCCAAAAATACACTATGCTACTGCTTAACATTCCCTCCAGTTCCTGTTGGAGCTTCTTATTAATCTAAGTCTCTCTCAAAGTTAAGCATTTCTTCCATGATCAGGTTAACATCCTTAATCTTCGTTTCAACTTTGAGCCTTAAATAGGTGTGGTTGGATGGTTCATAACAGAGATTAACAACTACTAAGCAAGCATATTATTGCTTCCATTATTCTCTGATGGTGGATGCAGAAAACCACACAAGTCATACAGGCATCCTAATGGGCAGTAGATAACTAGATGCCTGAGTTGTCAAGAGACAGGACACCGGTGTCCATTAACGTTAACTCTTCACAACTGACTCTGGGGGAAAAAGTTGTTTCAAAGTTGTATTGTTATATTTTCAAAACTAAAAGGAGAGAGGGACACTAGTTGTAAGAAAACAATGGGCATCGTAAATAGTTTGTGCCCCTCAAATCAAATTTGTATGTGTGTGTTCCTCTATTTCTGATCATTTCAAAAATCTTAACTTTTCTATAGGCTTCGCTATTCCTATTACTGGTTTCTCTATTTGACACAATATATTTATGTAAACACTAGATAAGCTCTGTCAACTGTCACACTGCTTCTTACACCCTTCAGGAGGCATTAGATGAGTATTCGCATCTATGAATTAATTATATGAAGTGTGCATTGTTATGAGAGGCACATTAATAAAATAAATAGCTAACAAAAGGCAGAGGTGAAAATGAGCAATTATTTAGATTTTAATAAAATCTGAATATATAAACCTCTTCCTCAAAATAATGCATATACTTATAAGGCTTGTTTGGTAACATTTATCTATATGCAACTAAATGAGTTTTTATTCAGTTTTGTCCACCTGGCAAAACCTTTGCTATTCTGAAGACAAATGTATTCCCCTTTGGGTCTCATTATACCCCTAACAATGTCTTCAAGATCTTCATTCTACACTGTCCTTTGGATAGGAAACAACATTTTTAAATATTTTAGAAAACTTTTTAAGTCTTTTTAAAAAATCTTTAAAAAAAATATTTTCTTTTAGAAAAAAGTAAACAGTTATGAGGCATGGAAATAAAAATAGATTTTTGACAACATTAAAAATTCTCTGTACCATCTGCAATCCCTTTAAAAGCCAGATGTGGATCTGGATTGACATGGTTTCCCCCCACTGAAAAAAAAAGTGGGTCCAGAAGGAGACTACTGCCACCCCTATATATTCTGGTTTTCAGCTCTGACAGGTCTAGAGTGGCAGAGAGACAAGTACTAAGAAAAAACCACGGATCAAAAATAATTCCCGCAATACATTATATTAATAGATATTGTAAATTTCTCTTTTTAAATACCACTGCCACCCCGCCCCAACTGAATGACGACTATTGAGAGAGACCTCACTATGAATTACAGTAATGTATTTAAATCATATCTTTTAAGAACAGATATTTTTTAAGTGGTAGGACGAGTGAAGAGAGAACTTGGGAAGGAGAGGGTAAGACCTAGAGAGGCAGGTACGAGAGGCAGCTCTGAGCAGCTACCGAGGAGCATGAGAGGACACCAAAGGCCAACTGCACCTGTCTTGAAACCTGGCCATTGTTCGTAAGATACTGAACTTAAAGTACATCCCCACTCTCCCTTCCCCCTGCTCATCCTGAGGCTGCCATTGGCTGATCTGATGCTCTACATAGGCCACAAATAGAAGGCACGATACCACATAAATTGAGCTATCTGCCTCACTATATCATGTGTGTATACATGAATCTATGCAATATGACTGGATCAATACTTCTCTTTGATGTTAAGAATGCTTTAACGGGCTGTGACACTGGGATAACTATCAACTCAACCTTCAAATACCTCCAAGAAGGAAGAGCAAATTAAGAATTCACTGTGCATGTTCTACCCCTCCAGCCCCCATTTCCACCCCTACCCTCCAACCCTGCAATTTTTTAACATTAGGAGCAAAATATTTCAAATGACAGACTACACTTCAAGGTTTTATAACATTTCTAAACATTCCTAAACATCTCCTCAGAAACACAGATCTAAACACAGATCAGCAAGCATATGTTAAATTATTAACAAATACTATTTATTATGTAATAGTAGTAAAAGATGGAAGAGTATTAGAGTCACAGCCCTAAATTTCTTTTAAATGCTTGAGCTATTTGTTCCACAATATCTTATATTTTTTCAAATAATGAGCACTTGATAATGAATTTCTGGTAGTTGGGACCTATACGGCTATTTGTCTTCCAGATGCTAATAGGACTGTACTGAAGCAGTCTTGTAGTTCTTCATATTTAGTGCCCTAAAATTGGAAAATAAATGCACATTTAATTTTATAGGTGCAGGTAATATATCTGTTTATTCTTGTAAAAACATTTTGCAATAAAAAATTACCAATCCAAAACCAAATTTTCTCACCAAATAAAAAGCTTCACTTTATATGTCAGATATACTTCTAAAATGTAATTTAAGAGGGAATAACTGGTTTATGATACCAATTTTAAATGCTATTGCCCAAAGGTTTATTAGTTTTAAAATTAGGATAGAAGAAGCTAAAACTTGATTTAGGATAATATTTGTGATCATGTAAAAAAAGAGGGATTGAATAAACTCAAAATTACTCAACAAAAGATAAACTTCTGATTTTCCAGAACAATCAGTTACTTTTTTCTTTACTCTGCTCTAAACATATATGCTAGGGCATCATAGAGCTTTCTTGGATCTGTCCTCTGGATAGCCAGAAAACCTGAAACCACCCTGCACCAAAAAAATTCCATCTATTTGAGGGTGAGTGTTGTGAGGAAAATTCCAATTTTACTGTCAGTTCTATTGTATAACTAAAGTTGGCCAGAGTACTGATAGGTAACTTGCCAAAGGATAAAGGTCCAAACACATGGAAAAAAGGCTCCATATCTTTGTTTCCCAGACCGATCATCTACCAACTAGCCCTCAAAGAATATTATTCCTATAGACAACAGTCAAATTACACAAATCATGAAGGGCAGGTCTCACTTTGGTGATATAATAATGATGTTGGCATTACAATCACTGTCCACAAGTGATGAAGATGTACTACTGTTTTTACAAAAGGAAAGAATGTGAATTTGATGTCCTTTACCTAATCCATTGTATGATTACACTGAAGTTAGAAATATGTAAGTTAGTTAAATTGGCATTAGAAGTTTTCCAATGAATAGGTGGAAAGGTAATCAAATCAATTCTTCAGTTATTTATGATCTTGTGCACACACCAAAAGAATGATGGATTGTCCTATTCTAAATTACACTCTGAACTTCTAAGAACTTCTTTTCAGTTTTGAGAGTGCTCAAAATCTAGGTAAAATTGAAGTTCCATGATACATTAATAATATACATATACTTTTCCTCGAAGCATTTTTAATTAATCGGAATATTTCCTGCTTTCATAGGTTATTTGAAAGTTAAGAACAGAATAAGTGTCATTAGGATTCCAAACAATTACTGAGAGCCTGGGGCCCACATAGAGATAATAATTTAGCAAGGGTCAAAAGACTGAGAAACAGACAATGTTAACATGTACTGCTAACTGAACTGTATATATCTAAAGTCTCAAATGACTCGAAATAAGGTGCTATATAGATTTGCTTTAAAAATTATTAACAGAATAGTTTGTTACAGAAAAATTAAGCTTTTTGAATTGGGAATTTCAGAAGATGGGAAAGAACTTCTACAGGGGAGGGCAGGTATAAGAAAGAAGCTGAGATTTCTAAAGTCACCCAAATTTGTCATTTTTTAAAGTATGTATAAATAAAAGATATTATTTTGAAGAAATCTAAAAGCTGAAAATAATTTGTCTTGGTTTATGGGCTAAATGTAACATTACTACCTTTTGACATTCAAAGTCATTATACTTTCAGTTGGTCTGCTTTTTGGTCCACCTGGTGGATGGAAAACCTTAGCACCTTTTCTGGAAATATGGCTTGTCAATTTAACCCCATAAGGGTCAGCAGAATGTGAAGGGTAAGAATCAAATGTTCCTGCCTTCATTCCACCAGCCTACAAATAAAAATGAGACAATTTAATGTGGTTTTGTAAAAATGCTTCTAACGAAATTAGATTTGAAGAAGTTCATACATATTTGTGTATTGTACATGGAGTTGGTTTTACATTTAAAGAAAATTGTCTGTACTGTTTAATTCAAATACCACCAAAGCGTCTCCCTACCACCAATTCTATGGGGTTAAGACACTGTAATTCCAAAAGTTCTCTATTAAAATGCAAATATTTATAAGAAGGTAATATTCTAAACTGTTGCCAACAGTTAATATTTTAGTGAGAATTTATCAGATCAGGCTATCATCTACACAGGAGGTGAGCCCATTACTGAGGGAATGAGACCTAGGTCAAACGTATTCTGATAGAGAAAGGAGTTAGGGCTCAGAAGCAGAAGATGAGAGAAGAGGCCAAGGGTAAGGTTTGTCCAACAGGGAGCCTGGCACGACATGAGTTCACTAAATGTCAGTAAATGATGGGGAAGATACTAAAAATAAAAAAATTTTTTTGATAAGAATAAAGGAAGAGCACATAGAAAAAGAGAGAGGAAAATGTAATCCACAGTCAGTCCTCCATATCCACAAGTTCTGCATCCTCAGATTCAACCAACCTCAGATCGAAAATATTTAAAGAAAAAGAACTCCAGAAAGTTCCAAAGAGAAAAACTTGAACTTGACATGTGCTTTACATAGCATTTACATTGTATTAGATATTATAAGTAATCTAAAGATGATTTAAAGTACACAGGAGGATAAGCAAAGGTTACATGCAAATACTACGCCATTTTATATAAGGGACCTGAGCATCCTCAAATTTTGGTATCCTGAGAGTGGGGGCGGGGGGGTGTCCTGAAACCAATCCCCCATGGATACTGTACCATATACTGTACTTTTCTTGTAATCTATTAGGAGAAGTCAATCAAAATATTTTTTGAGCTATACACAAAACAAACAAACATTTGCTTTGACCTTTTAAACTGACTTACTAACAGGATTTTTATCATTATATTATATATGGTCACCAAGAAAACTCTATACAATCACAATGACCCATTTAATTAGGCATCCTTTCTCTGACAATGTCTAAGTCAGATATACATGAAAACTTGATTCGTTGGAAAGATATGGTTGTAATTTTTCAAGTTTTCCAGATAGAGGCACATGGATTATTTTTAAGAGCAACAAATAATAAGGAATCTTAAGAAAATAAAATTAATTAATTAATTAATGTAAAAGCAAAACAGATGAATTGAAAATGTAAAAATATACATGGTAAATAAACCAACCCACCAGATGATACTTAAAAAATAAATAGGTAAGTCTATATTATAATTAAGATTGAGAAATGGGTGGAAGAAACCTGTACATATATGGAATAGCAAAAACTGTAAGATAGTATTTTTGTACACCTCTATGTTAATAAATTTGAAAATATGAATGAAATGAATGATTTTCAAAGAAAATATTGTCAAAAGTGACTCAAAAAGAGAGAGACCACCTACAGAAAACAGATGGGCATCATGCAAGAAATTAAGCCCAGAACATTTCCTATGAGAATTCTTTCAGGCTTTCAAGGAACAGATATTTCTGGTGCTATTAAACTCTTACAGAACACAGAAAAAGAAGGAAATCTCCCGATTATTTTAAGATGCTATTATCTACTTATACCAAAATAGAACAAGGCATATAAAAATAAAAGTACAGACCAGTCACAACCCTTAAAATTACTGATGTGAAAATACTTAATATTAACAAATAAAACACAGTGTTACACTTAAAGATTAATACAACACAGTCAAGTGGGAATCATTCCAAGAAATCTATTACTGTTACTCATAACAAGTCAATGGAGAAAAAAAAGATGGTCTAAACAGATTACACCAAAATATTCAGTATAATTCTACATACATTCTTGATTTAGTCTTATTTTTGGCATCTATAAAAATGAACACTGGAGGAGTTCCCATGATCCCCATATCATATCCAAATATTGGAATGAGCATGACATAAGAGATATAAATATTAGAAAGGAAGGACCAAAATTATTTGCAGATATATAATCATATGTCTAAAGATCCAAAGAGAATCAACAGAATACCCATTAGAACATAAGAAACTTTAATGAAGTGGCCAGTTATTTTAAAAAATCAAATGTTTTAATAAGAACAAATAATAAAGGGGATTGATGGGAGAAAAAAGCATTGACCAAGACCTTAAAATAAGTAGGAATAAATATAAGATAGAAAAATCTACGTGAAGTAAAATATTAAAATCTACAAGACAAATAAAGGTTTTTGTAAGTAGCTTAATTCTAGGTCAGAAGATTCAAAATATAAATATGTTAATACAAGCAAAAATCTAAAGATTTAATTTTAGAGCAAAATACCTAAGGTCTTTTTTCCCCCAGCACTTTACAAAATAATTCCAAAGTTCTCAATAATAAATATTGGAAAACAGCCATATAACTTTTTTAAAGAGTAAGAAGAGACTAGACCCACCCAATATTAAAATGCAAAAATAATTAAAAGTAGTTTGGTACTGGTAGAAATAAACATCAATCAAATTGCATGAAAATTCAGGAAAAAAAAAAACTAAAAAATGGGAATTTTGATTTGATAAGGGTGGCATTTCAAAGCAGGGGTGCTAATTATCCTATTGGTGAGATCAGGAACAACTGAATTTTTTCACAATCAGTTTTACGTAAATCTAATTTAAGTATAATAAACTGCACCCATTTTAAGTTTACAATTCTATGAGCTTTGACAGATGTATACACGCTTGAAATCACAACGACAGTCAAGGCACAGAACGTGTCCTCCCCACAACGCTTCCTTTTGCCCTTAAAACTGAATTTTGAAAAAGATAAAAGCTGGATCCTTACCTTGCTCTTTACATCAAAATACATTTCAG